>NC_083700.1:52756171-53066171 GCF_033118175.1 Dama dama
ATGATCTCAGTTTTCTGAATGTTGAGCTTTAAGCCAACTTTTTCACACTCCTCTTTCATTTTCATCAAGAGGCTTTTTAGTTCCTCTTCACTTTCTGCCATAGGGTGGTGTCATCTGCATATGTGAGGTTATTGATATTTCTTCCAGCAATCTTGATTCCAGCCTGTGCTTCTTCCAGCCCAGCGTTTCGCATGATGTACTCCGCATATAAGTTAAATAAGCAGGGTGACAATATACAGCCTTGATGTACTCCTTTTCCTATTTGGAACCAGCCTGTTGGTCCATGTCCAGTTCTAACTGTTGCTTCCTGACCTGCATATAGGTTTCTCAAATTAAGATTATGAACTCAATGCTTATTATTCACTGCTTCTAATTGGACTGAAATTTACTTCACCTCAAATCCTAGGACGTACATTTTTACTAGTCCTGCTTTTTTCCAAGATTTGTTGACAAGTTCATATTACTTCTGTTAATATTCCTCACCCTTCAATATCAGAGAATCTGAACTTCTTTTGTCTTTTGTTTTGGGGTGGGGTATTTATTTTCTCGTCCCAGCTCCAGAATCACTTGGACCAATGTACATTCACACTATCCACTCTAGCCATCTATAAACTTATTTTAATGAGATAGGAACATCTCTCTACATGTCACACACATGCCTCTGCCATTTCACCCCAGTCACTGGACACTATTCCTTGTTATAATGCCTATTAGTACATCATGCACTTTAATCTGTATGTTACCTTCTCAACGTTCTTGAAAAGATGTATCACATGCAGAATTCAATCCAAGAGTTCTAGGGAAAAAGAGCCCCAAGGACCATATTACATGTGGCATCATAAACCTGGACTTCTAATTATTTGACCTGCTCTCCTTGTGCCCAAATTATTTCCCAATATTTCTACAACTATTCCTGGCAAGTAGACTGCACACTAACTCTTATTTAACCACAGCTGGTTCTTTACTGTCTCTCTTCTTTCTTTCCTTGGGTAAGAGAGCGCCTTTAATAAAAGTGATCGTCTCAGAGGAAACTTAAATCCCACTGCCTCCCTCCAGTGCTGCACTTAATGTTGTGTGTTTAACAACACCTTGGGGATTACACTTAAAAATCCTGGAAAATCTTTAAGCAGCAACACACTGGCAACAGGAAACCCTTCCTCCCCTGAGATCTCACGGACAGGGAAGAGCCAGAGTGATGGGCTCTCTGCGGGAGGGGGGACACCCAGAGGCTGGGGTGGAGATGACCTGCAGGCTCTCCCTCCACACCCTACAGATGGACCAGGAGCTGAGGGTCCTGAACATCTGGCATTCCCAGAATAAAATCAGCAGAAATAGTCTTAGGAAGATACGGGTGGTCAGCACAGCCATATACTCTCATCCCTGCCCACAATCAAAATCTGACTTATACCAACCCAAAGAAGAAATTTGGGGAATTTTTAAAGATCCTTTCCCTTAGGAGAGTCACTAACACACACCACATACACATACCCATACACACACACTTCACTGCTCAGGCCAAGATTTCATAAACTTCGCTAGGGGCTTTTTCATTGCCTCCAAACCAAATTTTCTCTAGCTAACGCTCAAACCCACTCTGGTTTTGTTCTTCCTTCATTGTGGAAAGAAACAGATGGTCATTCTTTAGAAATCAACTTTTAGGATGCAACGAAATAAAAGATTCATTTTCTATATTCCTCTAAGCCAGAAAACCACCTGGTCCTTTGTGTGTACTCAGACTGTGCCCTGGCAAGAAAGTTCAAGGACAATAAACAAGTGATAAACCAAATAAACATTTTGCATTTGAAAATACATTTCATGTTTTACCATCTGAAATAGCAACACTTAAGAAAAAGCAGTTTAGGGGCTTCCCTGATGGTCCAGTGATTAAGAATCAACCTTGCAATGCAGGGGGCGCAGTTTCGATCCCTGGTTGGGGAACTAAGATCCCACATGCCTCAAAGCAACTAAGTCTGCAAACCACATGCTCCAGAACCCATGTGCCACAACTGGAGAGCCCACATTCCACAACTTTTGGAGCCGGCTCACTCTGGAGCTCTCACAACACAACTACTGAAACCGCACAACACAACTAGAGAGTCCATGCACCACAACGAAAGATTCCTCACGATGCAACGAAGGTCCCACATACTGCAACTAACAGCCGATGCAGCCAATACATAAATTTTAAAAAGAAAAGGCAGTATTTGTATGAAAGAACAAAAAGAAAGATGTACCAGAATGTGTGTTTATCTTGGGGGTTATGGCATATCAGGACACAGGATTACCAAAACTAGTACGTATCTGAGGGTTTGTTAAAAGGTAAAATCAGGCATCTAATTAAATCTGTTTCAATATTTTCCAGGCTAGCCTTAGTAGATGGAGTGAAACTTTGGGCCCTCAATTATCCATTTGTTTTGACATTCAAACATATTCAAAAGTATTTTCTGAGTTGAAATCTGAGCCCATCTATAGATGCTCTCTTGGCTTCTGTTCAAGCAGACAGAGCCTTTCTCTCCAAGTAGACTTACTTGCTCAGCTTTCACAAGGTGCCCCTTGCTGAACTGTCTGTTAAGATAGACATAACTATTTCTGTGACACTATATACCAGCTGCTCTGCAGGTAATTTTCAGGAGCTACATCTTATCAAATATTTCAGCTAAAGAACCAACTTTTGGAAAGACTTCCTGGAGAAGAGAATCAACATGTCCTCCATGATCTCATGGTTCTACTCCTGGGTTAAGCCAGGCCATAGAGTGCTAGGACAGCACTGTTTCAGCTGGCTGTGGTGAGAAGGTTTCACTGAAATTGCAAATTGGCAACATGTAACTGGAATATCTTCAGGGACTGAATTTAGGTGATATGGATGCACTTGAAAGCAAAGACTTGAGAAATATTTAGGTAATAAAATGTTTTAGTCTTGGGGACTGATTGGATGAAGAGAAAGAAAGAGAGAACCGATTTCTTTTTTAAGTTATTATGAAGTATTGGCTCTATTCCCTGTGATGTATATTACATTCTTGGGTCTTATTTATTTTATACCTAGTAGTTTGTACCTCTGATTCCCTTCCCCTATCTTGCTTCTCCTGCCACTTTTCTCCCAGCTGGTAACTTCTGGCTTGTTCTCTGTATCTAAGAGTTTGTTTCTATCTTGTTATAGTCTTTCATTTGTTTTATTTTTGCCTTTCTCTGTCTGACGTTTCACTAAGCATGATATACTCTAGGTCCGTCCATGTTGTCATTAATGGAAATTTTTCACCCTTCTTTACGGTTGAGTAGTATTCCATTGTGTATATATTACCACATCTTCTTTATCCATTTATCTGTTGATGGACACTCAGGTGGTTTTCATATCTTGGCTATTGTAAATAGTGCTGCTATTAACATGTTGTTTAGTCACTGTCATGTCTGACTGTGACCCCCATGGACTGTCACCCACCAGGCTTCTCTGTCCAGGGGATGCTCCAGGCAGGAATACTGGAGTGGGTTGCCATTTCCTTTTCCAAGGATCTTCCCAACCCAAGGATCAAACTCACATCTCCTGCATTGGCAGGCGGGTTCTTTACCCCTGAGCCACCAGTGAAGCCCCACTATCAGGGTGTGTGTATCTTTTTGAGTTAGTGCTTTTGATTTCTTTGGATATTATATCCAGAAAGACAGATTCCTGACATGGATGATCTAACAGGTGATGGTACATCCAACATTAATAAATTGAGGCTCAGAAGAGGATATTCAGAGTTTGATGTACCTGTGAGATATCCAAGTATTTGGGTTAATATACATGAGTATTTAAATAAATGGGTTAGAGAAAAGCAGTACTAGAGCAGTGGGCTTTAGAGAAGGCAATGGCACCCCACTCCAGTACTCTTGCCTGGAAAATCCCATGGATGGAGGAGGCTGGTAGGCTGCAGTCCATGGGGTCGCTAGGAGTCGGACACGACTGAGTGACTTCACTTTCACTTTTCACTTTCATGCATTGGAGAAGGAAATGGCAACCCACGCCAGTGTTCTTGCCTGGAGAATCCCCGAGACGGGGGAGCCTGGTGGGCTGCCGTCTATGGGGTCGCACAGAGTGGGACACAACTGATGCGAATTAGCAGCAGCAGCAGAGCAATTGGCCAGGAGGAGAAGATCTGGGAACATCAATGGTCTAAGAATACAACATAGGAAGAAGACTCAAGGAGGCCATTTTTTAAAAAATCCAATGATACATAAACCACAATATCAGTATTCTTGAAGAAGAAATCATTTGACATCAAATAGCATGAAATTGATAATGTGGTTGATCAATCTAAAAAGAAGAGAGCCCAACAATTTCATTATGTTTAGGAGTAAACAAAAGACTCATGCATGACAGCTTAGTTCTCACCAAATAAATATATATCTTTATTGACTTCTCCCTCAATGGGAATTTAAGAAAAAAAAAAAAAAAACTAGGTTGCTTGATCAAAAGAAAACTATGATTTCAAAGAAGTCATCCACTATTTGATGGAAAATGTCTGTCACAAATATACAACAAATTATTAACAAATTATTATCTCTTGGGCATGTGGGTAAAAAGAGACTTCCATTTTCTTATACATATTTGAAATTTTTCTATTCAGCATTTTTAAGGAGGAAAAAAATTAAAGATTATAAGCAAACAAAGTGGACTCCTACATATCATTTCAATAAACTTTCTCTGCTGCCTCCTTCAATCCTCACCAGCAATTTCAGGAGAGCTGCTTTTATTTTACTTTTTGGGGTCTGCTGCCACAGAACTAAGGTTGCCACAGAACATAGATGCCAAAGGACTCAGGTTTAAGGGGAAAATGTGACCTCCAGTGTAAGAAACTAGAACACAGCCTGTCCTCTGGCGGGCCTGCTGGTTCTCCACAGGGGATTACTCAACAGAAATGGAAAGCAGGCTCCTGGTGAATCCGCTATCTGTTACCCACAGGCAGCCCTGGCCCTCAAAGCCCTCCAGCCAAGCAAAAATGAAGCTTTCTGTCCACTTCAGCAGACGCTTCCTCTCACCCCAGTCTTTTCTGAGATCACTCCGTCAGGCCATGCTCTAAGCCTGCAGCTCTGCAGAGACCATATCTGGGACTGAAAGGTCAGCCCACCTGGATCAAGAAGGCATCTGCCCCTTGCCCTACACAGTTGTTAGTTTCACACTTTCAGAGAGAATTCACCCCCTGTTGCTCACACTGATGAACCTAATGGTTTCCTGGCATGTCAAGGTTCACAGCCATCTGCTCTGCTGGCAGTCAGCCTACATCGAAGGAGGTATGCCACGTTCAGACAGGCTGGGCCATGGAGAGAACCAAAGAGAGGTTTTGAAAGTAGGCCCAGTGACGCAGTCAATGATGCCTTATTTACAAGAAGACCCCCTGGTAGGGAGCAGAGCCATATGGAGAACTCAGGATTTGCTGGTTTACAAGGTAGCATATCTACTGACAATCATTGGGTTGATATCATCAACGCTGGTTTTTATTCTGTATCCCTTTTCCTAATTTGTCATCGGACACAGAGTTATGGGGTTAAAGGAGGTGAAGCACGGACAGCCAGACTTCTGCTGGGTGACAAAGCATAGGACAGAGGAACCTTCCCTGAAAACGGAGATGCAGCTTATTCAGCTCTCAGCAAGGCTGGGTCCTCACCTGGAGAGGCTCCCTCGAAGAGAAATGTGGCTCTGTCAGACCTCTTCTGTGTGGTTGCCATCTATACAGCATGGGAGATACTTAAACTATAAAATTACTTGTTTATTTGAAATTAGCTGGTGCTCTAAGTTTTTATTTGCTAAATCTGGTAACTCTACTGTTAGATCAAACTTTTTTTTAAAAAATGGAGGCAAGGAAGAAAACTTAAGAAGATTTGGAGCAAGCTTGGGACAATTAACAGAAGCTACATCTTAGGATCAGGATGGCTTGTAGAAAATACCCCTTACTTAGGCCTGATGTCGTTGACTGCTTGTTTTAAAGTATTTATTTTGTTGTTGTTGTTGCTCTGGCAACCATTAAATGGCAAATGTTAAATGGCTCTGTGCACAGGCTTTCTCTAGTTGCAGAGAGGGGGGGATGCTCTTTGTTGCTGTGCACGGGCTTCTTATTGCGGTGGCTTCTCTTGTGGCAGAGCACAAGCTCTAGGCTCATGGGCTTCACTAGTTGAAGAACATGGGCTGAGAAGTTGTGGCTCACAGACTTAGCTGCTCCAAATCATGTGGAATCTTCCCAGACAAGGGATCGAACCCATGTCCCCTGCACTGGCAGGCGGATTCTTACGCACCGTACCACCAGGGAAGTCCTTCTTTGACTATTGAAGGGTTTCAATACTTGTCTTGTTTTAAATGTCAGTGTCATCTCTTAAGCTTTGTCTCATTATCCCCTGTCACACATCTGTACGTACATGTGTAGGTGAACACACACAGACACACACACACACCCCTCCAGCCAAACTGTAGTCCCTACCAGTCCTTTCAATGCCACACACAGTTCAGTCTCCATGGCTACCTGGAGTGGCTCCTTCCTTATTGGTACTTTATCTCAGACGAAGAGAACAAGCAGGAAGTTCATTGACTTTGGAGCCAGTTCAACCTAGGTTTGAATTACAGATTTGCTGCTGAATATTTGCAAGTCTTGGCAAGTTTCTTCATCATTTGTTAAATGGCAAATTCTAAAATTTTATTTCATTATCCTCAAAGCATGAGTCATAATCCTGCTCCACCAGGTTATTGTGGTAATTAAATATGATCGTGTGCAAAACTGAATTAACCAACATATAGCACTTACTTTTTTAAAACAGAAAAAAAGTTACTACTACTACTGCTGTTATTGCTGTCAGTGTACAATTCAAGGCTCAGTTCACAAACACAGAGACCCAGGAATTGACTGCATTGGCTTGGATTCTGGCTCTCTCTTGTTATTCTGCAGATCTGTGCCTCATTTTACTTATATATAGAATGAGCACACATACCATGTCTGGAAAAGGGAAGTGCCAGGTAAGCTTACCAGGTAAGCATTGGCCATTGCATCTATCTCCCATAAAGCGTACCCAACCCACCCCAGACCAGGATGGCAGAATCCTGCTCCGGCTTTCTCCTAGCGTATGTCCTCAGGCCCACGGGCATTTGGTTTATATGATGTGTCTTGTCCTCCCACCATGCCCTTAATGGGAGCTCCTTGAGTGATGACACTAGTAATGAAGAGGAAGCAATTATGGAAGGCATTGATGTAAGGCAAGCACAGAGTCACGAGCTCTAGGTGCTGAGCCTGTGTGGACAGACAGACAGAAGATTCCCTCTAGTTACTATGCCTACTGTGTGCCAGGCACTGTGTTAGGTACCACATATGTTCTCTTTCTGTTAGTGCCATCTCCACCTTTTGAACGAGGTCATCATTTTTGCCTTTTACCGATGAGGAACTCAACCTCATAAAGGTTCAGTAGCTCACCTTAGCTTGTACTGCCTGTAAGGTATTTTAAGATTCATTCTCGGGCAACCTGAAGCTGGAACCAATGCTTTAAGCTACCATGCTTAAATTAACGGAGCCTCAGTCTCCTTGACTGTAGGACAAGAGTGATAACGGCCTCACTCTGACTGGCAGTGAGGACTAAACCAGGTCATTTATGTAAAGTGCCCAAGTCTGGTCCTGGTATGTGCTCACCACACACTCAGCAAGTCCTGGGTGTTAGCAATGCATTACACATCACATCTGGGGATGGAACTTCAGTCAGTATGCCTCCAGAGTCCAGATTCTTAACCCCTGCCCCTATAATGCCAACTGGCCATAGACTTGGAGAACACATAAAGAAATCCAAACCTCTTACTCCAGGACCAATTCAATAACCGATAACTTTTGAGGTCTGCTCTGGTGCTTCTGAAAGGAGCCTTCATTGTTAAACTACTGCCTCTGTAACATGTCTCTCTGGAAGGGGTTTTGCTCACACACGTGGGGAGGGCAATTTTCTCTGAGACAAGGGCCCGACCGCCCCAGGTGAGGACTGCACTCAGGACCACCAGAAGCGAGAGGCAGACCCACAACCCTTGTGTCTCCTTCCCCACACATGAGCTCCACCTTTAGAAGGTCTTCCAAATCCCGGGGCAGCTTCTGAGGTACCGCTGGTCTCGAGCGCAGACCAGAGTCATGCCATTTAAATGAACACTTACTGTCCCTTTCCCGGGTGAAACCACAGGCTCTGGTTCAGAGTTCCCCTCCGTGTGCTCCTGGGCCATTTACCAACGCCCTTTTAACCTCAATTCTTGCTTTTGTGAAATCTGTGGAAATAGGTGATTCACATTGCTGGAGTGAAGATCAATGTGACATGACATCTATGAAAATGCCAAGTTCACAATAGACATTTGATATTTTATTTATAAACACATGGATTATTATGTTAATTAAGAAGGCACAGTTCTAATAGCTTTACAACCATCAACTATTTGATCCTCGTAGTAACCCTATTGAGATAGGGATTGTTTTTATCCCAAGAATGAGAAGCCTGGGGTACAGAGAGGCTCAGTAACCTTCCCAATGTGACACAGCCAGCAAGTAACAGGGTTGAGATTAGAACCTAGGCAGGTTTCATATTTTTAACCACTACTCTGAGTGTTAGTTCTTCTCTCTCTTTCCCTTCATTGCCAATGCTTCTCTTTGATCCCTTCGGTCCCCAAATATGTTGTCCCAACAGTGATAATGTGGGGAGCCCAAATTGCTACCGAGGCTGATAACAGGGGCAACTAGAGAGAAATGATGTTAAGGTCTTTAGGAAAGCCTTTCATGATTAAGTGCCTGCCTAACTCTACAGCCGCCCTAATTCCACAGAATTTTTCTGTTCAAAACAAATGTGACTACTTGTAATTCCCAGACCTGCAAACTGTTTTTTGCTTCCATTACATCACACAAGCTTTTGCTTCTGTCTGCAATGCCCTTCTCCACATCTTCATTCTCTCCTTCCTCTTGTAACTCCTACCTGTTCCTTCATGCATCATTTACTAGGCAATTCCTCCCTTATCCTTAAGAGTTTAGATGCCCATTCACGATGATTCTATAATATTCACGGATTGTCTCCTATCAAAGCACTTGTCACATTGAACCACAGTAATGAATTGACTCCTTTATTGCCTGTACTTGACTATGAGCTTTCCGAAGGCAAGAATTGTGGTTGGTTTTTTTTTTAACCTCTGCATCTCCAGTGCCTGGGCACTCCACCTGCCTGAGAGTAGGCATCCATGTTTGTTCCTTGTCTTGGAATTCTCTCTCTGCTTTCCAACATTTGAGCCTCTTATTTTGTCCACAGACATATATTATCTGAACAGAGAGGCAGAGAAAGAAGTAGAAGCTATCAAAAACAAAAAAAGGAAACGGTGAGGAGGACAATCTATGGGTCACTTCGGCTTACCAGTGGCTCCCATTCTCTGGGGTTACTAAAATTCATTAAACCATGTAAATCCAAACAGAAAGTTAGCATTTGGTCACTTGCTTACATCTCAGAATTATCATTCATCAAATTTAATTGGTGAGATTATTTCCATTTGATCTTTTTAAAAGGAGAGATAATGCTCTCTATCAGATGATTGCATTCTAATTCTGAAAAATGTGTAAATATTAATATCCAATGTGTTCTGAGTCATGAGTAAAACAGGATTGGCCCTGGAGCAACTGGAAGTACTAAGTTATCCCTTTTTTGCAAAGAATGTCAATTTATGCAGTCCCATAAAACACACAAAGTAGAAATGGAAATGGTCAAAGTTTCTCAAATTGAACTCCTAAAGTGAATAAGAAACCTGGTGGATTCCAGGAGTCACTGTTTGAATATAGGCACAAAGGTCTAGAGGACACAAAAATTTAAGAATCTGTTTGTATGCCTTCTGCAGTAGCATTTCTGCTTTCAGATTTTTCTTTGGCTCAAGAACGATATTGTTCTAAATTACCTTCTTTAGCAACTGCAATATTTAAGAAATTTAGTTCTGCTTATTTAGTCATCAGAAGCCCAGTAGAACACCTCCAAGGAGCATTTTAAAGCTTTTTGATAATTCATCCGAACATAAACTGAAACAGGAAGAACAAGTGTCTCTTTCTGTTATAAATATCCGAATGTGGTTTTCTTTTTTCACCTAGAAAATATGTCACAACTAAAATAAATTTAAATCAAAATTTGCAAATATAAATTCAAGGGCACATTATATATATTTGTGTATGTGTGTCTACACCTGGATATTTGTGGGTGTAAATTTCTTTTTGAGAGTGTTTAAACAGTTTCTTCAAGCAATAAGTCACCATATTTTTTTTAAGATGATGTAATGACCACTTAAAATAATGCTATTTTCTCCAACGTTGGCTTCGATAGTAATGGTCTTATTAACAAATGGTAGGATGTAGTTGAATAATTGGCTGTCATACCTAATCTCCATGAAGAGCTATGTAGCCCAGATGTGTCCACTATACATTCAACTCTATGTTGGAAAATAAAAAAGAGGTTTTATACCAACAGTGATGGAATATAATGAGAACCAAGCAATGGTTCACTCTCCTGACCCTGAAAATCAAGGATGAGGCTACTTGTTAAGTCTTAAATCTCACCCAGAGGACCAGCCCCTGGGCATGCTCTCTGGGATGTGGAAAGCATTGGTCCCTGAGCATCTTCTGTTATCCTCAAGGCTCACATCAAAGGAAGACCATCTTCTGTAAGAAAGCTCCTCCACCAGTTGTTCTTGCAGTGATCCACATCACTTCTGTAGGGCCCACTCTTGAAAACAAAATTCCAGGTGAGATAGATAATATAGTTAAAACAAACAGGTAAATAGATGTGATTGGAGAGGTGAAAAAATAAAGAAGGGTGATAAACCAGCAACTCCATTTGTGTTTTATTCAGTTACAATAATAAATAATTTAATATAACAATTTATGTGCATCTAAAAGGGTAGGCAATAGAAACTCTTGGGTAAGCATGACTTCCATGAATCTGTTATAATATCTATCTAAAAGCAGTTCATATTTATTAATGGAAAAAATCCATAAAATTAATTTCTAAAGGCTTATCAAACCAGATTAGGTCCCAGCCCAACAAATAGAATTAGAAATCCGTGTGAGGCTGCTAACTGAGTCATTAAAGTGATATGCATGGATACTCCCAGGCTGCCAGGAAACCTTCTATTTGGACACTTAGTCATATGCTGCCCTCTAGTGAGAAACTTTTTAAAAGGCTCTAGCAGGCCCTGGGATTACAAAATAACTAGGGATTTCAAATAAGAGACCTGAATAAGATAATCAACTAGAACTTTCAACTAGAAATCATAGTTATTCTAGATTTTAAAATGCATTTCATTCCCACTTTGTTGATAATGCCTAAATTTTCTTTATAAAATTATGTTAGAACTGGGAAATTATTAAAATTACAATAGGAGAGTAGCTTGACCTCTGTGACATCTAAATATTTTTAGTCTCTCATATTTGATAAACTATTAATAGTGCTTAATATTAAAATTGAATATATTTATTTCTTTTAGATAGTGATGCAGCTAGAGAATTTAGGTGCAATTAAGTAGACCATAATATGGCTTTCTACTCTGTCAATAAAAAAAAACATAGAAGATAAATTCTAAAGGTAATTTTGTATGCTGACAAATGGTAACTAGACTGATTGTGGTAATCACTTTGCAGTGTATACAAATATCAGATCATTAAGCTACATACCTGAAAACAATACAATATTATTTTTCAATTATACCTCAATAAAAAAAATTTTTTTAAACACACAGAAAAACTGATGAATACTTGTGTTAATAAAGCAATTCTTTACTTTTAGATAATTATTTTGTCATAATTGTGTCATGAATTATAATGTTCTTAATACAGAATTATTGCTCTATCCTCAAATAGAAATCTCATCTAGTCACTTCTAATTCAATAGAGGGAAATAAAGGGAAATCTCTACTTTCAAACTTCATGGAATTTTAGTACACTTTACTCATTTAGCAGTAACAGGCATCTAGCATTTTTGAAGTGTGTGCTAAGTTTGTAAATCCTGACAGTGCAAATTTCCTCCTAAGACACAATCTTCCTACTGAACCTTCATTCATCTTTTAATGAATCTTTATGACTACTGGCTTAGTACCTGCACTCTGTTAGTCACATGGAATACAACGGTGGAAAAATGGACCTGGTTCTAAAGCAAGTGGCTCCTATAGCCAAGTAGGGGAGACAGACACCCTAATCAGGCCATTAGGAAACATTGTCACTAATGCTTAAGATGGGGATAGACATGGGGCTGTCTGGAAGCAATAGGAGCTATTCCTGATCCATACTGGGAAGGCAGGAATGCTCGGCTCCCCAAGGAAGTGAGGAGCTTTGACAAGGTTCTACAGCCCTTGAAAGTCCTTTGAAGGTAGTACAAGCAAGACAAGACCAATAACTCTCCTCAGATGCAGTTCCACCAAGACTATGACACTGTCACAGTTTTGTGCTTTCATCAATATATATATCATTCTCAGTTAGCTATGCAGTAATGGTCGTTCCACACTCAGCACCCAGCCACGCACGAGTACTTGAATTAAATCTTTCCATAAATGCAAAGTGAAATATTCCTATTTTAGCAAATTTACTTAACAGAAAATTTTATTCTCCTTTCTTAATTTTGAAGATATCCACACAACAACATGCGTCTCTTTTTTCCAGAAAAATAAGAAAATTTAAAATTAAATTATTTTATAATTATATAGTCCTCATGTGCTCTGGTGTAGCTGCTAGCGCCATCTTGGACAAGTTATACATCTACAGTCTAAGATCCCTTCAGTTCAAATATTCTGTAAATTAATGAGCCAGTCCATAAACAAAAATTTCTCCTCACTTTAAAGCACTGTATTGTTTGTTGAGTATTATTGACTTTCAGATTTCCTTCACCCAATGGTCATCTTGGTATGTAGGAGCGAACTTCTTGCTTGAGAAAGATTTAATCTTTTCCTTTCTAATCAAATGCTTTAGTCATTGAAAAGAAAATAGAAATTGAAGTTTTGGGGAAAAAGTTCACTGAAGTCCTCATCCTGGATAAAAAAAAATGTCAGCAATATGTCAAAAGCACATTTCTGTAAAAATAGTTAAGTTCAGGAAACGTGCTATGTGAGAGACCCTTAACATTTTTTCTGAACTTAAATATGTTTGGGAAAAGATTTGTTGGGAGTTTTGGTACTCATCTATTAAAATGTCTGTTTTTTTGGCAGTTATTTCTTGATTAATGTCTTAAAACTAATTCAAATCCAGAAAAAATTTTAAACAGATACATAACACACACACACACACACACACACACACACACACACATTCTCAACTTAAACTATGTGTAGGTTGGCTCCATTTCAATTTTTAAATCATACTCCATGCTTTGAAGAATAAAAAAACTGTATAAATCAGAGGCAAAACGTTATATGAAGATTTAGGAAATGCTGGGTTCTATATGAGAATGTAACAAAACTTAATGCAGTCACTTAACCTCTCTTATGTTTGAATTCCCTCATTTGTCCTGTCTCACACATGTCACTGAGTTTATGTAAGGATCCCACGAGCTAATCTTCGTGGAAGTACATTGAAAATTACAGCAAACTGGCAGCAAGCTAAATATACACCAGTAAGCTAAATAAAAACAAACTGTGGTACACTCATACATGAAATACCACACACAAAAATAAACAGAATAACCTGGAGATAGCCAGATATAGACACATAAATGTAGATGCAGATATTCTTGTGTCAACATAGACATATCTCAAATAAACTATAGCATTGAGTAAAACATGCAAGATGCAGTATGAAATACTGTTGTCCCATTCATATTTTTATGAAGCCCTTAAAACAATATGATATGTTGTTGATGGATTGTATATAAATATATACATACATAATTGTTTAATGGACAGTGGTTGTCCCTCAGTAGAGAGGGAAAGAAACAACACTCAAGGTTAGAAGCTACTTTAGCCAATTATATAATTATTTTAAGAGACTGGCAAAGAATATGACAAAGCTAACAATTTCAAGCCCTGGGAATAAGATTCCACTCCCCTTATTCTCTGGTACTCTCCTATACATTTTAGACTTCTTTTTTAAATTACTTTAAGCTAATAAAATAAGAATAAATAACAAGAGTAAAGCCCTCAGTAAAAAGATTGAAATAGGGCTGGTGCAGTGACCATAGATTCCTCCAATCTTTAAGATCTTCATTGGTAGATGAATATATGTCAACTGACTATAGGGTCAGCCCATATTTAAAAGATGTAAGAAATATCTACATGTCCTGGGATCTACATGCAGAGATGCATTCTTCTAAAAGTCAACTTTTGAGATACAGAGCTTAAAAAAATGATCCTTTTTCTGGTCTCCACTTCAAATCTTCAAATAAAATCAGGACTTCCATAATTTAAAAAAAAAAGCAAGGGCTCAACCAAATCCCATTGCATTCATGTTCATATCATCTTGAGTTGTTTTTTTCCCAATACTCCTCTCCAAACGTTTTAAAAACTAACTGGAATCTCTAATTTCAAAGTCCAGATTCATGAGCTTTTGAATCAAGCTGGAAAATACATGTTTTGGCTTGTTCAACAGAAGTAACTGAAGATATAAACACATTGTTCACAGCAGATAACATACAAATGGCTGTTAAATACATTTTCAAATGTGTCCTCAACTCATAATGGGAGGATTGTGATTTAAATTATACTGAAGTATCTTCTTTTTATTTATCAGATTGACAAGATTCATTGTTTAATAATACCACTTACTGCATGCTCAGGGTGTGAGGAATCAGACACTCTCGTCCAGCACGGGAGGGATTATAAATCAGTACAACCTCCATGGAAGATAACTTGCTAACATCCGTCAAAATTACAAATCTACAGTTTCTTTGACCAACAATTACCTACCTAGGTATTTTTCATACAGATGTTTTTGCATATGTGTGACATGGCATATGTACAAGGGTATTCTTACTGCAGTGTTTTTAACTGCAAAATATTAAATTTCCATCCTTTGAAAAATAAATTTTGTTACAATTATAATAAAATAGTGATCCCCACCCCCCCCAACCCCACCCCCCACCAAAAGGAGAAAGCTTTCATGATTTGAAATGGAAAACTCTCCAGGATCAACTAGTAGGGAAATGAAACCAGAGTACAGAACAGTGCATGAAGAACACTGTCATTTGTAGAAAAAGGGAAAGACAATATGGGCCTAGGACGTTTCTGAAAGAACAGACAAGAAAATGCTAATGATAGTTACTTTTGAGGAGGAGCACAGAACTGGGCATCTGGGAAACAGGGCTGAAAGCTAGACTTTTTACACTATATTCTGAATATTGAGCTATGCAAGTATGCTGCTTTTTAAACTAAGTTAAAATTTCAAGTGGCTACATAATTTTAGTTATAATGATGGGAGAACTTTGAAAGGTGTCCTAAATTTTAACTAGAGGCTCTAGTAACGTAAAGTGTTTCCCTTGCAACCTCTCCACCCACAAAGTGTGTGAGAAGAAGAATTATGTCCCAAGGAGGAGCTAGGCAGGAAAACTTCCTCAGAGCATGGAATAATTTTGTCAGTTCTAGTAAATTATCTCACCTGAAGCTTCTGCACAATCAATGCGTGATTTCTTAAAACCATGCCTGACAAGATACTAAGACAAGCCCTGCTAAATGAAGCCCAAATTCAAATCTGTAGCAAAGCTTAAGAGGAGCCTGGCAGGCTACAGTTCCATGGGGTCACAAAAGAGTTGGACACAATGCTGCAACTAAACAACAATAACAATAAAGCTTAAAAATACGATAGACTCTATCCCTACCTGGTTTTCAATTTCATTGTGAAACTCAGCAGGTGGAACATAAAATACAGAAGCTATTTTCTCTTTTGGCAAAGCAAAAAGTTCATCTTCTTAGCTCAAAAATCCATCAACATCTGTTATGTAGAACCAATAGCTAAATCTAAACAACGTGAGCCAAACGTTTGAAGTAGATGAAATCCAGCACACACCGAGCATGAGTCATATAACGGGTCACCATGAAGCAACAGGGACTGAGGCTTTATCTTAAGTAGCCCTGGGGGAAGTTGTTCACCTTAGCAGATAGTTACTGCTTATTTGCATCTAAATATGGGTATATGTTTTATTTTAGCCCATTAACAGGAAGGCTATTAGGAGGTTAAGAATTCTACAAAAAATAAAGAAGAAATGGTTATCTCCTTAAACTGGGAACCTCAAAGTGGATATTTCTGTTTTCTGGTATTATATTTGACTACATTTTTATTACAGAGGAATCAACTGCTTTTGAAATGTCTGTATCATTCTGCCTTGTCATGGTGGTTGTTATTTTCAATTTCTTCAGACGCATTGCCACCCAGTAACATACTGTCCTCCAAACTGGAGAGCCAAAAATTATGAGCCCTGCCTTCTGGCTCTGACTGCTGCCAAGGGTCTCCTGGTCACCATTTGACAGTCTCGTACTGGGTGAGGGCAGTTGAGTTTTTCTTCTGCTCTCAAGAGCGGTCAGTTCCTGTTTCCCTTGTGAAGAAATTTTCCTTTCTTTGTGAAATTCCAGGCAGAAAACCCTTCCTAGGGTCTCCCCAGGAAGCTCGGTTATGGAAAGGGAATGCCTTGTCTGTGAATTAATCAGCATTGACCTGACAGAGTGAACAGAGGAAAGAGAAGAATCTTATCAACTGACCTCAGTGTCACAGAATTAAATCTATATTAAAGGAAAACAGGAAAAAATTCAGTTTCCAATAAAATGACATTTTTCTACAAATTGCAAAATGTAATGTCCTAGAAATACAATGACAAATTTTCCACACAGGCTTTCTTTTTAGAGACATAAAAAGACTTTTTAAAAATACCTGCCAAATGGACACCCGTACATCTTGAGAGTCACCCACGGAGCTGGCTTTGCAGTAAACTTTTAGTGCTTTTCCTTAGAATGATACCACCCAGCACTCATTCATTTCAGCAGGCTTCTATCCTGTAAGACTTTAAAAACGAGTTGCCCAACCAGTCTTTGCCACAAGCTCCCACCCCACCACTTCCTCACTTACGAAAACCTCACAGTCTCCCTGATTGATGCACCTGGCAGCCTGGCGCTGCCTATGATAATAACTGTGACACTCGCTTTTCTTCTTCTGAAGTTGTGGATTCATTAAAGAGCAAACACTGCATCTTCCTAGAGAACGGGGTTGAGCCCACATTGAATGTTTCTATTACTTGGTTACAAATGACACACACACAACCACATCCAAGCCTTCTGCAGATGCTACAAATCTGCTGCCTACCCACGGTGCCAACCTGAACCAGGACCTGTCCATGGACTGCTGCTCACGGTGTACACTTAAAGGGTACAGTCTACACTTAAGGAAATAAATCCCCTTATCGTGTTTATTCACGGTGTTTGTTGCTTTTCTTTTCTTATAAAATTCACCCCCTGCGTCCTTTATCGTTTTCTTTCCTCGGTGTTCACTTTTTGAAAGAAACTGGAGTTCTGTATACAAAAGTGTATTTCAAAACTGTGGTCCCCCTGACCACTTCCCTGGGTTAAAAATGGCCAAACTGACTTGTCATTTGGCTAAATAAAATGAATAAATAAATAACTAAAATGTCCCCAGGTTAAGACCCTGCATTGCAAGTTTCAGCCCAGAGTGAATTTGTACGGCCAAGTTATAAACCCCTGAAAATAGGAAACTAATACCACGAGGATTTAAAATAATAGAAAATGTTTCACATAATATAAATCCATAAGCAGTGTATTATATTTAAGTCTTAATATCTACATACTCGGATTATCTTCTATCTTGACAATCACACAAAGTAATCTCACTCCCTCGCCCCCCTCCCTTTGACTCTGGGTTTCATTCTTATGTTTTAACAATGCTGTGGGCCATAAAATACTATATTAATATTAGTTTGTCACAGCAGACTAAATTTAGAACAACTCATTAATATGAGAGAGTTAAAGGCAGTCAGCCAAGAGTACCAGGGACTATAATCTCTTAAGGCTATAAGTTATGCAGATATGCCA
Organism: Dama dama; assembly: GCF_033118175.1. Classification (NCBI taxonomy): domain Eukaryota; kingdom Metazoa; phylum Chordata; class Mammalia; order Artiodactyla; family Cervidae; genus Dama; species Dama dama. The sequence continues at coordinate 52,774,182 of NC_083700.1, forward strand.
CTTGAACTGGAGAGCAGCCATTCTTTTTGTGACTAATAAGAGATTCCATTAGTTCTAAGCTGATTCTCATTCTAATTAAGAAATGTGGGAAAAGGCAATTTTGCCATTGTAGGTATAGTTGATGTGCGACTAGCATCAGTCTTATATCATCTCGCTTGGCTTTCTGGTCACATAAGATTAGTGGCACGGGTGTAGAATGAATATTCCTCCTACATCCACATTTTAAAAAAAAACAACTTTGTTGCTGTATTTGTGATGCTGTAATCATAATCGATGTTCTTGGAAGAAGTCTAGTAATCAGTGCTTTTTCAAAGCAAACCTTTTGTGGCTCAGAATCACCCCAGTTGGACAAAAAGTTTTGACTTTTTACAAATAAAAAAGCTTTCAAATGGATACTTCTGGACCTGTTATGCCTTTCTTTGGGCTTGTCAAATATTAATTTTTTTTAAATTTAGTCCCTTGCTAAGCTACAAATATTCATGTTTAACACCAAGTAGCAGTTCAGGGGCTGACAACTTGGTATGTACCTTTTGAATGATGCATAGAAAGCAGCAGTTAGCACAAAGAAAAAGCCACCAGATTGGTCTCAGGGAAACCCAGTGTCTGAATTTTTCATGACTCCTCTAGCACTTAAAGAATAAAAAAACTGGCTACTAGTGTTGGGAGACCAACGTCAGGAAGGTCAGAGCCTGGAAACGTGCAAGAGATTCCAGACTTGCCTGGGGAAAGTCAGAGGGGATTTAAGCTGCTTAAGAGAATTAGAAGGGGGAAAAAAACAAATTTCTTTTGCTTGGTTTTGGTATTTTATGAACACCTGAGTAGCAAAATAAAAGCTATAAAAAGGCACACAGTCCTCTTTCTCCCTAGGGCTCCTTATTTTTATGTCTCTAGGGACCCCCAAAACTTACCTTCGCTTGTGGGTTTATGAGGATTATTGTTAAACTTCCCCAAATCACACCTTTCCTGGAGTACGTGCTCACTCACGAGTTCTTTTTCCCAAGGAAACCTGCGAAGAGTGGGAGAGGAGAAACAAGTCAATTATTTGTTTCCCTGGATGTGCTTGCAAACATCTCCCATGGAGGTGAGGGGCAAGTGGGGAAGACGATGTCTTAATCACCTAGATGCCCATCAACTCGGGACTGAAAAATGTTCCCCTTTTGGTGAACTTTTTCTGCATTTGATAACAATTGATAGGAAATCTAAATCAAATCCAGGAAAACAAACGAGTGACTCCTACAGAAGGAGAAAAAAAAACAACTGTACAGTGTTTAAGCAACTGATGACTTCACCTGTCACCATCTCATTAAGCTCTTAATGAGTCCTTTTCTATTCTTGGTCACATCTGATTTTTTTTTAATATAAGTCCCTTTGAACAGCTGGGAGTAAGAATCGCCTTTGATCACTGAATTCTTCTGAATTTTCAGTCAAAACGAGGCCATTTTCATCCTGACTTGGGGTATTTTTATGAGTTTATTTCCCCCCCAAGTACCTTCCTGGGCATAGCTTTCCAGGCTGAGAAGAGCCTGAACAATTAATGTATACATTTTTACATAAATGTTTATAAATTTAACAAAGGGAGAGAGCTTTGCCACAAGAAGCCTCAGCTCTTTTGAAGGCGGTTTTCTAATGATGACCCTTGGCGTGTTGGACCACATGGGATTCCTCTGAGAAGAGCCGGATGAAAATTAGCCTATTCTCATTTCAAACAGAATTTTGCTGAAGTCCTGATCAGAGCATCAGCATGGAGTCCAGGGAGACAACACTCGCTACTTGATTCACTCTGCAGCCTCCCTCTCCTGGTAATTGTTGCAGGAACACATAGTGACAAGGCTCTAGGATGTGAGCGGTCTGGATGTACTCCGGCTGTTACGCTCTGTTTAAAGATTTAAACCATCAGGGTATGATAAGGCTTTTTGATGTTCATTGAACACGGAGCTTGGGTACAGAAGAAGGGGAAAGGGCTTCACCAGAAGGCAATCATCTTTCAGAGCCACAGTAAGACAGAGAGAGGTGGGGAAATCTCAGCCTCAGCATAGACACGGAACAAAGGGAGATGAAAGGGGCAGGGTGAGGAAGGGGCCAGCTCTGGCTGTGAGGCAGAACTCGCTCTCTGAGAGTTCGACGCCTTAAAATGCAGGCAAAACATTTAGTGATCCTCTTTCATTAAAACACACTCCTGTTTGGATAGGGAGGGGATAACGCCAGCTGCAAATTTGGATGGCTTCGGTTGACCCTGGATTTTAAAGAGCCTGCCCGTGGCTTATTTTGAATTTATTTAATGAGTATTTATTTTGAGTCAGATGAATGTCATTTCCAGTGCTCACCCCTGCAAACCTGGAAGAAGACCTTGCTGAAATTATGTTTTTAGGACCCTCACAGTGTTTTCTTCCCCCAAAGGTAAAAACCTGAATATCTGTCTTAAAGAACATAAAGATCAGGAATGAGGGGGGAAGGAAGTGCCCCCTACAAAACCCAACCCTATTTCTTCATATCCTCTTCTTTAGCAAAATCCTGGCTTTTCCATCCTGCTCACAGCCCTACTATGCCATGCTAAGCAGGCCTGCACTTTGACTGTATTAATTAGACAAGAACCAAGATTTCTCCATCTTTTGTCTCCCTGCCCCTGGCAAGCTTGCTGCACATACCAAAGTCTTAACAAATGTGTGTTGAATGAATGAAAATAGGACCCTGAGAAATGACAGGATAGATTTCAATTTATTTTCTGTGCCTCCATTTAAAGTTTCAGAGAATTGTTGCACCTAGAAAGCAAAAAGTTGTGTTTTTTTCCCTCTTGCAAACTAGCACTAGCAAGCAGCATGGCCAAGGCATGGATGCTGAGAGCTGGTGCTGCAGCTTCAGACACATCTGGAATTGAAGGAGGCATGGCTACTTACCTGAGGACTCTGGGAAAGTTATTTCACTTTCCTGAGCTTTGTTTTCCCCATCTTCAGAACAAGAATATTAAAAAAGAACTCCCTCTTCGGAGTGAGAAAATCTATGTAGATATCTTGCACAATGTTTGGTGTACATTAACTTTCCCCCCAAAAATGTAATTACTATTATTAATATTATTAGTATTGCTCTCCAAAATATTTTTAGACATGGTGGCATTAGAAGGGGATTTTAGAAATCATCAGTATAATTAAAATGGAGAGCATTATAATGACATACTGTATTGAAGGGTTTTTTCCACACTTTCTCCCTATCGTGGCATGAACAAAATGTGCTGTGACATGCTGACCTCCCCTGGTTTGACAATGTGCTCTTGTTCCCACCTCACATAGATGTTCTCTAGGGAGGAAAGAGCCTCTTCTCTTGGCTGTCAGCAAAGGAGCTAGAAGTGAGTTTGACCAACCAAACACCATGAAACCAAAATGCTTCCAGTCTCTTTGAACCTGGAAAGGAATAAACCAATCAGAAACAACACATACAGTACTGCACCCATTCCTCCACATATTCCAGTTGAGTACAACATGATCACTGCTTCCAAGCAGACAGAAAGGAGATGAGAGTCAGAAGCCAATTCCGTCCCATGGTGGCCACAGCCCACCTGAGCCAGGTAGCCACCCCCAGGGAGCTGTGTCCCAGGAGAAGCTACCAACACCACCAGAACCTTCCTGCAATCCTTACAACAACCCTTTGAGGAAGGTAGAGTTTACAGATGAGATAACAGAAGTGGAGAAAAACAATATCAAAAAATGACTTTTACTGCCATTTTTTTATTCCTCTTCTTACATTTTGCTTAGCTCTCTAATAGACGGGAGTAGAGCGCTCTTCTCTCTGACCCTCTGAACAAAGCCCTCAATTTCCCTGGATTGCAGTGTCTTCATCTGCCTCATTGGGGTGGGGAGAGGACGACAGGCATCCACAGTCTATGATTCGTGCCAGGCAGCTGAACAACTCTGATCTCTGTGAGAACCACAGACTTTATATCATGATCTTCCCCTCCAGTTTCCCTTCCCTTTCCCACCTCCTATCCCGGAAATGAGGGCATAGCAGCCATTACCATTACAGAAAGAGTTTGTTTTAGCAGAGCTCAAATCTAGGGAGCATTACGGCCAAATAACCTGCCCCATGATTGAGACATAAGGGAATTACTATTTCCTTTTCTCTAGCCTGCCAACACAGAGAAAGCCAATCCTCTAAAAACAAATTGATTGATGATATAGTTTTAATATCTTCATCTGATTTCCAGTGGCAGAATCAATCAGCTGCTAACACAACCATCCAAGGTGGAGAAAAAGAAAAATTGCACCAGTTGCTTTTCTTTTATTGCACTTCCGGGTACTCTAAGAAAAAACTCTCTCCAGAAAATCAATAAGGCAGATTGTGCCCAGCAGTGCCCCATTATAGAATTAAATCCATATGCCAACACAAAACAATGAAGAGACTCAACTAGCAAGGGATCCATTTGCTTTGTTTGACTTTGGCTGCCAGGGAATGAGACCACAAGACTGGCTGTAATTTAATGCAAACCTTGGCCTATCCTGGTCGTGCGTATGACTGACCCTCAGGGCACGACCATCAATTTTCTATTAAAGATCAGAGATTTGACATATCAAAGTCAACATCTAGCTGAATAACTGCAGTAACTTGATAATAATTCTTTTGTGGATTTCACAGTGGCTTTTCAGTAAAGTATCAGAAAGGTAGCCGATTTCAATCCTGACCTGGCAAGATCTGAATATGAAATAAAGGATTTCAGCTTGATCTCCCCATGATGTGAGGATGAATGTTCTGGTAAATGTTAACTTAGTGCTCTGAATAGCTCAGTAATAGATGGGTTTAGGCAGTAATAGGTTTAAAATGTCAACTTATTGAATAATAATTTCATGTTGTACAAATACTATGTGTAAGAAGGGATTTATTTTGCAAATTTTGAAATAAATGAATGGATTTATAATGTCCTTGACTGTTTCATTGTTCCCGTCAGAATTTTACAGAAGAATCAAAATTAGTTTTTGCTTTCTCTAGTCTTGCTGTTTTGCTGCATTCGTCTCTATGAAGATTTCATAATTACTGGGTCTACTGTACTGGGTCTCCCTTACTGGGTCTCCCTGAATTCTGGTCATTAATTGAGTTCTTCCTTGCTTTGGTCCCCAAAGCCAAGCTGATAACATTATTTTCTAGTGAAAAAATAAAAGCTCAATTATCCCTCACTGTAAAATGTTTCATGACACCAATAGCATAAAAACCTTTCGCCAACCCAGCCATAAAATGCTCAACTGTTCAAAATACAAGAACTGAATAAAATTCTGTTTCCATAACTGAACTCAGACCTTCTGTCCAATTATAAGCTGACAGCTCTATAAATCCTGGTGGAACACAGTGTGGGTAAAACAGAATTGTGATTGGGACCCTGAGGACCTGGGACAAATACTTCCATCACAACCTGTGGGAAAAGCCTTAGGTTCTGCAACTGCCCATGATACACACTTCCAACCATACAGCTGAAGTAAACATGTTCTCAGGGAAATGGGAAAGGCCAAGAAACCATCAAGGTGACCTCTCTAAATACTTCAAGGCTGACGCTTGGCCCCTCAACTTCCCTCAGTTTCCCAGAAGATTCAAGAGGAGCCCCCTCTTGCAGCCCACCAGCCTAACACTTTGAGCAGAGTTTATCTAAAGTATAAAGGATGTCTTGATTTCCAGAAACCAAAACATCCTTCAGGGGTTTATAAATGCTCACACCTGGGAAATACCTGCGTGAAATGGTCCTAGACATTTCTGCTCAACCATTGAGTTAATTGATTGGGTGCAACTCTCACCTTGAAACCACAGAGAGGCTCTGTCCTAGTCCTGGTTCTTCCAGCAGCTATCAGAAGACAAAGATATGGGTGCTTGTAGTATTTGGAAGGTGAAGGAAATATTGGCAAGAGGGTAAGGGAGTAAGTCAGAGGAGCAAAGGCAATCAACAAATGATGCATTATCAAGCCACTTACCATTAGATAACTGGAACTTAGTCCCACTGGGGAGACTCTGAGACACTGTGGGCACTAGAGGATTTTTACACCACTTCCCCTGTCAGTCATTCATCGAGGGTGCTCCTGAAGGTCATTCATTCTTTGATAGTTCCAGCCTACCATATGGGTAAATGGCTTCCCAGATGACTCAGTGGTAAAGAATCTGTCTGCAGTGCAGGAGACACCAGAGGCGCAGGTTCAATCCCTGGGTTGGAAAGATCTCCTGGAGGAGGGTATGGCAACCCACTCCAGCGCTCTTGCCTGGAGAGTTCCATGGACAGAAGAGCCTATTGAGCTACAGTCAGACAGAGTCACACAGAGTCACACAGAGTCAGACACAGCTGAGCTCACACACACTTAAGGGTAAGTAGAGAGCATCAGAGGCCAAAGAAAACCCTCAGGAAAAAAATCCAGCTGTTGGAATCTTGAAGTCAGGCAGTGTGCACCAAAATGAAAGGCAAAGGAGTGGGAAGGGCACGCACAGCCTCTGTTGTAGACTCTGGCCTTTTGCTAACTTTTGAAACATTTCTAACTTATTTTTAAGTTGTGAGAGCTAATATGGCTCCTGTAAAACAGCACCAGCATATTTACTCAGTATGGAAAAACATAACCATCGTTTATTTTTTGTTTTGACTGTGTTGGGTCTTTGCTGCTGTGTAGGCTTTTCTCTAGGTGCAGGGAGCAGGGGCTACTCTCTAGTTGCAGTGTGCAGGCTTCTCATTGCAGTGGCTTCTCACGTTGTGAGCACGGGTTCTAGGGCCCTCGGGCTTCAGTAGTTGTGGCACAGAAGCTTAGCTGCCCCCCAGACCAGGGATCCAACCCTTGTCTCCTGCATTGGCAGGCGGATCCTCTACCACTGAACCACCAGAGAAGCCCAAGCATAACTAGTTTTTAAGGGACTTCTTCCTTCCAGCCACTCAGTCTGATTCTCAAGGATAACCATCTTTTACAGCTTCCTTCTTCTCTGTATGTAAAACCTATATGTATATAAACTCACATTAGTTGAGTATGCTTTTTCGGCTCACAAATAAAGTCAGATTTGACATTATTTCCTGTGGTTTGCTTTTTTCACATAATAAAATGTCTTATATATCCTTGCATATCAATATCTCTATATCTGTCTCACACCTTTTTATGGATACTAATATGAACGTATCATAAGTCATTAGGCATTTAGTTATTTGTTTCAACTTATGTGTGTGTGTATGTGAGCGTGTGCTCGGTTGTGTCTGACTCTTTGCAACCCCATGGACCACCAGGCTCCTCTGTCCATGGAATTTTCCAGGCAAGAATACTGGATTGGGTTGCCATTTTTTACTCCAGGGACCTTTCCCACCCAGGGATCAAACTGTGTCTCTTGCTTCTCCTATGTTGGCAGGTGGATTCTTTACCACTATGCCACATGGGAAGCATATATATATATAAGCTGAAGCTTCAATACTTTGGCCACCTGATGTGAAGCGCCAACTCATTGGAAAAGACCTTGATGCTGGGAAAGATTGAAGGCAAAAGAAGAGTGGCAGAGGATGAGATGGTTAGGTAGTATCACCAACTCAATGGACACGAACTTGAGCAAACTCTGGGAAATAGTGGAGGACAGGGAAGCCTGACGTGCTACAGTCCACGAGGTTGCAAAGAGTTGGACACAGCTTAGCAACTGAACAACAGCAATATGTGTGTGTGTGTGTATAGGGCTTCCCCAGTGGCTTAGTGGTAAAGAATCTGCCTGCACTGTAGGATCTGCACTGTAGGAGATGAAGGTTCAATTCCTGAATCAGGAAGATCCCCTGGAGGAGTAAATGGCAACCCACTCCAGTATTCTTGCCTGGAGAATCCCGTGGACAGAGGAGCCTGGCGGGCTACAGTCCAGAGAGTCACAAAGAGTCAGACAGGACTGAAGCGACCTAGCATGCAAGCATGTAAATATATACATTGTATATACATATATATAATTCCTGAAAGTGGAATCTCTCTGTTAAAGGATATGAATATTTTAAAATTTGACAAATTATGTCAGTTATTTCTAAACAACATTTCACCAATTTACACCTCTACCAACAGTGCGTTTAAGTGCATTCTTTTTTCTTGTATGTATGCCAACAAAGGAAAAGATCACACTTTTTAATCTTTGGCAAATTAATAGGTTAAAATAGTATGTCACTGTCTTTGTGCTTTTTTAATTATGAGTGAGGTTCCTCAATTATGCTTCTTTGCATCTTCACATACATCTTATTAACATCCTCTTAGTCTTTTTCTTAATATTTCAAAAGCACTCTTTATAGGCAAATACTTTTCCAGTTTGGGTTTTGTTTTTTATTACTGTTTGTGGCTCTTTTATCTGTAAAAAAGTACTAAATATCTATGCTTCCAAATTGTGAATATTTTTATGTTTTCTGGGATTTTGTTTCATAGTTAATATGCCCTTCCTCATTCAAAATGATTTAAAAAATTCAACCATGAATTCTCTAGAATATTTACAGTGTGATTTTTATATTTAAGTCTTTAATCTTTTTTTGATGTAAGACATGAAGTAGAAACATGGTTGAAAATTTTTTCCAGTGAGCACTTGTCTCCAACCAAATCTTTTACTAAATATTTTTTTCAGCTTTGATCTAACTCTTTTATCAATAATCAACTTCCATATTGGTTTAACTCTTTTTCCAGAATATCTATTTTGTTTTAAATGCTACAGATTTGTAGTATAGTTCGTTATCTCATAATGTTTGTCTTTTCTTTTTAATCCCTAGGATTTTTCCAAGTTTATTTTCCCAAATGAATTTATAGTATCATTTTGTTAAGATCACAAAAAAGCTTGGTGTTTTTATTTAATTACTTGAATATCTAGGTTAATTTAGAAATAACTGTCATGTTTACAACATTTAGTCTCCCTATTTAATAACAAAATGCATTTTTCCATACATTAGTCTTCTTTTATGTCCCCTGGCAGAGGTTTTTTTGGCCTTTTCTGAAAACTACCAGAAGGAGTAGTACCCACTTTAACAGCTGATCTTTCGGAGAAGGCAATGGCACCCCACTCCAGTACTTTTGCCTGGAAAATCCCATGGACAGAGGAACCTGGTAGGCTACAGTCCGTGGGGTCGCTAAGAGTCGGACATGACTGAGCGACTTCACTTTAGACCAGTGAAGGAAGGAAGATACTCTAGAAGACACATAATTTCTCTTGACTTGACCACAGGTATGGAAATGGGTGCAATTCAATTCAAAAATATGTATTGAGCACCTATGTACATGATGAAACTATATAAGTGGGAGAAAGCTCTTGAAGTTAGTATGCAAGGCAAAAAAAATCTCACATATTACTCTATCAAACTGTTGAAAGGGACTTTCCAATTATCTTGAAATTTAAACTGAAGCCCAAAGCAGAAAATAACAAATATCCATACATCTGGTTTTTAAAAAAATATAAATCCTTGAAAGATACAAGATGGAAAAACTAGTTTTTTGTGTGTGTGTGCTCAGTCGCGTCTGACTCTGTGACCCTATGGACTGTAGCCCAACAGGCTTCTCTGTCTATGGAATTTTCCAGACAAGAATACTGGAATGGGTTGCCATTTTGACTGTGATCAAAATCCAGGTTTACAAGAGAATTTAAGATATTAGAGATGAGGATTGAGAGAATCACTGAAATTAAAAAGCCATCAAATGAGTCAGTTATATTGTGGCATTTCCCCTAACTCTTCCCCTAGGTGACCCCTCCTAAGCCAAATGAGAAAGAAGATTCAAGAAAGTCTTCAAGAAAGAAGATTTAAGAAGTGAGTAGTCTTACAAGAAAAGACAACTGACACGATAGCTTCCAAAAGAAATGCTGAGGTGAAGAGAGTGCTTGGTGACCTTGGACCAGAGCTGAGCCTGGGCAGTTCTTGGGAGACACTGACAACGTCCTTGGAAGGAAGATAAAAACATGTGTAGACCACAGTAACAAAGAAAGACAGCAATATGCGTGGTTCATTCTTCCAGAATTTGGTGGGGGCAAGGATGCTGAGTTTTCCTCTGAACTAAGGGTTCATCTCACTAGCTACTGTCTTGAAAATCTCCACTGAAAGAAGCTACCTGTCAGCGCAAGGCAACACCAGCAGATTGAGACTGTCGGCCTACCATCCTAAGCAAGAGCTGAGAGAACAGCAATAGGAGCCTAACTAGAGAACAGATCTCCCACACTGAGCATCACTGCAGTGCCAAAGATCCCCAAAGGGATCTCTGAAGAAGACACGAAAGTTTCCCAGAAGGAGAGAGCCAACTTTTAGCTTTCTGCCACATGGAAGGTACCACAGCCAAATCTCATCCCCACTCATCGAGTACAGAAGTGCCTTAAACTCTCATCTCACCCTGCTTGCCCTAGCACAGGAGGAGCTGGGAGAATAAAGGGGTAAGAAAGATAAGTGAATAAAGCAGAGCAATGGTGAAAAAGCAAGATACTATACATCTTCACCTGCTGGATCTACAGTTTATTGAGTGGGGCTGAAGTTTAGTGGGAAGTGGATAAATGGAGAAGCTTGAAACTGGATGAGAGAATGAAGCTGTGGTTTGAACTGAATTGGCCATTTTAGCACCTTAAAAGGAGACAAAAGTCAAAAGTGCCTGGAAAAGCTATGGGATATGCCCAAGATACTGCCAAGGTGTGAAGGAGACTCAACAGTCCGTATATGAAGGCAGAGGTGAGACACATGGCATAGTCAAAATTATGCTTGAAAATCTCTCAGGAAGGGTTGACGCTGGAGATTGACACCTCCGCATCTTTTAGTAATTCTGACAGAACAAGTTTTTCTTCAGCAGTGGAACAGATTGCAGCTATTTCAGCTGAACATAGATGAAGTAGTTGGCTGAGTTTAGCAGCCATGTTGCAGGAAAATTATGTACCTTTAAACACGAGAATCACACCCAGCACAGCAATATGCTCACTCTACAAGAAGCATAAGGACATGGGGACTGCAGGAGAGAATGGAAGTTAGAGATGAGGGCCTCCTAAAAGCTGCTTATTCAGACCATTAAATGCAATAGTGAGTGGTATCACCTACTTTCCATAATGAAATCTGCCTCCTTCCATTTCTCAGCCTCTCTCTCCCTCCACCTCTCTCCACCTCTCCCTGTTTCCTTTCTCTCTCTCTCCATCACCACCCCAGCTATGTACAGTGAGATGCGTCTGCACGAAGGATTCACATACAATGCAATTCCACTTTACCTCACCATGTGAAGGCTCAAAGGTGAGTAAGCCTTGCTTCTCAAGAGTTCCCGGATGAGTGAGAGAGAAAACTATGTAAATAAATGTCTAATAGGTCCACTAGTAGGTGTAAGCTTAAAGATACAAAGGATGCAGCCTTGTCTTCACCCTGAGGAAGACAGCCTATTCAAGAAAAGCAGTGTTCTAGCACAGCCCACCGTCCTCAACAGTCAGTGTTGATGCCCCACAGCAGCAGTCTCTTCCTTCCTATTGAAATGTCTTTAAATGGGTAGCAGCAAAAAGGGCATCTTTTATTTACAAAGATTTGACAGGAGTTTCTCCATCCTTTTCAAGGGGTTGGGTGAAAAAATTGCAGAAGAGATTGAGTTTTGCATGAAGTTGGCAGATTTGGGAACCAGACTATCCAAGCAAGCCAACTTCTGATTCCTTGCTCCATATCACACTACCTCTGAAGCAGAGGGCCATTAACAAAATTTTTAAAGCTTGTTACTCTTAGAATAATATTGTATTGACAGTAACTATAATCAGTGACTCATGTAACTACAAAGAGAAAGGAATGTGCAAAGCTTCAAGCATTAGAGGCTCCTAAAATGACACTAATGGAAGCATAAGTCTTATGTCAAGGACAACCTCATCTATGGGAATATCAGGTCTCTTTTTTCAGCTTTGTTGATGTATAATTGGCAAATAAAATTGTAAGATACTTAAAGTGTACATCATGATGATTTGACATACATGTAATACATTGTGAGAGAATTCCCCTCATTTAGAAAATTAATACATACCTCTATCACTTCACATATTTTTTTTTTTTTTGGTGAGAACATTTAGGCTCTATTTTGTTAGAAAATTTCAATTGTACAATACATTGTTATCAACAATAGTCATCATGTTATGCATTAGAATTTCAGATCTTACTCATCTTATAGCTGAAAGTTTGTACTCTTTTATCAAACTCTCCCTAATGTCCCCACTTTTATCAAACTCTCCCTAATGTCCCCACCCGCCCCACCCTCTGGCCACCACTTTAGGTCTTTACTTATAACCTTATTCCCACCTCCATGTAGCAAGGTCAGATGTATAACATCGGTTCCTTTGCTCTTTTAGAGTTGCTCCTCCAACCACGTGGGCCCTCACTTCTGCCCTCTGACTTCCCATATCCCTTTGGGAACACTTGGAGAACAGGATCCTGGCTTAGGAGTCTCTTGTTTGAGAGGTCGTACAGTACGGCCTGGAAGCTTCAGTTCTAGCACAGGCCTTGAACTAGCCAAATGATTCAGGTAAATTCTCTGGGCCTCAGTCTCATCATCTTTAAAACTGAACTAATAAACCCAGAATAAGCATTATTGTAAGTATCCTTGAAATCCAGCCACTGGCTTGTTCCATCAACAAGTTCAGGGTCTTTACCTGCTGTCTCCAGGAACAGAAAGAGGAATGTGACCAGGATTATGCCAGTCTAAGAATACCTTTTCGGTACCAAATCAGTAGCCTTGTGGAGAGAGACACCCTTCCTGCCCAACCCCAGGTAGCAATTTGTAGAAAGCATACAAGAAACCATGTATTCCGTTGTGTCGCTAAGTTGCGTCAGACTCTCTGTGACCCCATGGACTGCAGCTCGCCACGCCTCCTTGTCCCTCACCATCTCCTGGAGTTTGCCCAAGTTCATGTCCTTTGAATTGGTGATGTCATCCAACTAGCTCATCCTCTGTTTCCCCCTTCTACTCCTACTCCTCCTGCCCTCAATCTTTCCTAGCATCAGGATCTTTTCCAATGAGGTGGCTCTTCGCATCTGGTGGCCAAAGTATTGGAGCTTCAACTTCAGCATCAGTCCTTCCAATGAATATTCAGGGTTCATTTCCTTTAGGAATGACTGGTTTGATCTCCTTGTAGTCCAACGGACTCTCAAGAGTCTTCTCCAGCACTGTAGTTCAAAAACATCAATTCTTTGGTGCTCTGCCTTTCTTTATGGTCCAACTCTCACATTCATACTTGACTACTGGAAAAACCATAGCTTTGACTATACAGGCCTTTATTAGCAAAGTGATGTCTCTGCTTTTTAGTACACTGTCTAAGTTTGTCTTCTGACCCTACATCAACTGCTCTGCCCACTCTACCTCAGAGTTCCAACCCCTTAGTAGGGCATATAGGTCCCCACTGATTGACCTTGATTTTCTTGCCTTGCTGCCAATCTGCATAATTTTATGCTACATTTTGTGGCCTCCTTACTGTGTCTCATTCTCTTTGTATCATTCATAAGCCTCTTCCATCTTGTTGCATGTAACTGTCTGACAAAACTCTAATTGTTCTTTATAGCTCAACTCAAATGACAGTTCTCTAATGAAGCCTTTCTTGAAAGCCCTGAGGGTGGGCTCTCTCCCTTATGGTGTTCCCTTGGGCTTTTTACTTCTCTCAAAGCACTTAGGTATCTTGCTTTGTGTCATAATTGCATGTCGGTAGACTGCAAATTCCTTAGATCTACCCCAGTAACCAGGGTAAATTCTTCCACAAATAGTTTCAGTCTCAGGAAAACACTGCAACCATCAAGATAGACTAGGCTCTGCCAGAATTTAGAAAACAACATTGCAGTGTTTCACTCAACACAAATTTATCAGAACATCACACTAGGGTTTCTCTGGTAGTTCATTTAAAAAAATCTTCCTGCCAATGCAGGGGACATGGGTTCGATCCCTTGTTATGGAAGATCCCACATGCTGTGGAGCAACTAAGCCTATGAGCCACAACTATTGATATTGAGACTGTGCTCTAGAGCCTGGGAACTGCAGCTACCGTCCTGAAGCCCACACTCCCTAGAGCCCATGCTCCTTAACAAGAGAAGCCACCACAATGAGAAGCCCTCACACAGCAACTAGAGAGTAGCCCCCAGCTTGGCCACAACTAGAGAAAAGTCCGCCCAGCAACAAAGACCCAGCACAGTCAAAAATACAAAATAAATAAATAAAATTATTTTTTTATAAAAGAATCTCACGCGAAATGCTCAGTGCAAATTGTTAAGTAGGCTTTCATGATAATTTCTCAGGAATCAAGGAACATGCAGGATCAGTCTCAGATAGATTTACCAGAGCTTCTGTGATGCCTGCAAGGGACAGGAATGTGGAGAGCCAGTCCAGCACTGGCCCTTCAGTTTTCTGCCCAGGGGTAACTCATGCCGTTTCTTCTCACATTTCACTGACCATGGCAAGTCACATGGCTATGTTTACTGTCAGGGTAGAATGGAGAAGTGTGATCCTTCCATGCATTTGGAAGGAGGAGGAAAATCATAATATGGTTGAATGTCTTAATGATACCACCACACATACCACAGCCTCTCACCCTTGACTTTGACCCATCTTGTCTCCTGTAACTGGCGCACTGCACCCACCTTGTTTGCCCTTCATCTGAATAGCTTCTTCTCATCCAGATGTTCTCACTTAGAGTTCCTCTAAAGACTTTGTTGGCCCTAACCCTAACTTACAACCATTACCACCTCCAAACCCAGATAGAATGTCCCTCCAATGTGTCCCAGTAACACCCGATAACTCCAAGGGAACACAGGCAGACCACTGAGTTGTGTTGCAGGTATTGTAGTTTGGCTTTTTATTTGACTCCTTCCTACTAAACCAGAAACTGGCAAACCAGAGCCCAGGAGTAATTCCAGCCTGCTGCAGGTTTTTGTAAATAGAACACCATCATGCTCATTTATTTACATATTGGCCATGGCTGCTTCTACCCTACAGTAGAGTTGGATATTGATACAGAGCCCATCAGGCCCCAAAGCCTAAAATATTTACTATCTGGCCCTATAAGAAAAAGTTGGTCAGTCTCTGCCCTAGACCAAAGCCCTTTGAGAGTGAGGGTTACATTCTGAGGACCTCCTATAACCCAGCACCTAACAGAATAATTGACTCATATTCAGCCTTTGATAACCATTGATTAGATAATTGAAGAGTGGGCACACAAATGTTCACTGAATTAAAATCACCTTCAAGAACAAAGGACAGAAAAACCAGGGAACAGAGAGCATCCTAACTTCAATTTTTGGCAAAACAAACTCTTATAGATTCTGTGTTGCAGTGCCTATCCTATCACTTTTTAAAAAGTGAGTAAGTACTGGGAACCAACATTAATCCTCTAAGTGTCAAGGCAACTAGAATTTGCCACAGTCTAGTTAAAACAAATTAAGCAACTGTGACACTTACGAAATGCTTTAAAATTACAAAATTACTAAATCCACATTCATTTGCTCTGTAGAATATTTCATTCTCTTTGATTAACAAATCTGACTTAAATGAGGTACAGACCTTTCACACAGTATTGTACCATTTTCAAAAGTACCACAACCGGTATGAATTGCCTCCAAGCTGAGTGTCTGTGGGGTAATGTCAGTACACTGGCTCAGAGCTTCTAGAAGTAAACACACAGTATCTGGGCCCTGGTGCTTTTGCAGTATACGGGGAAAAAAAGTCTTAAAATACAGACAAATCTGGAAAGTACAGCATCCCAGCTTGTTTATAACAGCAATTTCAGCTAGTACAGATCCACAATTTATTTGCAAACAGATTAATTAATGTTTCAGCAGCTGTTTGCAGCCAGTCTGTGATCTCACTGAGCACAGATGACACTTTTTTCCTCTTCTATTCCATAGAGGCAATTTCAGCAACACTTAGATTAGGTTTTTACTACATCAACCCACATGATAAAATGAGTTGAGTCCTGAAGCAGCCAAGCTGGTTTTACAAGATCCCCAGGCCTCCCGGTCTCTGGTGAGTCCCCCACGCCACCTTTCCTGGGCTTCCTTTTTATTATGCCCCTCGAATGCCAGTTTGCAAACAGATCTGCCAGATCAAAACCTGACATTTTAAAAAATTGGGTTTTTTTCCTTCTACTTTTGGGTCCCTTAGGGTTGGTGTTCAGCAATGTGTACCACTGGGTGTAATAAAAGCAAATGCTTGAATATTTTTTCAGTAACCTGACAGAGAATAAACAAAGAGAGGAACAAATGCCAAAGAACTTACAAGAAACACCATGTAAGCTGGGTAGATGGTTCCCGACAAAGCAGTGCAGCTCTTCTGATGCTATTTCTCTTCTTGGAGGAAAAAGAAACAGGGAAGACGAGACAAAATCCCCAAAGCCTCACTAGGCTAAATTTCCTTCCTCTCCTTTGAACAGACTACACAGATTTTGTTGACTAATTGAGATCAATCCCAGTTGTAAATCGCCTCACTATCCTACAGCTTTAATTAAGCTACCAGAGGGAGCTGTTTATCAATTAACACTTGTTACAAATTATTAGTAATTATATGGACTTTGTGTATATATACCATAGCCTGCAAGACCAAAACCGCTTCCTGGTTGTTAGGGAAACAAATCGAATAGTTAATGGGCTGTTTGGATGAAGGCACCAGTTATCACCATAATTACAGAACTCCTTTTCTGGCAGAAAAATTTAAGGTAAGTTCCAGCACTGTGAGCACTAGTTAAATAAACACCATTTTAAGTGTTTCTTTCGTCAGGGCTTTGCCAGATTGTTTTAACTGGTGGGCTTTCTGATATGGATTTCGGGTCTGTATTTACTTTACTGAGGAACAAAATGATGAAGATGGGACTGTTAGGTAAAAGTTGATAATGTATTCAAGCATTAAAGCTACCTATTGCGGTCTGCACTGCATTCTGTGATAATTTTAATTGGCTTAATTGAGATGCGCAAGCCTGATTAATGTTTAATTCCTTTATATTAAAAAAAAAGAGTCAAGTAGTTCGACATTTCTTCAATTATGTTAGATCTTTCTAGACTTCAAAGGAATGTTACATTAGACAGCTAGATACGGGCGAACTGATTAAAGAATAAAGACTGCTCATTATAATCTAAGAGTACAAAATTGGTTTGTGTAGCCTTTGAAAGTCAAAATTATGAGCTAAACTTGAGCTACAGTAATTAACCCAATTTATAGTCATTCTTGCTTATCTATTTGCTTATGATTAGTAATTTAAAATGATCCATGAGATTGATTTACAGATCTAAAACCCATTCAGGGACCCAGAATGTTTTGTTCATTAATCTTTAAAATGTTGGAAGAATGTATTTAGTAGCATCAGTAAACACCTATCAGTCAGTTAAAAAAAAAAAAGTATAAAAACAATTTATAGTCAACATCATTATTCTAGATGATAAAATACTAAAATATTTGTAGGATGTAATCTACTTGCAAAAAAAATTTTAATTTAACTTGCATTTTCTGTGGCTCACTGGAAAAAAAAAAAATCAGCATAAAAAGTGTGGTTTTCTTAAGGTTACCAACTCTTAATTTCTCTGACAAACATGTTTTTTAAAGGAATATAGATTAAAATGTTCTATGCAGTGGCATCAGTTTACATGTATCACTAATACTTCTGTTAGAGTCACCTCTTTCACACTCATGTATTTTCCGAAGTGTTCTAAATTCACTCAGGAGTTGGGATTACAACAGCTTTTGGTAGGAGTTGGGGCAGGAGCCCTTGGGGAATTAGGAGATAGTATGGATGTATCTGTCAGAAATATTCAGAGTGATTAGCACATTTGTTCCGGTATTCATGGGCTTCCCTGGTGGCCCAGACAGTAAAGAATCTGCCTGCAATGCAGGAGACCTGGCTTCGATCCCTAGGTTGGGAAGGTGCCCTGGAGGAGGGCATGGCCACCTACTCCAGTATTCTTGCCTGGAGAATCCCCGTGGACAGAGAAGCCTGGCAGGCTACAGCCCATGAGATCGCAAAGAGTCGGATGTGACTGAGCAACTAAGCATAGCACAGTAGCACATTTGTTAAAATTTAAGCATCGCCACTACCTCATTGTTACAGAGACAGGAAAACCCCAAGCCTTCCATTTGATCAGGGACACACAGAAACCTGGGTCAGAGAAAAAAATGTAACTTACACTTTTGGGGCTTCTTTCCTCTACAGAAAACACAAACCACTTCATCAGGACTTGATTCAGGAGAGTTCAGGGGCTTAGAGCAAGTTATGTTTTCTGGGACATTTTTGTATTACGACTCTATGTGAGTGAATGAGTTACATAACAGCATTTTCCAAAGTGGTTTTCATGGAACACAAATTCATCTAGATGATCCATAAAAAGGGGATTCCACAGAGATAAGTCTGGGAAATTTTGCACTATATCCTTTTCTTGAAAAGTCATAATACCATATTTGGCAGAAAACAACAAAGTTCTGTAAAGCAATTATCCTTCAATTAAAAAATAAATTTTTTTTTTAAAGTTGCAATACCCACTAGCATATTCAATACTCCTGAAGTATCTCACCTGAAGCTGAATTTCCAAAAATTTGGCTATCTAGCGTGAAGGGCCAACTCATTGGAAAAGACCTTGATGCTGGAAAAGATTGGAGGTGAAAGGAGAAGGGAGCGGCAGAGGATGAGATGGTTAGATCATTGCCAACTCAATGGACATGAATCTGAGCAAAGTCTGGGAGACAATAGAGGACAGAGGAAACTGGGGTGCTACCATCCATGAGGTCACAAAAAGTCAAAAGTTGAAAATGACTTAGTGACTGAACAACAATAACATATATTTCACCACAGAACATTTTTTCATTGAACATAATTACTATTAACCAACATGCATATTGTAATAATATGTATCTAAATAAAATACTGTTCCTTGTTTTTTTCAGATCAATATTGATCACGTATGTCAAAATAATCAAACCTTCCTCATCTCACCTGCCTCATCAAGGGAACAAGATCATATATCATGGCATAGTCTGATGCCCATAACCTTCTGCAATCAAACCCTGGAGACCAGTGAGACTTGGCGCTCTCCCATTGTTCCTGGTTACTTACATTGATCTATATTTATAACTCTATGTCACACATGTTCTAGAGTTTGCAAATTTAAAATAATAGATATGTGAAATGTGTCCAGGAACTGAGGAGGGAAATATGAATATTTTTTAAGCCTGATGAAAATATGAATCCTATAAATTTTTTAAAGTGCTAACCAAACAAAATAATAATTCCTTTTTCATTGCCCTGTGAGCTAAATAAGCAAAAGGTAAGGTTCTCAAGAAATAGAAATAAGACATATGTCTGTGAGAGTATGTGTGTGTGTGTGTGTGTGTGTGTTCTCTGGTTGTACTTACTGAGGGAGACTAGAGGAAATGATATTTCAGTATTGATGACCCATCAGCACCCAGATCTTGGTTTATAAATGCCATTCTTCACCAAAAGGGATTAGAGCTAACTGAAGAAGCAGCTAGTTCCAGGACTGGGATAGTATATGTACAAGATAAATCTACAACATCTTGCTATACTAGAGGGTAACGAAACATTAAAAAACTGGTGGAGATGGATCAGAGGATACAGAACCAGCTTTAAAGGGCTCCCTGCCAGCTAAACCTAGGGCAGTCTGAGCATCCAAATAAGTACTTACAATAACGAATGACAACATAGAAGAGAACAGTCTGTGAGACCATAAATATAAATCAATCAATCAGAAGGGAAAACTTTCCTTGAAGTAAAATTCCAATCAATAAATATAGAAGAAATAATACAATTCAAAATCACTATTGACAACTACCATGGTAATAACAGTCTCAGGCAAGAATCATTAATGAAGGCTAAATTTACTGGGTTATACCTTCATGGGAAATGAGGTGTTTGCATAGTCTCAAAGTATCTCTGTACAAGATACCTACTGACTACCAAAGGAGAAATTATAACTTTATGGTGGAGAAATCTAATCAAGTGATACCATACTGACCAAGTGATCGTTAAAGAGACATGACCAGTACTATAGCTGACAGCACATGCAAGCCATGAAGCTGAGACTCACATCACTTCTGCGCTTTTCCTGCCAAAAATTTGCAGTCAGAATCTAATTATGAGGAAATACCAAACTCAAACTGAGGGACTTTCAAAAAAAAATAAATATCTTGTACTCTTCAAAAATGTCAAGGTCATGACAAAGAAAAATGATTCCAGATTAAAGAAAACCTTAAAAACATGGCAACCAAATGCAAAGAATAATCTGGATTGAATTTTGAATCAGAATTTTTTTTTCTTTTTTTTCATAAAGGATGTTAAGAAGATAATTGACAAGATTTGACTTGGGTTCGTAGGTTAGACAATAACGAATACTGTATCCATGTTAAGTTCCTGATTGTGATAATTATACTGTAGCTCAGTAAGATACTGTCATTGTTTTTAGAAAATACACACCTAAACACATAGGAGTAAAGTGGCATATTTGTGACATACTTTCAAATGATTCAAAAAAAGATCATGTGTGTGTGTGTGTTTGTGTGTGTTCAGTTTGTGTGCCAAGAAAGAGAGAATGGTAAAGCATATATGGTAAAAAATAATCATGTTTGGAGAATTGCGAATATAAAAATGTGCTATTTTTTCCATAAATCTAAAATTATTTTGAAATTAAAATGAAATAAAATATTTAAAAAGAAGTGCTATGGTCTTTTCAGAAGGAATGAATGTACTGGGGAAGAAGCCCTGAGATTTGTATACTTCATCACCTACATGCAAGGTTTTTAGTTAGATTCTCCATGGATGTGTCACCTGCTACTTGAAGGTGGTCCCAGTTGCTTGGCCTCTAAAAACACCTCTCTCTGCCTTCCATCCTCACCCTTTCCAAAGCCCAGGTCCTAATGACTGCCTGCAAGACCTCAACTCTAAAATTCACTCTGCACCTTCTTCAAATCATCCTTACTTATAGGTATGTGTACCCAGGGCACATGGCAAACCCCAGTATCAGCTCTCTCCCTTTCAAATCCCCATTATGTTTTATAATGTGCCCTATCACAGCAACAGCAAGCTAGGGAAGGAAAAAAATTACCAAACAACACAAAAGCCAAAAAAAAAGCCTTGTTATGAATGAAACAAGATGGTAATTGCATGCTGTGTTAGTTGCTCAGTCATGTCTGACTCTTTGAAACCCTGTGGACTGTAGCCATCCAGGCTCCTCTGTCCATGAAATTCTCCAGGCAAGAATACTGGAGTAGGTTGCCACTCCCTCTTCCAGGGGATAGCTAAAAAATGAACACCAAGAAATGGAAAACTTTTTCCATTGGGGTCCCTGAGTGTTCAGCAAAACAAACTACCAATATCAGGAAATTAATGACAAAGACACCTACCAAAAAGAAATTAAGAGAGAGCACAAACTTCTGGGCTAGAACAAACTTTAGCTCCTGCCCCCCCCCCCCCCCGGCTCTTGTGTCTTCATAGACTGAATGCATAAAAAATATATACTCACCGAGGGTGAAAAATCTGAATACAGAAATTTTTTTTGTGGCTTCAAGCTTTTATAAGTATTCTGCAGATTTAAAGATTGTTATATAACTTCCTTTCAGTGAAATCTCTCTAAATAAGGGATGTTGCTTATGATGGAAAGCAGATGTCTCCAGAATTGCAAAGAGGGAGTAAGGGTATGATTTCTAGGACTTGTGCAAAGACCTCAAGGTAAAGCACAGCTGGAATTAGAATAACATATCTATGTTAGGAGACTTAAGTATGAATCAGAATCAAATTGTATTTAATCAGGGGATATTTGGGACTGTAGAGCAGCTAGAAAAAAAAATGTTCCTTAAAAGTGGGTTCTCATTATGATTTTGCTACTAAATCATTGAAAACTTTGAACAAGTTATTCAAACATTCTGGGCTTCAACCTCTCTGGCCACTGAATAGAAAACTGTGTGTAGAATGACAAGAAAGTATGGGGGAGATCAATTAGGAGTCTGTTTCTCTAATCCAAGTGAGGACTGATGGTAGCTAGGGCCAGAATGGTGACCACATAGGTGTCGAGTGAGGGAGCTGAACCAAAGTCAGTAACTCTGCAAGCCTGTGAAAGTATCTTTAGGACCTTTTTCCGACTAAAGGCAAGGGGGAAAACCAAGGCTATGCCTTAGGTTCCCTAGGCTGTTTATATCAACTGATTCATTCACTCAACTGCAGGCAACAGTTTATTGTACTAGGGGCCAAGACCTGTGTTAGCTAATAGGACCTGTAGAATGTTGAGTAAGATAGATATCATCTCTGCACCCCAGGAGCTAACACCTACTTGCATTCATGACAAGAGAATCAGCAATTACAGGCAGTGGAGCAAAGGTCCACTGTGATGGGAAAGGTCAGGAGCTGGGATCACACGTGAGGTCCAAGCAAGTCAGTCTTGGGAGAATCAGAGAAGACTTGCTAAAAGAGTTGACATCTAGACTGAGACCAAAAGAATGAAAAGGTATTACCTGTTAAAGAAAAGTAGGTAGAAGGAAGGGAAGATACCTGGGCAGACAGAACAGCGGTGTCAAGGCTCAGAGAAGAGAAAGATGGCAGACTGGAGGAGCTGCAAGTAGTTCAGGATGGAGCAGAGTGTGTAAGGAAGGGGATGAGCCTTGTAGCCCGTGTTAAGAAAACTGGTCTGTGTCTTGAAGGCAGTGGCAAGCATTTGAAAGGTTTGAGCAGGAGAGGAACAGTTATTTGTTCATTTAACAAATGATTAGTGGCCATCTACCATATGTCAAAAACTGTTCTGGGGACTTCCCTGGTAGAAGAGTGGCTAAGATTCCATGCTCCCAACACAGGGGGCCTGGGTTTGATCCCTGGTCAGGGAACTAGATTTCACATGCCACAGATAAAGATCCAGCATGCTACAACAAAGACCCAGTGCAGCCAAATAAATATTTTTTAAAAGCAGGTTCTAAATGCCGGGGAAACAGCAACTAAATACAATCAGATTTGTGTCGAGAACAATTATTCTGGCTACCAAATGGAGAACTATGTATAGAATGGCAAGTAGAGAGAGGGGGAGATCAGTTAGGAGTTTGTTGCTGTTGTTTAAACATGGATTAGGCTTGGGCCAGGGAGGTGATGGTGTAGGTGGAGAAAACTTAAAGGATTCAAGATGCATTGGCTCCTCAGACAAGAGTTTTTACTGCTGTGCCTAATAATAAGATAAGAAAATTCTGTGATGAATAGTATTTAGTATGCTACACACTTCATCTTTGAGGAGAACAGACTCTTCAAGTCTCCTGGCGAAGTATTAAATTATTGCTTTGACATCCAGCATTTCATCAAGAACTTTACTCAATTCTGTACTCACCCAGACAAACCATTATTAAAGTACCTGAAATCAGAAAGAACATCAGCCTGCCAGCATACCCGGCCTCCCTCCATGTACAAAAGTAAATACAACTCAGAAAATGTCTGCTAAACATAACCTTTTTCCAAGTCGCCAGAAATATTGTTGGCAGCTGTTGGTGACAACTTATTTCATTACATTCTAATGATGTAAACTGCTCCCTCAGGATGATTCAGCTCACTGCAGACAAAATGCTTATTGCTTCTTTACTCGGGTAGAACACGAATGATTGCTAAGAAACTCAAACCCTATACTGAGGATTTTAAGCTCACCTAACAAGCCAGCAGCATTCTGTGGAGAATAAAGACGATTTCACAGGAATATCTTTCCCAGCCCACATTGCATTTTACACCTGGAGGATATTAACCCAGGTTTCATTTTGAAGCCCAAGATTTTAGAAACCAAGGGAATTCTTTGGCACAGTTCCAACTCTTCCCTAGTCAGATCTAGGTAATCAATAGATTCTTTACCAACAGCTGTGGGAAGAAATGCCTGAATGAAAACCCCACAATGCCTCCAATGGGTGGTGGCTTCAAGGTGTTAAGAGTTGCTCAGTCATGTCTGACTCTTTGTGACCCCTTGGACTATAGCCTGCCATGTGCCTCTGTTCATGGGATTCTCCAGGCAAGAATACTGGAGTGGATAGCCATTCCCTTCTCCAGAGGATCTTCCCGACCCAGGAATCAAACCTGGGTCTCCTGCACTGCAGGCAGCTTCTTTACCATCTGAGCCACCAGGGAAGCAGGCTTCAAGGTGGAGGTTTCTGAATACCTGCCAGAAGACCAGGGGCTTCAGAATTTTCTGAGTTGATGATTAAAAACATTGGTTTGTTGGACATACCTGAGACTGTCTGAGATCCTCCGGGATTAGGACCTGGAAATTTGTACCATTAACAAGCCCCCAGGGAATGGGATGTGCAGCCAGCTTGGTCAGCCGCTTTCAGGGACCATCTGAGTAGGGCTGGGTACTTAACGCTCATCAGCATAACCCACAGAAACCAAAGCATCCAGCTCAGAGGTGTTCCTCAGAACAGCATCTTCTAGCATGACTTCTTACTCTGGTTCCGACTTGCCCTGCATGATAAAGGCACTCTCCTGCTGGTACCATACGTGAGATGATGGGCAAGTTACTTAGTCTTTCTGGTCCTCTGCTTCCTCAATACAATGCAGGGATAATATCATAATCTGCAGGATTGTTTTAAGAATTAAATACTACACATTAAGTACCTGATACAGACTAAGCAATCAGTATTTATTAGCTACTTTCATGTTTTTCTGGCTTTATGCAGGTTACATCTCTCCTTTCTTACTGGTCAACCCTATATTTGGTTTCTCCTTGAAACCCAGTACACCTTTAACCACCCCTTCTCCAAATCTGCAGATCTTCAGATTCTGAACTAGGACATTCCTGCAGGCTCCAGTCCTACTAGGTCTTCCCACCTTAAAGCCACAAAAATACTATCCAATGACCTGAAGGCAGGATTCTCCCTGAATATTACCATGTACAAGGGAGCCTGAGTGATCTGGAACTCAAGACCAGTCTGTATATTAACTGACAATAGGAACTGCCAAGATGATATTCTTTAATTGCTGTAGAAAACAAGGACCTCTGAGCCTGCTGTATAGACTGCCCTGGAGAGTACCGATAACACAAGGGTGATAGTCATGGTAATAATAGTAACTACCACTGCTTAACTGCCACATCTGGGCCAGGTTCTAAGTTAAGGACTATATTCAAAGCACCCATGAGATCTATACTACTGTTCCCAATTTACCTTTGAGAAAACTGAGGCTTACAGAGGTTATGAAACTCACCCAAGCTCACAAGATGTACTGGCCAGGATTCTAATGTATGTAGACTGAATCCAGCATTTTTTTTTTAACCCTTACACTAAGAATCTCCCCCCAGAAAGCTTGGAATAATACTTCTGGCTCATACAGAACCAGTATGACTAAAATCAGAAAGTACTGACATTCCACACAGAAACCTTGCTGTCTCACACCATTATTAGCCCAAGTCAAATCTCCGTACCCATGACAGACAATGTGCTGTGAGATAAATACCAGAAAAGTGAGAGTCCCACTCTGCTCCTTATAGGTGGGTGCCCTTTGGTAAAAGCACGTAAACTCATGGAGCCCCATTTTCCTTCATCAGTGAAACAGAGAAAGTAATACTTACCTCTCATGATTGTATGAAAGTGAAAGTGAAAGTCACACAGTCGTGTCTGACTCTTTGCGACCCCATGGACTATACAGTCCATGGAATTCCCCAGGCCAGAATACTGGAGTGGGTAGCCGTTCTCTTCTTCAGGGGATCTTTCTAACCCAGGGACTGAACCCAGGTCTCCCACATAGCAGGCAGAGTCTTTACCAGCTGGGCCACCAGGGAAGCCCTCATGATTGCATATACTTCTCATGATTGTATATGAAGATTAATTTAGAAAGTAAATGTAGAAATGTCTTAACGTGGTATACAAATATTAGCTGTTATAGTTATTCACTCATTCCACTAATATTTATTCAACACTCACCATGTTCCAAGCTCTGGGGATGTAACTGTGAAATAGACACAGTCCCTGCCTATCAACATAGAGCTTAGAGTTTCTTTAAAAGGCAAAAATGATTTAAAGTAATGAGTGCTAAAATAGAAGTTGTAAATGATGCAGTGAGGTCATATAGGAAGAAAATGTACTCCTGACTTGCAGGGCCTAGGAGGGCTTCTTGGAGAAGGCAAAATCTAAGTCAAGATTCAACAGAGTAAGAATCACTAAGAGAGGAAAGAAATGCCATTGCTTATCCATAAAGAGAAGTGTGCATTTTATTTTTTGTCTCTACGGAGCTTTCTTTCAATGATAAAGCATCTTATTTTTTTTCTTAAAAAAAAAAAATTTCAACAGCTTTAGATACTGAATCATAAGCAGTATTTTTCTTCTCAAATACTATTTCTTCATCACTTTTTCTCACATCAGCAACATGCCAAGGGTTTGATTACTGTGGAAATCAGATCTTCAGATAGCTCCTTCCTTGATATAGAATCATTATTTCAGTCCATGAATGATTTATTAGTTGCCTACCATATGCCAGGCAGTCCTGTAACAGGGCTCCAGGGACAGGATGATGAACAAGACAATTACTTCTCTTAAAGATCTACATAGACAGGTGAGGAAGCAGTATGATGGCCCATCAATGACTGTATCAGCCAAGATATATTGCAGTAACCAGCAACCCCAAAACTCAGTGGCTAGAAAGCCACAAAGGCATATATCTGACACAGTGCTGTCTACTGTGTGTCTTGACAGTTCTCCATGCAGCCGCCCTCCATGTGGTGACTCACCACTGCATCTCCGTTATCAGCACAGGCCTGTGGAAGTGCCGTGGCAGAAAAGAGAGCTGGACATGAGCACAGAGCATTTTGCTCACAAATTCTCAGCCAAGTCAAACCATATGGCTTCACCAAACTTCCAGAAGTTGAGAAGGTGCAAACCTCTCACATGCTCGGAAGTAAAGAAACAGATACTATTAGAGAGCAAAAATGCCTCCGACAATGACAGTGTGGGAGACAGGGTGTGGTAGGGCACTGGGGTTTTGTAAGAGCAGGTGGGGGTGGGGGGGGGCTCTCAAGACTCGAGAGGTCAAAGAAAACTTGCTGGGAGACATAACATTTAAGCTGAGATTCAAAAGATGAACAGAATTTAATAAGTTAAATAAATGGTGAAAGGGGAGAGTCCTGGGCAGGAACCATTTATACAAAGAAACCCTCTTGTCTAGCCCTGCTAGTGCTACAGAAGTTGCATATACAACATAGATGTAAACAGTGAGATAAAAGAGCTAGAGGTAGAGGAAACAATAAAAAGCCAACACACACACACAATCATGCACAATCATTTATAAAAAATAGAGAGGTGAAGATAGGTTTCTCTGACATTTTGATGGTAGTGCCTTCCCCCACCACCCTCTAGAGAAAGACAAGAACACTCTGACATGCTGAAGAATTCCACAGTTTCAGGACCAACATCTCTGGAGTTCAATGACAGGGACAAAGCTACTTCCCTAGTAACTGGGTCCAAAATAGAGAATTAAGTTCATTCTGTATCCCAATCTATTTCCCCTAAGAAACCCCCACCCTCAAAGCATCCTCTCTAGTCTGCTATTATACTCAACCTCATATGGTTACTGAGAGTATCAAGTATCTTGAAATTAATAGTTGCTTAACACATAGCTTCAGCTATCACTCTGTGACCCATATTGAATGAGGCACTCTTCTTCAGCTACATGCCTTCAAACCTCCCCAGTAATAAGAACTATGAATTCCATTTTGCAGATGAGAAAACTATGAAGGATGGCATAATACTCCCAAGGATGCACAGCCAATAGTGATAGAAGTAGATTAAAGCTAGGAAAGTCTTAATTAACCTTGAGTAAATTTGTGTTTAACTAAAGTACTATCAACAGAAGAAGAACTGGCAAGTTCATTTGGAATAAGTATGATACTATATTTGACTGAAATTTTCTTCATACAGGTACATACATATTAAGTACAAATCATGAACCAATCATAAAACTTAGTCAACACTGTTAATGATGGTGACCCTCTGGCATAGACATCAAAGCGCCATGGCTTAAGTCTTCTGGTTTAATTTTAAAGTGTTCTCATACTTTTAAGACCCCTTCAAATTTTCTTAGCTGGCTGGAAGCAACTTACCTCTCAGAATCACATATCTCTTTCACTCATCTGAACACACTTGTTAGTGCAGATTAGAACTTGTTAAAGATTAATTCTTAAAGCATCCTCAAGCTTCCTTTTCCAACAAAGGAAACATCAATTATAGGCTCACACATAAACTTTGCCCCTTTCTTGAATACTTGCTGCCCTTTATAAATCTTAGATTTCTTCCCCTTGAGTATTCGTTCAAAGGAGAGATTTTATTGCCTCCAGGGGTTGTTAAACTGATTGCAATACTGCCTATTTAGAGCAGTTCAGTGGGAATTACGCTGGTTCAACGCTGTCAGACCTAGAATATAGCTGTCAAATAGCATTACAAGTAAAACACCCTTGATAAGAAATAATGACCAAATGTCAATCTGTTTTTCACTACCCTTACTACAGGCTTCTCCTGACACACAAAAAAGCAATGTTTTACACATTATAGTAATAGCACATTTCTGATATTTCAGTTAAAATTCTAGTAGTGTTTTCAAGGACAAAAAAAAATGTTCTGGATGTAATCTGGGCTCAGAAATTGACGGAAGCACATTTTTTTCCTTTTTAATGAAGTATTTGGCAATCTATTTCAAAATAAACAAATTTTGTTAATGTGTGTAAATGGAAGATTGTCTTAAAACCATTTTTAAGATTAATATTCATTCTTTCCACTAATATCATTGACCTCTGTGAGTTTGGCATTATGCTAGACATTAAAGTACAAACATATGGTCCCTTGTGAGCCACTCGAAGTAGTCTAGATTTAATCCTGCAGACAACTGAAGAAAAGATTTTAGATATGATCAGATTTGATCTTTAGAAAGAATAATTTGGCTCCAGCACCATTCTCTCTGTCATTTTCTCTCTAACCTTTCTGTTCTTTTTCTTTATAGCACTGATTACAATTCATAACCATAGATAGGTTTACACCCACTTCCCACTCAATTACACATCCATGAAATCAGGTATAGTGTCTACTTTGTTTGCTGTAATAGACCCAGAGCCTAATACACTGCCTGGTTATTATTTACAGGATTAAATGAATGAACAAATAAATTTATTGAAGGAGTGACACTGTATTTTAAAAGATAAATAAGACCACTGAGGTTTATAGACAGCTCATGGGAACCTAAAACAAGGCAGTGATGCTGGCAAAATAGGACTTGGTTGTCTATTTAATGTAAATGTCATAGGAAAGTGTCTAGAATAACTCATAAGTTTCTAAGTAGGCCAAGTGAATATTGATACCCTCAAATAGAAAAAAGAGGTTTGTATGTGTGCTCAGTTATGTCTGACTCTTTGCTACTCCATGGACTGTAGCCTTCCAGGTACCTATGGAATCTTCCAGGGAAGAATACTCAAGTAGATTGTCATTCCTTTCTCCAGGGAATCTTCCTGACACAGGAATTGAACCCGCATCTCTTGCATCTCCTGCATAGGCAGGTGGATTCTTTACTACTGCACCACCTGAGATTTTAGAGTAAATGACCACTCATCAGCTATGCCTTAATGAAATATTATTTCTAAATTTTTGGCATTATAGAAGGTACAGTGGAGACAAATAAAATATATTACGTGACCCCATAAGAGGTGCTTATTATATCATTTTAAGAGAATTTTTTAAAAATAAATGATAATGATCTACTCAGAGATTCATTTAATTAATTAATGAACTAGTATCACAGTGATTATCAACAATTTATCTTTCCCTCTTTGCCCTCTCCCACTACCATGCTCTCCATCAAGGAAAATTATTTTTTAGAGGATAGAAGAATAGAATATCAGTCCACCAATAATGTCAAATCACTTCCTTTTTCTGAAAAGGTTATTATATCAGTATAACTGAAGAAAATCACAAAGTCCTAGATCTCATCCTACTGCTCAAAACCTTTAATGGATCCCCTATTGAATTTAAAATTACATTCAAGCAGCTTTGCAATGCCAGCCTCTGTAATTTGAATCCTACCTGCCTTTCTAATTTATCTCACATGCATGACTGATGTCACCCTCAGAAGCACTTCTGGAGTTGTTTTTTTTTCTTTCCATCATGAGAAAATTCATCTCATTACACTGTAGTCATTCTTTCTGTCTTTGACCACCATAGTTTGTTTGTTATTTCACCAGACCCATTTCTTAAGAAACTTTTCTATTTCTCAATTAAACTTACCTCCCCAAAAAGGAAGATTTTTCCCTTACTGAAAACATCTTTATGATGATTAATTTTATGTGTCAACTTGACTAATATAATTACCAACAACAACAAAAAGTGCAACAGCATTCAGAGGAAATTCTGAAAGACATGTTCTATAAATAATGTAAGGATAACATCATTAGAAAAGGTGTCTGCATTTCCAAGGTGACCATTTTGAAGGGACTCATATGCAGTGAAGGTCTCCAATTGGGTTTTTAAAGCTTTCATTTTCTTTTTTACAAAAGCTTACATTAATTAACGGGTTTCCCAGGTGGCACTAGTGGTAAAGAATCCACCTGTCAGTGCAGGAGACACAAGAGACGTGAGATCAATCCCTGGGTCAGGAAGATTCCCCAGGAGGAGGACATGGCAACCCACTCCAGTGCTCTTGCCTGGAGAATCCCATGGACGGAGGAGCCTGGTGGGCTACGGTCCATATGGTCACAAAAAGTTGGACACAACTGAAGTGACTTAGCATGCATGCACATTAACTAATACATATGGTAGGCTCCAGTTTGATGACTTCTTCTTCTTTTTCCCATTTGAATCTATTTTTACATTTTTAAGGTGATTTCCAAATAGTTAAACCATAAATAACAAAATTAATATATTAAGCAAAAGATTTTAATGTGTTCAATATTCTCTGTAAGCAAGCATATAGAACAGGACAAAAAAGCTTTATTATGATTTTTCAAATTTTTTTCACCAGAATGTTAACCAAGAAATTGGTTTTAACTCTTTGATGTTATTGCTAAATTATTTTCCAAAATCAAAACTAAAATTGCTAAATATTACTGTTTTTACATTGTATTACTTTTAGTCCAAAGACAAGGGCATTTCCAAATAAAAATAGTAATTTTAACTGTAAAATAAGATATAAAATATAGAATATTTTGCTGTGTGTTAATGTTAATGCTGTTGCCTTAAAGAAAAAACAATGTTTGTCAGGTTTCAGTCATGTTTCCTAGTTCATGCCCATGTTTCCTAGTCCAGACAGTCCAAATTTCCTGCTCATTTCAATAAGAAGGGCATCAGGTAGAAAATCCTGAAGACTTTTAAAAATAAAAGCTTTTAAACATGATTTTGTGACCCAGTGGACTGCCAGGCTCCTCAGTCCATAGGATTTTCTAGGCAAGAATACTAAAGTGGGTTGCCATGCCCTCCTCCAGGGGATCTTCCCAACTCAGGGATCCAACCTGTGTCTCTTGCATCTCCTGCATTGGAAGGCAGATTCTTTACCACTGTGCCACCTGGGAAAACCCACATAAAATGATGTTATAAATGATTAAAGCCAAATATTTCCATTTTCACAGGAAAAAATTTTCCAGATCAGTGTGTTTTTAATGGCCCTCCTGATTTCCCCTCAGGCTTCCCTGATAGCTCAGTTGGTAAAGAATCTGCCTGCAATCCAGGAGATTCTGGTTTGATTCCTGGGTCGGGAAGATCCACTGGAGAAGAGATAGGCTACCCACTTCAGTATTTTGGGGCTTCCCTTGTGGCTCAACTGGTAAAGAATCTCTTCAATGTGGGAAACCCGGGTTCGATCCTTGGGTTGGGAAGATCCCCTGGAGAAGGGAAAGCCTACCCACTCCAGTATAGTCCATGGGGTTGCAAAGAGTCCAACACAACTGAGTGACTTTCACTTGAGTTCCCCTCACAACTTTAAGCTGTAGGTCTGTCTTCTCAGTTTAGATGTGTTGACTCCGCTACAACTGAACAGGTGCAGACCACTAGAGCCCCAGGATCTGCCCTGCAATATTTTTCTAACCTCTAGTCAACAACCTTCCCTTCTCCATGCCCTTGTACTCTTAAGCACAAAGCTTGTAAATGATCCCTTCCCCTAAAATTTTTGGATGTCAGATATGGGAAGTCCTGGTTTCCTCTCTCTCCTAATGTATATACGTGTGAACCTGTCCTTTCCATCCACTCTGAGGCTAACTTACCCCACATGCTCCCCCTTTCAGTCCATCCTACTCTGTCTGAGACCTCACGACCTCAGTCACTCTCCCTCTTGTCTCCTCTCAGTCTTGACCTTTCCAACAGATCCTTCACGGCAACTTACGGGCACTCATGCTTTTCTTCATGGTTTTCTTCTTGATCCTGTTAATCCCTTTATCTGTCATTTCTCTCCCTTGACTGCCCAAAATCAGTCTTCTTAGCTATTTTCACATCCTCAGTTGGAGTCACTTCACAATTCATTGCAATCTGGCTTGTGCCTCCACCCATAGATTATTCCTCCTTTCTCAGAATTTCTGAATCTTATTATTGGGTGATAGAGCCCTTTGGTAGTCTGATGAAGTTTATGGACTCCTCAGAATATTTTTCTTAAAACATAAAATAAAATATTTGGAATTGCAAAGGAAATCAATTTATTGAAATACAGTTATAAAAATATTTTTCCATTTGTGACATAGTAATATGTGTACTGCTTTATTAAAGCATTAAATGAAAAGTTGTCAATGGATCTAATAACTACCATAATTTCAAAGTAATGATGAGAAATATGCAACAACGTTATGTGGCAGAAAAATATATATAATTTCCATTAATGAAGTTCACAGGCACTATAAGTACTCTTGTGGTTTGTTATCAATAATCATAATAAGTTCTATTTGATTTCTAGTCCTACATTTCACATTTAGGTCTTTAATCCATGTTGAGTTCAATTTTGTCCATGATGTGAAATGGAGCTCCTACTGTATTACAGACACAGTTGGTGCAAAAGTAAGCCAGTGTTGAAATGTTGCAAACACACTGCAGTAAACAATCTATCATCTCCTGTCCAATTTATAATGCTACTATATATCCATGGATCTATCTACACTGGGCTTTTTGTTGTTGTTCACGTTTTTTCCCTTTGTCTGTTCTTATGTTTGTACCACATGCTTTACCTTAAAAGCTTACACTGCACTTTATAAAATACTATCTTACACCACACATAAATACTAACTCAAAGTCAATTAAAAATTTGAACATAAGATCTGTAACCATAAAATTTCTAGACGAAAACATAAGTGGCAAGTTCCTTGACATCAGTCTTAGTGATGATATTTTTGGATTTGACACCAAAAGCAAAGGTGACAAAAGCAAAATCAAACAAGTGGGACTAAATCAAAGCAAATAGCTTCTGTACAGCAGAGAAAACCATGAACAAAAAGGCAACCTACTGAATGGGAGAAAATATTTTTAAATCATATATCTGATAAGGGGCTAGTATTGAAAATATGTTAACATAAAGAATCCACACAACTGGACAGCAAGAAAGAGACATCTGATTTAAAATGGAGAGAGAATTTGAATAGATCTTTTTCTAAAGAATACACACAGATGAATAACGGGTACATGGAAAAAGTGCTCAACATCATTAACCACCATGAACTGCAAATCAAAATCACAATGAAATCTCACTTCACACCAATTAGAATGTCTATTATCGAAAAGACAGAAATAACAAGTGTTGGTGAGGATATGGAGAAGAGGGAACCTTTGTGTGTGTGCTAATGGAGGAAACAGTCACTATGGAAAATAATGTGGAGATTCCTCAAAAATTTAAAAATAGAAATGCCATATGATCTAGGACCCAACAATTCTATTTGTGGGTATTTATCCAAAGGAAACAAAAACACTAACTCAAAAAGATATCTGCACCCCTATGTTCGTTGCAGCATTATTTACAATAGCCAAGATAAGGAAACAACTTGCATGTCCATCCATGGACGAATGGAAGAAGAAAATGTGGTGTGTATATATACATTCACACACTGGAATGTTAAAAGTCATAAAAAAAATAATGAAATCTTGCCATTTGTGACAACATGGATGGTTTTCGAGAGCATTATGCTAAGTGAGATAAGTCAGAGAGAGAAAGATAAATATCATATTATCTCTCTTAAATGTGGAATCTAAGAGATGGGTGTATATATATGTGTGTGTGTGTGTGTGTGTTTTAAAAAGGACAGATTAGTGGTTGCAAAGAACGGGGCAAGATATACGTGAACTGCTTTTGTTTGTTCTTTTTAATAAACACAGTGAAATTTTTTATCTTAAAAAAAAAAAGAATGACCTCAGAGAGAGAGACTTGAAACAAATCCCTCAGAAGTCTTAGACCCTCCCAGGCAGCTATGGCTCTGTGTTTGCTTCCTATTGCCCTTGAGAGGGACATATGTTTGTGCATTTCTCCAGGTTCACCCTTCCTGTATTTCCATTAGGAAGATGATTTATTGTGGATAGTTCCTTTATAGGACTGGACAGGAAAATTAGCCTTACAACCTGATGGTTCTTATTTCCTCTGTAAAGCCCTCAAAGATTAGCTTGTAGCAATTAACATTGGATTTAAACTGAACAACAGGTCCCCCTCTAATTCTTTCTGCACCCTTATCTTGTAACACACAAAGGTAATCACAGTGACCTGATTTGGGGCGGATGAGAGGCAGGGACTGGAGCTCCCAGATTTCTCACAGAAAAGCTTCTAGTCAGGTCACAGATACGCCCTGAGGGCAGGTGGGAGAAGCCAAATGCTGAGCAAGGTCACAGTTGCACATGCCCTTGTAACGGTAAATATGATGCAGCTGGAAAATAAATTTCTAGGAAGGTATTTGGCAAAACATTTTGCTTGCAACTATTGCTATCTCTGGGCTTCCCCGATGGCTCACCTGGTAAATAGTCCTCCGGCAATGCAGGAGATGCAGGTTGGATCCATCAGTAGGAAGAGCCCCTGGAGGAGGAAATGGCAACCTACTCCAGTATTCTTGCCTGAAAAATCCCACGGACAGAGGAGCCTGGTGGGCTCCAGTCCAAAGGGTCACAAAGAGTCAGATGAGACTGAGCACACACACATCGCTTTATTCCTTGCACCATTTATTCCTTGTGAACCTCAGGGAATACTTAGCAGTTTGGTTCCCCATGAATGGTAGTCAGAGGACAGTGACTCCACCCTCAAGTAGAGGGCAGTTTCCTCAAGCCCCCACAGGTCGGAAAAGAGACCCGAGATGTGGTTGTTCACACGTCGTCCTGGAGAGAAGAAAATGTGTGGTCAGGGGTCTGGTTACACAGCAGCTTGGGTGGCCTTAAACTTGTCATCCATGCAGACACCTACTTTAAAGGACAAATGGACAATTGGATGTGGTAGTGCTTGAGAGGAATGAGCAGCACAGAGAGCATGAAGAGGCTTGGGTTTTGGTCTTGAATCTGTCACTGAACAGCCATGTGATGTAAGCCATTTCAACTCAACTATACATCTGCAGGGAAGGGTTTTGGACAGTATACCTCAAGGTTTTAGCAGTAGGTTCTTCAGGTTATATCTCCTTAGCCCCAATAAAAATATATTTCAAGGCTGAAGGTTTGAAGTTGAAGAGATAAGGATCTCTCCGTAAGTCTGTTCTTTATGTTTGTGTTTCCACTGCTGCTTTGCAAATAGATTCATCAGTACCATCTTTCTGGGTTCCACATACATGCATTAATATACAATATTTGTCTTTCTCTCGCTGACATACTTCACTCTGCATAATAGACTCTAGGTTCATCCACCTCATTAGAACTGACTCAAATGCATTGTTATAGCTGTGTAATTTTCCATTGTGTATATGTACCGCAACATCTTTATCCCTTCATCTGTTGATGGACATCTAGGTTGCTCCCATGTCCTGGGTACAGTAAGTAGTGCTGAGATGAACACTGCAGAGGCGGGAGGGAGGCTGAAGAGGGAGGGGACATATGTATACTTAGGACTGATTCATGTTGATATAGGGCAGAAAACAACACAAAATTGTAAAGCAACTACCCTCCAATTGAAAATAAATACATTTTTAAAAAAGAAATAGTGATCTCTCCTTAAGTAACACAAAATCAAATTGATTCACAGTGAGAACTCTGTAGGTTGTAACCACTCTATTGTAGTTAAAACAAAACAAACAAAAAGTTGTACCTATTTTGCTGGGTTGTCAAGAGAAAAGTATGAGTTAATAAATGTAAAGTGCTATTAATTATATCCAGACTAGAGTAAGTAAATGGTGGATATTATTAACACATTTTCAAATGTAGTCTCTTAGAGCAGCAAAACAGCCTCAGGATAGATCTCTGAAGACCTGGGTTCTAGATCCAGGTCTGGAATTAACTCGCTCTATGACCTTCCACAAGTCACTTCATCTCTCTTTGGGTTAATTTCCTCATGCATAAAATGAGACAGTTAGACTATAGTTTCTCTAGGTCCTTCCTAATTGTATGATTCTATTTGTATCATGTTCTTAATTCTGTATGAAAGAAAAGTTAAAACTGATGTATATTAAATGGAAATCAAATCTCTTGTTCCACAAATATTTACCAAGGCAGTTCTCAAAGATAAGCAAAAGACACACATTAAAAAAAATAAAGGACATATTTGACTCTGGGGGAATTCATAAGACAGTGAAAGACTAAGTGCTGTGAGTTGGTCTGGACATAGGATTTGCCACAAAAGAGAAAAAGTTGGAAGCATAGTTTGTGGCCTAGAGAAGCTATATCATAGGTTCTGCTTCCAAAAATACATGAATTATAACATATACTGTACAATTCTCTGTGAAAGAGACAAATCCAGCCTTGGGCATCAGCCACAATGTACACTGGTCAATAGTTTCAAGTGTCTTTCACAATTTTACCTACAGTTGAGTCTAACTATCTTGTTCTTCAGTTGCTCAGTCATGTCCAACTCTTTGCAACCCCATGGACTGCAGCACACCAGGCTTCCCTGTCCTTCACCGTCTCCCAGAGGTTGCTCAAACTCATGTCTATTGAATCAGTGATGCCACCCACCATCGCATTCTCTGTCGTCCCCTTCTCCTACTACCTTCAATCTTTCCCAGCAGCAGGGTCTTTTCTAATCATTTGGCTCTTTGCATCAGGTGGCCAAAGTATTGGAGCTTCAGTTCAGCATCAGTCCTTCTAATGAATATTCAGGATTGATTTTCTTTATCATTGACTGGTTTGATCTCCATGCAGTCCAAGGGATTCTCAGGAGTCTTCTCCAACACCACAGTTCAAAAGCATCAATTCTTTGGCGCCCAGCTTTCTTTATGGTCCAACTCTCACATCCACACTTAACTCCTTGAAAAACCACAGCTTGGACTATATGGACCTTTGTTGGCAAAGTAATGTCTCCATTTTTTAATATGATGTCCAGGTTTGTCATAGTTTTTCTTCCAAGGAACAAACATCTTTTAATTTCATGGATGCAATCACCTTGGAGCGCGAGAAAATCGAGTCTCTCACTGTTTCCATTGTTTCTCAATCTATTTGCCATGAAATGATGGGAACAGATGCCATGATCTTCATTTTGTGAATGTTGAGTTTTAAGCCAGCTTTTCAACTATCCTCTTTCACTTTCATCAAGAGACTCTTTAGTTCCTCTTCACTTTCTGTCATAAGGGTGGTGTCATCTGCATATCTGAGGTTACTGATATTTCTCCTGGCAGTCTTGATTCCAGCTTGTGCTTCATCCAGCCCAACATTTCGCATGATGTACTCTGCATATAAGTTAAATAAGCAGGGTGACAATATACAGCCTTGACGTACTCCTTTCCCTATTTGGAACCAGTTCATTTTTCCCTGTTGGTTTCTAACTATTGCTTCTTGACCTACATACAGGTTTCTCAGGAGGCAGGAAAGAGAAACCTGGCAGAAATTATTCCCATCTCTTGAAGAATTTTCCACAGTCTGTTGTGATCCACACAGTCAAAGGCTTTGGTGTAGTCAATGAAGCAGAAGTAGGTATTTTTCTAGAACTCTCTTGCTTGTTCTATGACCCAACAGATGTTGGCAATTTGATCTCTGGTTCCTCTGCCTGTTTTAAATCCAGCTTGAACATCTGGAAGTTCATGGTTCACGTACTGTTGAAATCTGGTTTGGAGAATTTTGAGCATTACTTTGCTAGCATGTGAGATGAGTGCAATTGTGGGGTAGTTGGAACATTCTTTGGCATTGCCCTTCTTTGGGATTGGAATGAAAACCGATCTCTTCCAGTCCTGTGGCCACTGCTGAGTTTTACAAATTTGTTGACATATTGAGTGCAGCACTTTCACAGCATCTTCTTTTAGGATTTGAAATAGCTCAACTGGAATTCCATCACCTCCACTAGCTTTGTTCATAGTGATGCTTCCTAAGGCCCTCTTGACTTCGCATTCCAGGACATCTGGCTCTAGGTGAGTGATCACACCATCTTGGTTATCTGGGTCTGAAGATCTTTTTGTATAGTTCTTCTGTGTACTCTTGCCACCTCTTCTTAATATCATCTGGTCTGTTAGGTCCATACCGTTTCTGTTTTTTACTGTGCCCATCTTTGCCTGAAACGTCCCCTTGCTATCTCTAATTTTCTTGAAGAGATCTCTAGTCTATCCCA
Source organism: Dama dama (assembly GCF_033118175.1). Lineage (NCBI taxonomy): Eukaryota > Metazoa > Chordata > Mammalia > Artiodactyla > Cervidae > Dama > Dama dama. The sequence continues at coordinate 52,812,735 of NC_083700.1, forward strand.
TTCTATTTCTTTCCTCTATTTCTTTGCATTGATATCTGAGAAAGGCTTTCTTATCTCTCCTTGCTATTCTTTGGAACTCTGATTCAGATGGATATATCTTTCCTTTCTCCTTTGCCTTTTGCTTCTCTTCTTTTCTCAGCTATTTGTAAGTCCTCCTCAGACAGCCATTTTGCTTTTTTTGCATTTCTTTTTCTTGGTGATGGTTTTGATCACCACCCCCTGTATAATGTTATGAACCTTTGTCCATTGTTCTTTAGGCACTCTGTCTATCAGATCTAATCCCTTGAATCTATTTGTTACTTCCACTGTATAAGTGTAAGGGATTTGATTTAGGTTTTACTTTATTTTTTTTCATTTATTTTTATTAGGCTAATTAGGCTAATTACTTCACAACATTACAGTGGTAGGTTTTACTTTAATGGTCTATTGGTTTTCCCTTCTTTCTTTAAGTCAGAATTTGGCAGTTCTGACAGCCAAGGAGTTGTCTGTCAGACAGTTGTCTGTCTGTTGAATAAGGAGTTCACTATCTATGACACAGCAGCTCCCAGTCTTGTTTTCATTGACTGTTTAGAGCTTCTCCATCTTCAACCACAAAGAATATAATCAATCTAATTTCACTGTTGACCATCTGTTGATGTCCATATGTAGAGTCTTCTCTTGTGTTGTTGAAAGACAGTGTTTGCTATAACCAGTGTGTTCTCTTGGCAAAACTCTATTAGCCTTTGCCCTGATTCGTTTTGTACTCCAAGATCAAACTTGCCTGTTACTCCAGGTATCTCTTGACTTCCTACTTTTGCATTCCAGTCCCCTGTGATGAAAAGGACATCTTTTTTTGGTGTTAGCTCTAGAAAGTCTTGTAGGTCTTCATAGAACCATTCAACTTCAGCTTCTTTGGCATCAGTGGTTGTGGCATAGACTTGGATTCAGTTCAGTTCAGCCACTCAGTTATGTCCGACTCATTGCGACCCCATAAACCACAGCATGCCAGTCTTCCCTATCCATCACCAACTGCCGGAGTCTACCCAAACCCGTATCCACTGAGTCAGTGATGCCATCCAACCATCTCATCCTCTGTTGTCCCCTTCTCCTCCTGCTCTCAATCTTTCCCAGCATCAGGATCTTTTCAAATAAGTCAGCTCTTCGCATCAGGTGGCCAAAGTATTGGAGGTTCAGCTTCAACATCAGTCCTTCCAATGAACACCCAGGACTCGATCTCCTTTACGATGGACTGGTTGGATCTCCTTGCAGTCCAAGGGACTCCCAAGGTCTTCTCCAATAACACAGTTCAAAAGCATCAATTCTTCAGCACTCTTCCCATTCAGCACTCAGCTTTCTTTAGAGTCCAACTCTCACATCCATACGTGACTACTGGAAAAACCATAGCCTTGACTAGACAAACCTTTGTTGGCAAAGTAATGTCTCTGATTTTAATATGCTGTCTGGGTTGGTCATAACTTCTCTTCCAAAGAGTAAGTGTCTTATAATTTCATGGCTGCAATCACCACCTGCAATGATTTTGGAGCCCCAAAAAATAAAGTCAGCCACTCTTTCCACTGTTTTCCCATTTATTTGCCATGAAGTGATGGGACTGGATGCCATGATCTTAGTTTCCTGAATGTTGAGCTTTAAGCCAACTTTTTCACTCTCCTCTTTCACTTTCATCAAGAGGCTCTTTAGTTCTTCAATTTCTGCCATAAGTGTGGTGTCATCTGCATATTTGATATTTTTGCATTTTGATATTTCTCCCAGCAATCTTGATTCCAGCTTGTGCTTCATCCAGCCCAGCATTTCTCATGATGTACTCTGCATAGAAGTTAAATAAGCAGGGTGACAATATACAGCCTTGGCATACTCCTTTTCCTATTTGGAATCAGTCTGTTGTTTCATGTCCAGTTCTAACTGTTGCTTCCTGACCTGCATATAGGTTTCTGAAGAGGCAGGTCAGGTGGTCTGGTATTCCCATCTCTTTCAGAATTTTCCACAGTTTATTGTGATCCACACAGTCAAAGGCTTTGGCATAGTCAATAAAGCAGAAATAGATGTTTTCTGAAACTCTCTTGCTTTTTCGATGATCCAGCGGAGGTTGGCAATTTGATCTCTGGTTCTTCTGCCTTTTCTAAAACCAGCTTGAACATCTGGAAGTTCACGGTTCACGTATTGCTGAAGCCTGGCTTGGAGAATTTTGAGCATTACTTTACTAGCGTTTGAGATGAGTGCAATTGTGCGGTAGTTTGAGCATTCTTTGGCATTGACTTTCTTTGGGATTGGAATGAAAATTGACCTTTTCCAGTCCTGTGGCCACTGTTGAGTTTTACAAATTTGTTGGCATATTGAGTGCAGCACTTTCACAGCATCATCTTTTAGGATTTGAAATAGCTCAACTGGAATTCCATCACCTCCACTAGCTTTATTCGTAGTGATGCTTCCTAAGGCCCACTTAGCTTCACATTCCAGAATGTCTGGCTCTAGATGGGTGATCACACCATCATGATTAACTGGGTCATGAAGATCTTTTTTGTACAGTTCTTCTGTGTATTCTTGCCACCTCTTCTTAATATCTTCTGCTTCTGTCAGGTCCATACCATTTCTGTCCTTTATTGAGCCCATCTCTGCATGAAATCTTCCCTTGCTATCTCTAATTTTCTTTAAGAGATCGCTAGTCTTTCCCATTCTGTTGTTTTCCTCTATTTCTTTGCATTGATCACTGAAGAAAGCTTTCTTATCTCTCCTTGCTATTCTTTGCAACTCTGCATTCAAATGGGAATATCTTTCCTTTTCCCCTTTGCTTTTTGCTTCTCTTCTTTTCACAGCTATGTGTAAGGCCTCCCCAAGCAACCATTTTGCTTTTTTGCATTTCTTTTTCTTGGGGATGATCTTGATCCCTGTCTCCTGTACAATGTCATGAACCTCCATCCATAGTTATCAGGCACTCTATCAGATCTAGTCCCTTAAATCTATTTCTCACTTCCACTGTATAGTCATAAGCAATTTGATTTAGCTCATACCTGAATGGTCTAGTGGTTTTCCCCACTTTCTTCAATGTAAGTCTGAATTTGGCAATAAGGAGTTCATGATCTGAGCCACAGTCAGCTCCTGGTCTTGTTTTTGCTGACTGTATAGAGCTTCTCCATTTTTGGCTGCAAAGAATATAATCAATCTGACTTCGGTGTTGACCATCTAGTGATGTCCCTGTGTACAGTCTTCTCTTGTGTTGTTGGAAGAGGGTGTTTGCTATGACCAGTGCGTTCTCTTGACAGAACTCTATTAGCCTTTACCCTGCTTCATTCTGTACTCCAAGGCCAAATTTGCCTGTTACTCCAGGTGTTTCTTGACTTCCTACTTTTGCATTCCAGTCCCACACTTGGATTACTGTAATATTAAATGGTTTGCCTCAGAAACAAACAGAGATCATTCTGTCATTTTTGAGATTGCACCCAAGTACTGCACTTCAGAGTCTTTTGTTGACAATGAGGGCTACTCCGTTTCTTCTAAGGGATTCTTGCCCAGAGTAGTAGATACAATGGTCATCTGAATTAAATTTGCCCATTCCAGTCCATTTTAGTTCACTGATTCTTAAAATGTCGATGTTCACACTTGCCGTCTCCTGTTTGACCACTTTCAATTTACTTTGATTCATGTACCTAACATTCCCTGTTCCTACGCAATATTGTTCTTTATAGCATCAGACTTTACTTTCACCACCAGACACATCCACAATGGGGTGTTGTTTCTGCTTTGGCTCAGCCTCTTCATTCCTTCTGGAGCTATTTCTCCACTCTTCTCCAGTAGCATAGTGGCCACCTATCAACCTGGAGAGTTCATCTTTCAATGTTATATCTTTTTGCCTTTTCATACTGTTCATGGGGTTCTCAAGGCACCAGTGCTAGAGTGGTTTGCGACTCCCTTCTTCAGGGGACCACATTTTGTCAGAACTCTCCACCATGACCCATCCATCTTGGGTGGTCCTACACGGCATGGCTCATAGTTTCATCGAGTTAGACAAGGTTGTGATCCATGTGATAGGTTTGGTTAGTTTTCTGTGGTTGTAGTTTTCATTCTGTCTGCCCTCTGACAGATGAGGATCAGAGGCTTGTGGAAGCTTCCTAGTGGGAGGGACTGTGGTGGTGGTTTAGTCACTCAGTTGTGTCTCTTTGCCATCCCATGAACTGAAGACCACCAGGCTCCTCTGTCCATGGGATTCTCCAGGCAAGAATACTGGAGTGGGTTGTCATTTCCTTCTCCAGGGAGATCTTCCCAACCCAGTGACTGAACCTGGGTCTCCTGCATTGCAGGCAGATTCTTTAGCAGCTGAGGTACATGGGAGGTACCAGCTGTGGGCAAAACTGGGTCTTGCTCTGGTAGGCAGGGCCATGCTCAGTAAATCTTTAATCCAATTTTCTGCTGATGGTTGGGGCTGTATTCCCTCCCTGTAGTTTGGCCTGAGGCCAAATTATGTAGGGGTAATGAGTGGTAATGTCAACCTCCTTCAAAGGGACTTAACTGTCTACCATTACCAAACTCCCTCTGCTAAATCAGAAATCCAATACAATACAAAACTCAAATAAGTTAATGTCACTAGACTGTTGAGCCACAGGCTATGGCAAGTACAGTTACTATATGCTAAATGCTAGGGACTGTTAAGTGCTTTATAGTTATTATCTTCTTTGGTCCTCAGCACAAAATATGATATGGGTATTATTATTCCATTCTACACATGGGAAAACTGGAGCATGGATGCATTAAGTGACAGAACAGCTGTGAAGAGGTATAACCACAATTCAAACAGGAATTTGAATTGATTCTAATGTCTAAGTTCCTCCATACTATATTTTGCTTAATTTTGTATACATGTTACTATGAAATATTACCAACAACATATATGTACCTATTGTTCATGCTTGAGACTTTGTGGGACACTGAAAGTCAGGCCCTATGCTCTGCATGGGGAAAGTGGACATGAATGAACCCTTGTTCCTGGGTAAATGTGAAGCTAGTAAAGAATGAAGGCTAATCAGATCACCTGGGTTCAAATCCTAACTCTACTTCTAAATGGTGTGCAAACCTTGGGGAAGTCAGCTAATACCACGCATCTTCAATTTTCCTGCATTTTAAATGCAATAAGAGTTCCTACCACAGAGGGTTGTCAGGTGGAATCATGAGACAGATACATAGTGCCCAGAGACAGTTAGCAGAGTGCCCAGAAAATGATGGACACACAATAAAATTAACTAATCTGATTATTATCACTGACACTTTGAGCAAGCAAGGCTCCTGGGAGGTAATCACAAAGCCAGACTTCACTGTTCCTTTAAAATTCCTGCAGAGGTGAAAGGACTGCCAATGGTCCTGGGTAAAGTCTCAGACATTATCACATTTCTGAAGATTCCCAAGTAATAAAAAGAGTATTCAGATCGTTCTAAGTCATTAATGTGGCTGTGACTCCAACACCCAGTTGTCTCTAACTCCTTGTGACCCCATGGACTGTAGCCCACCAGGCTTCCCTGTCCATGAGATTCTCCAGGCAAGAATACTTGAGTGGCTTGCCATGCCCTCCTCCAGGGAATCTTCCGGACCCAGGGATAGAACCAACATCTGCTGCGTCTCCTGCATTGGCAGGCAGAGTCTTACCACTAGTGCCATTTGGGAGTCCCAAATGAAATCATTAATAACTATCTTAATTCAGAAATCAGAATGTCCAGTCCCATGTAAGAAGTACAGCCTCTCAAAAACCACCACAATGTTGTAAAGTAATTAGCCTCCAATTAAAATAAATTAATTAATTAAAAAAAAAAAGTACAGCCTCTAACCTGGTTTAATGTGAGAATGTTTCTGGGAGCATTCTGCTGAAGGCCGACTGTGTTTAGGGAGAAAGACAGGCCTCACCCTTGCCCTCTTCTCTATGGCGCCCTCTCTCCCGGTTTCATCATTTCTACTTCTCCCCAGTTTGCCACTAGGTTTTCCACCCTGCCAGAGGCAAAAAAAAAAAAAAAAAAAAAGTGAGAAGGAAGAGAGGCAGAAGGCAGAAAGTTTTTATTTTTGACTGATTCTCTTTAGGGACAGTTTCTCACCTTTGGGGACAACCTTGCTTTTGGGTGTTTAAAGATAACCCTTTCTCTCTAACAATTTCACAGAATCTTCAATATTCTTAGGAATATTTGAAAAGGGTAATGTAAATCTTGGCCTCTGACTGACCACTTCCTTTCTTCATGGCTGTCTTGTAGGGGAGCCTCCAGGCAGCAATCTTGGGAAGGATTTAAAATAATGACTTCAGGGACTTCCATGGCTGTCCAGTGATTAAGACTCTATGCTTCCAATGCAGGAGACGCGGGTTCGATCACTACTCAGAGAACTAATATTGCACATGCTGTGTGGCAAAGGCAGAAAAATGAAGAATTTTAAGTAAAATAAAATGATGACTCCAGACACAGCTCACATTTGCTCCAAGGGAACTCTTGACTCTCCCCAACAGTCTCTAGGAGTGTCCCCGTGCTCCTGACACCAGAGCATCTGGCCAGCCAGGTTTTTGTTCTTGTTGTTATTCAGTCACTCAGTCGTGTCCAACTCTTTGCAACCCCATGGACAGCAGCACACCAGGCTTCCATGTCCTTCACTATCTCCCAGAGTTTGCTCAAACTCATGTCCATTGAGTCAATGATGCCATTCAACCATCACATCCTCCGTCACCCTCTTCTCCTCCTGCCCTCAATCTTTCCCAGCATCAGGGTCTTTTCCAATGTGTCAGTTCTTCGCATCAGGTGGCAAAACTATTAGAGCTTTAGCTTCAGCATCAGTCCTGATGCTGATTTCCTTTAGGATTGACTGATTTGATCTCCTTGCTGTCCGAGGGACACTCAAGAGTCTTCTTCAGTACAACAGATCAAAAGCATAAAATTCTTTCGTCTTTTATAATTTCCAGGCAAGACTCAACAAGACACTCTGTCTCCCTAACAGCCAGGAACACATATCTCCGTTAGTCATTTTGAAACCCTTCTTCTGAAGGTGAAGCATTCTCCATGCTCCTCCTGGTAGGGATGGAAGACTCAGAGCACAGCTCTTGCAAAAGAAATCCCCCTCAAAAACCTCTGTACAATGTTACTCTCTAGATCCTTCAATATCATAGTGTGGGTGGGGTTTTTTTTTTCAGTCAATTTGTGGAAACTTGCATGAGAAACTCACGGAAATTTGCCTCTTTTGATGTTATCTCACTTTGAAATTTCATACTTATCGCATTCTAGTGCCTCAAACAAAACTCTCAATTTCATATTGTTACACTTTAAATTATCATTTTTAGTGAAATATAAAGCAACTATCATATACTGGGGTAAGTGGTATAATACAATCTCTAAGGTAATATAGAAGACAGATAAATTTTATCCAGAGTTGGGAGTAGGTGTCAGACATGGAAGTCTTCACAGAGGGAAAGACTTTTGAGTCCAGCCTGTAAGGATCTATTTACTCATCTAGCAAGTAATTATTGAGTTTGTATATCTTCCAAGCAGTTTTCTAGGTGCTTGGGATTTGTCAGTGAACAAAACAAAGATCCCCACACTCATAGAGCTTACATTCTAGTAGAAGAATGGGAGAACAGACAACAAACATAATAGATAAACTATATACCTTGATTAAAAAAGTGATAAATGCCATGAGGGAAAAGAAAAAGTAGGACTAGAACAACAAGCCCATGAAACAGAAAAGAAGAAGGACCTTCTAAGGGGAAAAACAGTATGAACAAAAGACCTGGAAGTATAAGAGGAATGGCATAATCAAATAATTGAAGATAGTGTGGAGTATAGATCAACATCAGAGATACTCAGGGCAGATCCTTCCGCCAGCTCATCTCAATGTGACCATTAGCACTGAGCACCAGTTATCTGCACACTATCCCCTCCTTCCTCCTGGAACCCAGGAGAGTTTTTCCTTTGTACTTATCCCCATGGACCCATATCTAATGCCTAAAAAGAGAGGAAGTACAAGTAGAAGAACTGGGCGGTGGGGTGGGGGTGGGGGGGTGGAAATTGTTTTATTTAAAATTCTATAAGACAGTGAGCTGAAGAGGCTTTGGTGCCTCTCCAGCAATAATGAAATAAAAAGATCAAGCACATATTCCATAGCAAGCATAGTGCTGGTGTTATAGATACGGTAATATGCAAGGCAGAGATGCTCCTTGTCTGTGTAACAAAGCAAAATGCAAAGGGAGAAGCAAGCCCCCCAGCTCTGCATGGGGTCGGCATGACTGGCACACAGAAGGGCAACAGTAAGACCCACTGCTCAGGTGCCCAGTGGTGACACCACCTGGTGACAGGCAGCACGGCTCAGCACTGGAAACAAATGAGAGATCTCTGTGCCTCCTGCTTCTCAGGCAAGCTAGACGGTAGACAGAGACTGAAAGGTAAAAAAAAAAAAAAAAAAAGTTTTTTTTAACCGAGAGGACTACAAGAACTGCAATAGTGAGTCAGGTTACAAACCAAAGGAATATGTTCTATTTGTGGATGTGGTTTCATTTCCCACACTTACCCCAGATCAATCTGACCAAAGAAAACCAGCCAACAGTAGCAACAAGGACTGTGGGCTGTGCTTTTATAGATTGAGGCCATCACAGCAACTGTATCTTGAAAGTGCTGCTGTTGTAGAACTTTTTTTTTTTTTTTTTCTTTCTTTAAATACAAACCATTGTCTTCAGAATAGAGTTAGCTCTCAGGCTAAAACTCCCCCTTAAATATCTAGCCCAAAGCCTTCCACTGAAATAGCACAGGACCTTCACCAGTAAATGGCTTCCCTGTTGGCTCAGACGGTAAATAATCCGCCTGCAATGCAGCGACCCAGGTTCGATCCCTGGGTTGGGAAGATCCCCTGGAGAAGGGGATGACAACCCACTCTAGTATTCTTACCTACAGAATCCCTCAGACTGAGGAGCCTGGCAGGCTACAGTCCGTAGAGTCGTAAAGAGTCAGACACGACTGAGCGACTAACACTTACTTCACCAATAAATAAGTTCTGGACTCCTTTCCTTAAAAAAGTTGACAATCGCCTTGGAGACACACCCCCCAAAGTAAAAGCTGGGATTCATTTGCTGTACTCAAAGACAGCAACTTAAGAAACAAACTATGTTCTCCGACTTGAAAGGAGGATGTGGTTTTATTAACAAAAAAGATTCAAGGAAAATCAAACAAAAAAAAACCCTTTCTTCTAAAGTTAGAGCCTGAGTTGCCTTTGAAAAGTGGGACTCTGCTGCCCCCTGCCGCCACTATAAAAAATGCTGAGGATGGAGTTGGAAATCACCGCTGCTGCTGCTGCTGCTAAGTCGCTTCAGTCGTGTCCGACTCTGTCCGACCCCATAGACGCCAGTCCACCAGGCTCCTCTATCCTCAGGATTCTCCAGGCAAGAACACTGGAGTGGGTTGCCATTTCCTTCTCCAATGCTTGCGTGCCTGCTAAGTCGCTTCAGTCGTATCCGACTGAGTGCAACCCTATGGACAGCAGCCCACAGGATTCTCTGTGGGCTGAGAGGATGTCCACAGAATTCTCTAGGCAAGAATACTGGAGTGGGTTGCCATTTCCTTCTCCTGGAAATCACTAAAGAACACTTTTTTCCTTTTTTTAGTTAATTTTTTGTTGGAGTATAATTGCTTTACAGTGTTGTGTTAGTTTCTGTTCAGTCGCTCAGCTGTCTCCCACTCTTTGTGACCCCATGAATCGCAGCATGCCAGGCCTCCCTGTCCTTCACCATCTCCCGGAGCTTGCTCAAACTCATGTCCATTGAGTCGGTGATGCCATCCAACCATCTCATCCTCTGTTGTCCCCTTCTCCTCCTGCCCTCAATCTTTCCCAGCATCAGGGTCTTTTCCAATGAGCTGGCACGTCACATCAGTTAGCCAAAGTATAGGGATTACTGTACAGCAAAATGAATCAGCTAAATCCCCTCTTGTTTTGGATTTCCTTCCCATTTAGGTCACCAGAGAGCACTGAGCAGAGTTCCCTGTGCCACTTCCTCTCACATACATGTACATGCATGCGTGCTAAGTCGCTTCAGTCATGTTTGACTCTTTTCGACCCCATGGACTCTAGTCCCCCAGGCTCCTCTGTCCATGAAATTCTCCAGGCAAGAATACTAGACTGAGTGGTCATTCCCTTCTCCAGGGGATCTTCTCGACCCAGGGATCAAACCCGAATCTCTTTCGTCTCCTGCATTGGCAGGTGCCCCAGGACCACTAGCGCCCCCTGGAAAGCCCAACATGTGCACACACCCCAAAACTTAGGGGTTCTAAAAACATCCTCCATCCTCTTAGCACCACTGTTACCTAAACAGAGGCTACCTGCTTGCAGCGATAAGCAGTATGAGGCCCCAGGTAGTGGCAGCTGGCTGAATAGACCTGACTCCCAGCACCTTCCCCTCTGTGCTCTTCCTGCCTAAATCCTCTGACGAGCCGTTGTGTCAGGATGACTGAGAATCTCCTACCTTCACCAGCCATGCTTCACTCATATCTGGATATCCAACACCTTCAAACCCCAAATGACTAAAACTAGCTACATTTTTCCCTCACAAGTCAACCAATAGGAAGTTGTTTGTTTTTTTTTTTTCAATGAACTCAATTGTTTTAACAGCACTACTGCTATTGTCACTGAAGCAAAAAAATCGCACACAGTCTTTGACTTTCTTCCTCTCCCTAGGCCCCAGCATCACATGAACTGCAACCTTGTTCATACCTACTGCTTCTCCATTGTTAGCCTGGGTGAGGCATCACTGGGCTTTTACTTTCCATCTGGAATGTTCCACTAACCCTCCATCCACAGTCTTCACCTCCTACCCGCTTTTCTTTACTCCAGTACATCTTAAAACTGCTGAAGGATTTATCTTTCTGAAGTTCAGCTTTGCCCATGTCACCCTATTCTTTCCCTCTGGTCTGAGAATAAACTGCAAAGACTTCACTCTGCATCAAGGCCTTCTAGGATCTGCCACCATCCGATTCTGCTACCGTGGGCAAGTCCCACACTGCAGCCACGTGGAGGCTCATGCTGGTTCCCAGACAGTCCAAGGTTTCCTCTGTGCCTCACTCCATTTGATACCTCTTCCTTCAATGAGTTTCTTCCACCACTTCCATTTCCCCAGTTCTTTACATCCAAGTCATTTGCATCTTTCAAGTTCTAGTTCAAATGCCACTTTTCCACAGAGCCTTCTCTACTTTCTTCAACTAGAACAAAGCTTTGTCTGAAGTCCAATCACATTCTATCTATTCCTTTCTTCAGTTCAAGTGAGCAAATATTTATTGAGCTCTTACAGTGTAAGGGAATATACTGGTTCTGGGGACATTGAAAGAAACACAAACAGACATGCTCACCATCTTTGTGTATCTTATAGTCTGATATTTATACTTTCCAACTTACATTCTCTTTCTGTGTATGTATTTCCCTTCTAGCCTGAAAAATTCATAAATGAGTATCAATGCTTCTATCTCCCAGACACTTATTAAGCCTTTCTCACACACAGCACCAAGCAGAGTGTATTACCTGTGTTTATTAATCAGTAAGTATTTGAATAAACCAATAAATGTATTAAGGGTACCTAGACAGCTGAATGTTAGGGTCATTATTCACTTCCCAAACTTAAGGAACTGAGTAACTCTAAGCTCAATTCAGCTCAGTCACTCTCTCATGTCTGACTCTTTTCCATCCCATGGACTGCAGCACGCCAGGCTTCCCTGTCCGTCACCAACTCCTGCAGCTTGCTCAAACTCATGTCCATAGCGTTGGTGATGCCATCCAACCATCTCATCCTCTGTCGTCCCCTTCTCCTGCCTTCAATCTTTCCCAGCATCAGGGTCTTTTCCAATGAGTCAGTTCTTTGCATGAGGTGGCCAAAGTATTGGAGTTTCAGCTTCAGCATCAGTCCTTCCAGTGAACATTCAAAATTGATTTCCTTTGAGATTGACTGGTTGGATCTCCTTGCAGTCCAAGGGACTCTCAAGAGTCTTCTCCGACACCACAGTTCTTTAAAAGCATCAGTTCTTTGGTGCTCATCTTTCTTTATAGTCCAACTCTCACATCCATACATGACTACTGGAAAACCCATAGCTTTGACTAGATGGACCTTTGCTGGCAGAGTAATGTCTCTGCTTTTTAACATGCTGTCTAGGTTGGTCATAGCTTTTCTTCCAAGGAGTAAGCATCTTTTAATTTCATGACTGCAATCACCATCTGTAGTGATTTTGGAGCCCCAAAAATTAGTCTCTGACTGTTTCCATTGTTTCCCCATCTATTTGACATGAAGTGATGGGACCAGATGCCATGATCTTAGTTTTCTGAATATTGAGTTTTAAGCCAACTTTTTCACTTTCCTCTTTCACTTTCATCAAGAGGCTGTTTAGTTCTTTGCTTTCTGCAATAAGGGTGGTGTCATCTGTGTATCTGAGATTACTGATATTTCTCCTGGCAATCTTGATTTCAGTTTGTGCATTATCCAGCCTGGCATTTCACATGATGTACTCTGCATATAAGTTAAATAAGCAGGGTGACAATATACAGCCTTGACATACTCCTTTCCCGATTTGGAACCAGTCTGTTGTTCCATGTCCAGTTCTAACTGTTGCTTCCTGACCTGCATACAGATTTTTCAGGAGGCCAGTAAGGTGGTCTGGTATTCCTATCTCTTGAAGAATTTTCCACAGTCTGTTGTGATCCACACAGTCAAAGGCTTTGGCGTAGTCAATGAAGCAGAAGTAGATGCTTTTTCAGAATTCTCTTGCTTTTTCTATGATCCAATGGATGTTGGCAACCTGATCTCAGGTTCCTCTGCCTTTTCTAAATCCAGCTTGAACATCTGGAGGTTCACGGTTCATGTATTATTATAGAAACCTGGCTTGGAAAATTTTGAGCATTACTTTGCTAGCATGTGAGATGAGTGCAACTGTGCGGTAGTCTCAACATTCTTTGGCATTGCCCTTCTTTGGGATTGGAATGAGAACTGACCTTTTCCAGTTCTGTGGCCACTGCTGAGCTGGCCACTCAATTTGCTGGCATATTGAGTGCAGCACTTCCACAGCATCATCTTTTAGGATTTGAAATAGCTCAACTGGAACTTCATCAACTCCACTAAGTGGGAGAGTGCAAAAAATCTATGAATTCTTGATTTTAAAAGTATTCACTTATTAAAGTGTACTCATAACAAAGTTCAGGTCACAAACTTCAGAATCAGATAGAACTGGTATGAATTACATCTTTTCTATTTACCAGCTGTGTGTACTGCACTATGATGGATCTGGGGGAATTACTTAACCACTCTGAGCCTCAGTTTTCCTGAGCCAAGTTTGGATGAGGATTAAATAACAATAAATGCAAGGCAACTAACACAGTCCCTGACGTGTCCATGTTTGACCAAGTGAGGCTATTACTATAGCTATTTATTTATTGCTATTGCTTACCTCTGAATCATAGCATATCAAAACCATTCCTCAGGGCTTGTCGGGAAACTGTCTCAACCGTCTTTGCCAGTCATCTTCTTTCTTGCCATCTTCCACTCAGCAGAGCTAGAGATGGCCAGTGATCAGTTCTGGCCAAAGAGACACAAGCAGATGTCTGCCAGAGAATTTCCAGAAAGATATTTGCCTTCCCACTAACAGAGATGGATATGTCTGGGAACTGCCTTCCTGCCATCCCTTCTTCCTGCCTTAAATGTAGAAAACACATTGCTTGGAGCTGCAGAAGTGTCTTGAGCTGATGAGGCAAAGGCCAGAAGAATCGATAGGCTGACTCAGAGAACACTGAGCAGCTGAGCCAACATCAGTAGTTGTCTGACTCCAGATTCCTCATGTGAGAAAAGCAAACCTTTTTTGTTTAAGCCAACGTAAATCAGTTTTTATCATTTGCAATAAAACACAATCACAACTGACTCAACCTCCTAATGGACTTTATGATATGTGTAAGAGAACATTATTAAAAGGCAAATTCGAGCTTCCCCGGTGGTCCGGTGGTCCAGTGGTTGAAAGTCTGCCTTGCAATGCAGAGCACACGCGTTTGATCCCTGGTCCCGGAAGATCCCTCATGCTGTGGAGCAACGAAGCCCATGTGCCACAACTACTGGGCCTGTGCCTTAGAGACCAGAAGCGGTAACTACAGAAGCCCACACAGCTTAGAGCCTGTGCAACAAAAGAAGCCACCGCAATGAGAAGCTGAGCACTGCAGCTGCAGAGTAGCTAGCTCCTGCTCGCCACAACTAGAGAGAGCCCACGCAGCCATGAAGACCCAGCACAGCCAAAAGTAAATAAACAAACAAATCTATTTTTAAAGCAAATTAATAACAGCTCTGTTCTTTAAAGACCCTCCAAAGGACAAAAGTCGAATACTTTTATCAAAACTTTGTATAGGAGTGTTCTACCTTAAAGTCTAAGATTAAAATTAAACTAAGAGTCATCCTGAAATCAACTAATCCTGAGGGGAAAAGCTAGAAGCACTCATTACTAAAATCTGAATTGTCAGGGAAGATTTCAGTGTGATTATCACCTAGATATGTCTCCTGCTCTAGTCTATTGTTCTATGTCTAAATAGAGAACTGTGAGTGAAACTGAAGGATCTGTGTGAATCTTTGGGTTTCCATTCAGCAAATACTCAACCCCCTTCCCCTTCCCACTGCAGATGTATTTCCTGCTCTTTGACTTTGGTCTTAGCCATGTGTCTTGTTTTTTCAATTATATTTTTGAGAATGTGACAACAGCAGAAGCTTGAAATACACTAGCATGATTGGGCTTTCCCTTTTGCACATCTGCTTTTCATCATGAATGGACTCAGGGGGCCACTGATCCAAAGAGAAGGAGAGATACTAGGAACAGACTGGATCAAATTGGCAGCTTGAAGTCAAACCTTGTCTAGCCCAGCCAATATTATATCAAATCCAGGAAAATTGCAGACGTGAGAAAAACAAAATGGAAAACAAAACAAAACATGTATATTGCTGCACACCATTGAGTTTAGGGTATATTACTCAACATTATCATAAAAATAACCGTAAAAAACTATGTCTCCAACAACTTTGTAAGATACAGATGTTTAACTTTCCTGGCTTTGGATCTCTTTAATAAAGTGGTTTTCAACCAGGAGCGATTTTGCCCCCAGGCAGATATGTGGCACATCTAGAGACTTGGACAGATGAGCCTGCCGGGCCGCAGTCCATGGGATTGCTAAGAGTCAGACCTTACAGAGCCACCAAGCATAGCACAGAGATGTTTCCTGGGATCCCTGGTGGCTTGGGTGGTAAAGAATCTGTCTGCAATTTGGAAACCTGGGTTCAATCCCTGGGTTGGGAAGATCCCCTGGAGAAGAAAATGGCAACCCACTCCAATATTTTTGCCTAGAGAATCCCATGTAGAGAGAGGAGCCTGGCCGACTACAGTCCATGGAGTTGCAAAGAGTCAGACGTGACTGAAGCGACTTAGCAAGCAGCCAGAGATATTTTAGCTTGTAGTAAATTGGGATGGGTGGCATCCAGTGGGTGGATCCCAGGAACACTGCTAAACATCCTACAATGCAAAGGACAGGCTCCACAACAAGGAATTATCCTGCCCAAACCGTCAGTAGTTTTGAACTTGAGAAACCTTGTCCTAGTAAAGTAAAATGCTAACAAGGATGACATATTCTTTCCCATTTTGCCACATACCTCTACTCAGCCAAAAGAACACCTGGGGTTATGTATGTGTGTGGCAACATTGACTGATTAACTAGTTACATGAATAAATACTTAGTGAATGCCTGTCACCATTCCAGATGCCAAGGAGCCAGGGTTGAATTAAAAGAAGAAATTTCTATTTTCATGGACCTTACAGTCTCCTGAAGCAGACAGGTGAGAAACAAGTAAGTAAAATGATTTTCGATCTCGTGCTGTCATGCATGCATGCTCAATTGTGTCTGACTCTTCTGCGACCCCATGAACTGTAGCCAGCCAGGCTCCACTGTCCATGGGATTTCCCAGTTAAGAATACTGGAGTGGGTTGCCATTTCCTTCTCCAGAGGATCTTCCCGATTCAGGGATCAAACCTGCATCTCCCGTGTCTCCTGGATCAGCAGACAGATTCTTGACCACTGAACCACCTGGGAGGCCCTGATTTTAGATCTAATGAGTAGTAAAAGGGTAATGGGATAGAGGATGATTACATGGGAAGACCTCTCTGAGTTTAACGTCATGATGAGGAAAGAGACCCAGTCATGCCATGGTTTAGGCAAAGAGCATTCTGGGCAGAGAAAACACTAAACACAATGGCCATGAGACAGAAGCAAGTGTGATTATCAGTGGAGCAGATAGAAGGCCAGTGTACTGGCAGCATACTCGGTAAGGTAGAAGATGAGGTCAGAAAGACCTCTGTAGGATCACATATTGCTGGCAGGATACCAAATCTAGATTCAAATGAAGCTTTCAGAGATGTCATGCAGTGGGAGAGCTCAGTGTCTGGCAGTGATCACAAGCAGTGTGAGCAAATATTCATGAACACGTGGGTAGAATGTTTCCCTGGTATATGTGGAAAGCTGGAGTGGGGGTGAGGACTTTACATTGAACTAAAGAGAATAAGTTAATAAGAAAGTAAGGGTGAGAGCAGGAGAATTTGAAATATTTTTGTTACTGTATCCCACAGACAGCCAATTGATCCTAATGAAACTTAGGGAGGCATCTGAAACTAGAGAAAGAAAACTATTCTGCACTTTCTTCTCTCACACAACATCTTGTGCTTCCTTGGATTGCTGCCTCTACATTCCTGGCAGGCCCTGTGTTCTGAAGACCAGAGCACTACCTCCTGACTACTTCCCAAAGATAACCCCACGGCTGTTGGCTCCAGATTTCCTCTTCTGGTGTTCTGGAGCATGGGAAAAGCTAAAAGAAATTATTTAGGATCTCTGAAGCAGAAGGGAAACCCGGAAAGTCTAGAGGCCAAGTTTATAACATGCCGTGTATCCAGAGGTGGTTTCTAGGCACAGACAATTTTTATTTTTTATGGAAACCAATGCTGTCAGATAGACCTAAGTGAGCAGGTCACTCCCGAATTGTAATTGCCCCACTTCAGCCTTGGTAAGACTTCCAACGACAAGGACTATTTTTAACTGTATCCTCAGCTCCTAGCACTAGTGTCTAATGTCTAATAAGCACTCAGTGTATGTGAGGTGAACAAATAATGCTTCATGGACTTCCCTAGTAATGCAGTGGATAGGAATCTGCCTGCTGGTACAGGGGACATGGGTTTGATCCCTGGTCCAGAAGACTCCACATGCTGAGGAGCAAAGAAGCCTGTGTGCCACAACTACTGAGCCTGCGACTTAAAGCTCCCAAGCTGCACCTTCCGAGTCTGTGTGCTGCAACCAAACCCACACGCCCAGAGCCTGTGCTCCACAACAAGAGAAGCCACAGCAATGAGAAGGGCATGCACCGCAATGAAGAGTAGCTCCTGCTACCCACAACTAGAGAAAGCCCCTGCAAAGCAAAGCAGATTCAGTGCAGCCAAAAATAAATAAAATTATTTTTTTAAATGCTTCATGAAAATAGTCTCCAACTTATAAAAGTTAGATAACACAAAACACAATAAAATAGCTGGACACATCTATTCTCAAAAAGATCTGTATATATACAGATATATACTTCCAAGAGAAAAATTACTGTAACATTCAGTCATACAACCAGTTCATTTTTTTTTTTGAGCACCTACCATGTACAATGCATTGTACTAGAAGCAGGAGACAGGGAAAAGAAAAAAGAGTAAGGCATAGATGCCTCTGGGGTGCAGAGGCCTACAACACAAAGTGGAGAAAGAAATACCTATAGTATGGTTTATTGATGGGTAGAGAGGGACAAGGAAAAAAAAAAAAGCCTATGCATGCTCCTTAGAACTGAATCTAAGACTGCCTTTTTTTTTTTTTTTAATCCTAATATATTTAAGCAAAACATTTAGAGTTCAAATTCCACACCCAGCTCTTTCTAATATAGTGGTTCTTAACTAGGGAAGATTTTGCCTCCAAAAGGACATTTGCCAATGTCTAGAAACATCTTCAATTGTCATGACTGGCAATATCCTACTGGAATATATGAAACAGAGGCCAAGCATGTTGCTAAATATTTTATAATGCACAGGACATTATGTTGCGGACAGCCTTCCACAACAAAGAATTATTCTGTCCAAAATGTCAGCAGTGCCAAGATTAAGAATCCATGATCTCGAATGAGAGAAGAATTAGGAAGTACCATGGGGGTGATAGAATTCCAGCTGAGCTATTCAAATCCTAAAAGATGATGCTGTGAAAGTGCTGCACCAATATGCCAGCAAATTTGGATAACTCAGCAGTGGCCAGGACTGAAAAAGGTGTCTTCATTCATATTCCCCCAAAAAAGGCAATGCCAAAGAATGCTCAAACTACCATAGTTGCACGCATTTCACATGCTAGCAAAGTAATGCTCAAAATTCTCCAAGCTAGGCTTCAACAGTACATGAATTGAAAACTCCCAGATGTTCAAGACAGATTTAGAAAAGGCAGAGAAACCAGAGATCAAATTGCCAATATCTGTTGGATCATAGAGAAAGCAAGAGAATTCCAGAAAAAATGTCTACTTCTGCTTCATTGACTACGCCAAAGCCTTTGTGTGGATCACAACAAACTGTGGTAAATTCTTCAAGACATAGGAATACCAGATCACCTTACTTGCCTCCTGATAAACCTGTATGTAGGTCAAGAAGCTCCCGTTAGAACTTAACATGGGACAACGGACTGGTTCCAAATTGGGAAAGGAGACGTCAAGGCTGTTTATTGTCACCCTTCTTATTTAACTTACATGTAGAGTATTTCATGAGAAATGCTAGGTTGGATGAAGTACAAGCTGGAATCAAGATTGCCAGGAGAAATATCAATAACCTCAGATATGTAGATAATACCACCCTTATCACAGAAAGCGAGGAGGAACTAAAAAGTCTCTTGATGAAAGAGCAGAGTGAAAAAAACTGGCATAAAACTCAACATTCAGAAAACTAAGATCATGGCATCTGGTCCCATCATTCCATGGCAAATAGATAGGGAAACAACGGAGACAGTGACAGACTTTATTTTCTTGGGCTCTAAAATCACTGCAGATTGTGACTGCAGCCTTGAAATTAAAAGATGCTTGTTCCTTGGAAGAAAAGCTATGACAAACCTAGACAGTATATTAAACAGCAAAGACATTACTTTGCCAACCTAGGCCCATGTAGTCAAAACTATGGTTTTTCCAGTAGTCATGTACGGATGTGAGAGTTGGACCATAAAGCAGGCTGAGAGCTGAAGAATTGATGCTTTTGAACTGTGGTGTTGGAGAAGACTCTTGAGAGTCACTTGGACTGCAAGGAGATCAAATCAGTCAATCCTAAAGGAAATCAGTCCGGAATATTCATTGGAAGGACTGATGCTGAAGCTAAAGCTCCAATACTTTGGCCACTTGATGCAAAGAACTGACTCATTGGAAAATACCCTGATGCTGGGGAAGATTGAAGGCAGGAGGAGAAGATGACAGAGGATTAGATGGTTGGGTGGCATCACCAACTCAATGGACATGAGTTTGAGCAAGCTCTGGGAGATGGTGAAGGACAGGGAAGTTTGGCGTGCTGCAGTCCACAGGTGGCAAAGAGTCAGACATGACTGAGGGACTGAACAACAACAACAATGGAAATAAAAATACAAGTAAATCATTTAATCAAAATTTCTCTAATATAGTTAATGTGATAATAGGATCATTTAATAGCCAACTCAAATGTAAGTCAATAAAACACAAGTAATGAAACAATTTTTTTTGATAACTATGAATAAAGTCTCAAGATATGTATATCTTGAGTTCAAATATTTATATTAATCAGCCATGTTCCTAGCACTGCACATCAAACACAAGGTCTTAGGAAAACACTGCTTGATTAGAATTCCAAAGTGAAGAATGTCACACAAACAGAAATTGTAGGTTCTTTTATAGCTTTCAGCTTATAGGATGTAAAAGGCTTAGCACATTCCTTTTGAGTCTAAAATTACATTACATAGTCGTATGTTCAGCATCCTTTAGCTGGATACGTTTGTTCCCTGTAGGAAGTTTATAACTTGTAAAAGGAGTTTTATGCAGAATACAAATTGGGAGTATTACATGACTACCTCTTGAGGACACTGGGTTGTGCAAACAACATCGTTTTATCTGACATAGTAGCTCTGGATTGGTCTGTCTGTTCACCCCAGGGCTGTCTGGAATTATAGATCAGGGACATCACTGTCATACCCCAGCTGCTGCAGAAAGCTACTGAAAGAAAAGGAGATTTATGAGTATTTTGGTTATACTGAACCAAGGATACAGGAGCTATTCAACAGGGAGCCTGGTGGCTCTAAATTGTAGGCATTATGCAAAAAGAAAATGCAGAGTTGGGTGTCAAGGGAGCCCTCCAGGAGCAATAGGACATCTTTGTAAAATCTCTAAAGAATAAATTTAACAGTTATTAAAGAATACCACCCTGTTGTTCCAGGCACTGAACTTTATATCCCGTGAAGAGATACAAGGGATTTGCAGGCAAACATCTGTCATTTAACAGTGAGATTGACCTCGGCTCTGACAAGCAATTCAAACCCCAGTTGAGGAGAGTTGTTTAACTCTTTGTGGTGGCTGAGTTTGGAGCTCCAATATTAGCAGGTTAATAATATCCTTGACAGTGGAGGACCTGATACTGAAGGAAAAAAATTATTAGGAACAACTATGATTGGTTCTGTTATATGAGCCATTTATCATTTCCCTTTATATCAAATTATCAGGTCATAATTAATTTTGCCCAAAGGCCTATGCAAACATTATGGAGAAACGCGTAGATGTGATATAATCTCCAAAACACATGATGAAAGATCAGGACTTGGTTAAAATAAGTGTGAAAAAAAAAAAAACTAAATTTTTGTATTTTTTTTTTTTTTTGAGATTTCAGAACTGTTTAATCTCCTAATGCCTTTTTTTTTTTTAATTTATTTATTTTTTCAGTGGGTTTTGTCATACATTGACATGAATCAGCAATAGATTTACACGTATTCCCCATCCCGATCCCCCCTCCCACCTCCCTCTCCACCCGATTCCTCTGGGTCTTCCCAGTGCACCAGGCCCGAGCACTTGTCTCATGCATCCCACCTGGGCTGGTGACCTGTTTCACCATAGATAATATACATGCTGTTCTTTCGAAACATCCCACCCTCACCTTCTCCCACAGAGTTCAAAAGTCTGTTCTGTATTTCTGTGTTTCTTTTTCTGTTTTGCATATAGGGTTGTCATTACCATCCTTCTAAATTCCATATATATGTGTTAGTATGCTGTAATGTTCTTTATCTTTCTGGCTTACTTCACTCTGTATAATGGGCTCCAGTTTCATCCATCTCATTAGGACTGGTTCAAATGAATTCTTTTTAACGGCTGAGTAATATTCCATGGTGTATATGTACCACAGCTTCCTTATCCATTCATCTGCTGATGGGCATCTAGGTTGCTTCCATGTCCTGGCTATTATAAACAGTGCTGCGATGAACATTGGGGTGCACTCTCCGACATAAACCACAGCAAGATCCTCTATGACCCACCTCCCAGAATATTGGAAATAAAAGCAAAACTAAACAAATGGGACCTAATGAAACTTAAAAGCTTTTGCACTACAAAGGAAACTATAAGTAAGGTGAAAAGACAGCCCTCAGATTGGGAGAAAATAATAGCAAATGAAGAAACAGACAAAGGATTAATCTGAAAAATATACAAGCAACTCCTGCAGCTCAATTCCAGAAAAATAAATGACCCAATCAAAAAATGGGCCAAAGAACTAAACAGACATTTCTCCAAAGAAGACATACAGATGGCTAGCAAACACATGAAAAGATGCTCAACATCACTCATTATCAGAGAAATGCAAATCAAAACCACAATGAGGTACCATTACACGCCAGTCAGGATGGCTGCTATCCAAAAGTCTACAAGCAATAAATGCTGGAGAGGGTGTGGAGGAAAGGGAACCCTCTTACACTGTTGGTGGGAATGCAAACTAGTACAGCCGCTATGGAGAACAGTGTGGAGATTTCTTAAAAAACTGGAAATAGAACTGCCATATGACCCAGCAATCCCACTTCTGGGCATACATACTGAGGAAACCAGATCTAAATTTTTGTATTAATTTTACATAAAGATTTAGAAGCCAATACTTCCTTTTCTCTCTCTTTTTTTAAATGAGCAATTTTTTTATTATTTATTGTTTTTAATCTTCTGGTCATACCACAGGGCATGTGGGAACTTAGTTCCCTGACCAGGGATCAAACCCAGGTCCCCTGCATTAGTAGCATGAAGTCTTAACCACTGGACCACCAGGGAAGTCCCTTCTTTTTCTCTTTATCTCTAAGTAAAAGTAAATAAATAAACTCTGACACTTAGGTAACAGTAAGAAAAGTAAAATGTAAATGCTGAAAGCCAGCTAAGCACCCCAGACAGTAATAGGTGTTAACTTACAATCATTTAATCTTTGCTTCAGTCATACAAGGAAGATAATAGTGTCTTTTATTTATATATGAGAAAACTGAAGCTTTTCTTAATTTAAATGTTTTTCTCAAGATGGGCAAAACTAGAACATGGTACCACTGCCATGGGGTGGGGAACAGAGGAGAAGAAAGATCTGTTTCATTCCAAGGCTAAGAAGTTGTGTTACACTGTGCTACCACAAGAAATTATATTTTAATTTTTGTCAGACACATGAATATTAAACTCATCACTTGAAAGAGAAAACATTAGTAATATAAGTTGATTATAAGCTCCCCACAGCTCCACGCCCATGTATCCAACTGCTTACTTGATATCACCATTTCAATATCCCACAGGGAATACCAACCTATCATGCCCCCAAATTCATTTATCATCCATCTCACCTAAACTTGTTCTTTTTGCATCTCCTACCTCAAGGAACAGTATTAACATGATTATATCCTTGTTTAGAAAACAAGAAAACAAATAGGTAGAGTTAAAAACAAAAAGTTACTGCTTTCCCAATGAAACTTCCCACTTTACATTTAACACTATACTTTCAGACTTTCTTCTGTGTAAACACATTTATGCACTTCTATATACATATGTGCTTCCTTGGTGGCTCAGTGGTAAAGACTCCACTAGCCAATGCAGGAGACGTGGGTTCAATTGTTGGGTCAAGAAGATCCCCTGGAGAAGGAAATGGCAACCCACTCCAGTATTCTTGCCTGGAAAATCCCATGGGCAGAGAAGCCTGGTGGGTTACAGTTCATGGGGTTGCAAACAGTCAGACATGACTTAACAACTAAACACCAACAACATACAAATATGTAGTTTGGAATTTATATATATATATATATATACACACACACACACACACACACACACATATACATACACATGCAGTTTTTCCAAGTAAAACTCTAATATATCATTATACTGTAACTTGCTTGTCTTTGGATATTATTCCATGTCAAAATGTACAGGTCTCTCTCATTCTTTCTAAGGGCTATCTAGTATTCAACAGTCATGATTGTACTATAATTTAATTACTCCCCTTATTATTAAATATTTTGGTTGTTCCCAATTTCTCATTATTACAAACAATATTGCAAAGACCATTTCTTTAGATATATTCTGCTTCAGCAATTTCTAGACACATTTCTCCGCCCCCCATAGTTTATCAACTCTGGGACTGGAATGCATTTTACAATTGATGACTTTTTTTTTTCATTTATTTTTATTAGTTGGAGGCTAATTACTTTACAATATTGTAGTGGTATTTGCCACACATTGACATGAATCAGCCATGGATTTACATGTGTTCCCCTTCCCGATCCCCCCTCCCACCTCCCTCCCCGTCCCATCCCTCTGGGTCATCCCAGTGCACCAGCCCTGAGCACTTGTCTCATGCATCCAACCTGGGCTGGTGATCTGTTTCACACTTGATAATATACATGTTTTGATGCTGTTCTCTCAGATCATCCCACCCTCGCCTTCTCCCACAGAGTCCAAAAGTCTGTTCTATACATCTGTGTCTCTTTTTCTGTCTTGCATATAGGGTTATCATTACCATCTTTCTAAATTCCATATATATGCGTTAGTATACTGTATTGGGGTTTATCTTTCTGGCTTACTTCACTCTGTATAATGGGCTCCAGTTTCATCCATCTCATTAGAACTGATTCAAATGTATTCTTTTTAATGGCTGAGTAATATTCCATTGTGTATATGTACCACAGCTTTCTTATCCATTCGTCTGCTGATGGGCATCTAGGTTGCTTCCATGTCCTGGCTATTATAAACAGTGATGCAATGAACATTGGAGTATGCGTGTCTCTTTCAGATCTGGTTTCCTCAGTGTGTATGCCCAGGAGTGGGATTGCTGGGTCATATGGCAGTTCTATTTCCAGTTTTTTAAGGAATCTCCACACTGTTCTCCATAGTGGCTGTACTAGTTTGCATTCCCACCAACAGTGTAAGAGGGTTCCCTTTTCTCCACACCCTCTCCAGAATTTCTTGATTGCTGTCAACCAGGTGACATTTTTTGACACCTTCTCGTAATAGTTAAAGAGCATCAACCTCAATACATTTTAGATTAGATGTAACAAGTTATCTTTGCATTCATGTGCATTTCAGATTTCAAGAAAACGAATAGTTACTTATGAAAAGGGCTGAATCAAATATTATGTGCTTTTTAAATTTTGCAAGTTACTTCCAAACTGCCCTCCTAGATAAGGTGAAACAATTTATTCAGCCATCCACCATCTGAAAGAGGGCCCACTTTCCTCATCCAAAGTGGTTATTTGAATTTATTTATAAATAAATATTTACAAATTTATTTATTTATCAACATGATGGTTGATAAATTGGAGCTCTTTGACTTAATCTTTGATCGCTTCTACATGTTGCAAATATTTTCTCCACTTCTGTCACACCTTTCAACTTCATCCAGGGTGTCTTTCACTCTACAATAGTTTCTTTCATGTCCCAAATTTGTCAGCATTATTCTTAATGTCTTCTGAGGTTTATATCTTGCTTAGAAAGACCTCCATCCCAAAATTATAATGATTTTCCCACATTTTAACTTAGTACTTTTGTAGGTTTTTTTAACTACATCTGTTTTATCCATTTGAAATTTATTTTATGTATAGAGTGACATCGATATTTACCTTCCTCCAGTGTGACTGTTCTATACTGTCTCCAAATCATTCCGTGTACTTTATCTTTTACCCTTGGTTCAAATTGGTATCTTCATCGTATCTTATGTATCTACATATTATATGTCTGTTTCTTTACTCCATTTCATTGATCTACTGATCTATTTATCTTTAATGTATTATTGTAGTTTTGTTGTTCATCTCTACTAAGAAACATAAGCCAAATTCTCCTCATTGTTGTCTTTTCAAGTTTGTTTTTCTTGGTTATTTGCGTATGAATTTTTTAATCAGTTTAAACGGCACATGCTCCTAATAGTACCCCAACATCCATTTTCACCTTCCCTATAAAACCTGAATAAAAGGCCCCTGTTTTTTACCAGAAACACAATATAAAATATATACAATTTCCCACCTTCTTAACAGGTGTGTTCATGCGGGTGTTTTAAGCAATTGGATTAATGGAAGTAATATTCACATACTGAGGTGTGGGGAAGTCACTCTAGCTGATACATAATTTAACTTGAACTTTCAGTTCAGTTCCGTTCAGTTCAGTCGCTCAGTCCTTGCGTCCCCATGAATCGCAGCACGCCAGGCCTCCATGTCCATCACCAACTCCCGGAGATTACTTAAACTCATGTCCAAAGAGTCAGTGATGCCATTCCAGCCATCTCATCCTCTGTCACCCCTTCTCCTCCTGCCCCCAATCCCTCCCCCAGCATCAGGGTCTTTTCCAATGAGTCAACTCTTCGCATGAGTGGCCAAAGTATTGGAGTTTCAGCTTCAGCATCAGTCCTTCCAATACCCAGGACTGATCTCCTTTAGGATGGACTGGTTGGATCTCCTTGCAGTCCAAGGGACTCCCAAGAGTCTTCTCCAACACCACAGTTCAAAAGCATCAATTTTTCGGTGCTCAGCTTTCTTCACAGTCCAACTCTCACATCCATACATGACCACTGGGTAAACCATAGCCTTGACTAGACAGACCTTTGTTGGCAAAGTAATGTCTCTGCTTTTTAATATGCTATCTAGGTTGGTCAAAATTTTCCTTCCAAGGAGTAAGTGTCTTTTAATTCCATGGCTGCAATCACCATTTGCAGTGATTTTGAAGCCCAGAAAAATATAGTCTGACACTGCTTCCACTGTTTCCCCATCTATTTCCCATGAAGTGATGGGACCAGATGCCATGATCTTAGTTTTCTGAATGTTGAGCCTTAGGCCAACTTTTTCACTCTCCTCTTTCACTTTCATCAAGAGGCTTTTTAGTTCCTCTTCACTTTCTGCCATAAAGGTGGTGTCATCTATGCAGATGACATATCTGAGGTTATTGATATTTCTCCCAGCAATCTTGATTCCAGCTTGTGCTTCTTCCAGCCCAGCATTTCTCATGATGTACTCTGCATAGAAGTTAAATAAGCAGGGTGACAATATACAGCCTTGACATACTCCTTTTCCTATTTGGAACCAGTCTGTTGGCCCATGTCCAGTTCTAACTGTTGCTTCCTGACCTGCATATAAGTTTCTCAAGAGGTGGGTCAGGTGGTCTGGTATTCCCATCTCTTTCAGAATTTTCCACAGTTTATTGTGATCCACACAGTCAAAGGCTTTGGCATAGTCAATAAAGCAGAAATAGATATTTTTCTGTAACTCTCTTGCTTTTTCAATGATCCAGCGGAGGTTGGCAATTTGATCTCTGGTTCTTCTGCCTTTTCTAAAACCAGCTTGAACATCTGGAAGTTCATGGTTCACGTATTGCGGAAGCCTGGTTTGGAGACTTTTGAGCATTACTTTACTACGTGTGAGATGAGTGCAACTGTGTGGTAGTTTGAGCATTCTTTGGGATTGTCTCTTTGGCATTGGAATGAAAACTGACCTTTTCCAGTCCTGTGGCCACTGCTGAGTTTTACAAATTTGTTGGCATATTGAGTGCAGCACTTTCACAGCATCATCTTTCAGGATTTGAAATCGCTCAACTGGAATTCCATCACCTCCACTAGCTTTGTTCATAGTGAAGCTTTCTAAGGCCCACCTGACTTCACATTCCAGGATGTCTGGCTCTAGGTGAGTGATCACACCATCGTGATTATCTGGGTCATGAAGATTTTTTTTGTACAGTTCTTCTGTGTCTTCTTGCCACCTCTTCTTAATATCTTCTGCTTCTGTTAGGTCCATACCATTTCTGTCCTTTATCGAACCCATCTTTGCATGAAATGTTCCCTTGGTATCTCTAATTTTCTTGAAGAGATCTCTAGTCTTTCCCATTCTGTTGTTTTCCTTTTTCTTTGCATTGATCACTGAGATAGGCTTTCTTATCTCTCCTTGCTATTCTTTGGAACTCTGCATTCAAATGAGAATATCTTTCCTTTTCTCCTTTGCTTTTCGCTTCTCTTCTTTTCACAGCTATTGTAAGGCCTCCTCAGACAACCATTTTGCCTTTTTGCATTTCTTTTCCATGGGGATGGTCTTGATCCCTGTCTCCTGTACAATGTCACGAACCTCCGTCCATAGTTCATCAGGCACTCTATCAGATCTAGTCCCTTAAATCTATTTCTCACTTCCACTGTAGAGTTATAAGGGATTTGATTTAGGTCATGCCTAAATGATCTAGTCGTTTTCCCTACTTTCTTCAATTTAAGTCTGAATTTGGCAATAAGGAGTTCATGATCTGAGCCACAGTCAGCTCCTGGTCTTGTTTTTGAACTTTAGGCTAATCAAAACAGCCAGTTTGTGGTCTACTAAACATGCATTGTACACCTGTTTCAACCATTTAAGGAAAGAATGCATTTAAAAATCAAAATGGAAAAAATAAATAAAAATAAAATAAAAATAAAAATGGAGTAACTATGGTTCAAACATTCAAAATGGAGCTTGGTGGCCATTGTTGAAAACCCATGGGGGTGGTAAATTCATGAATTTATTTGAAGATAACTGACATCTGGACAACACTGAGTTTTTACCAACAAAAACATAAAATGTTTATTTTTTAGCTGTTTTACAGCCTTCATTGAAGTGCACAGTTTTCCTCAAATGGATCTTATACTTTCCAATTGTTTATTTATAAATAGTATATATATAGTACAGATTTTTATTGCAAATAGGATTTTTAAAATTACATTTCAAATTGGCCCTTACCAACCCATAGAAAACTACAGGTTTTTGTATGTTCAACTATTAAACAAAGCTACCTTTCGTAACTTCTAATAGCTTTTCACTTGAATCTCTTGGGAGGTACTATCTCCACAATCACATTACCTGAAATGACATTGTTGTCTCTTCCTCATATCTCTTTGTGGTTAAATGATTGTTGTGTAACCAACAGGCTTGATCCTGACTTGAACATGAACATTTGCTGAAGGTTTTTTGTAGATGTCCTTAGCCAATTAAAACAATTTTTTTCTCTATTCCTAGCCTGACAAGACTTAAATCTACAGGGAGTGTTAAACTTCAGAAAATATTTTTCCAGCATCTGTTGAGATTATCATATGATTTTTTTCCCATTTAATCTGCCTTTTATAGAAGTCATAGTATTGAATTACATTAACAGATTATTTAGTATTCTTTGGATAAATCCTACTTTCCCATGACCATAGTCTTTCAGACTTAAGTTGCTATTGTTTTCAAGGATTACATTTGTTCCTGAGATTGCTTTATAGTTATCTTTGACAGACAACTTTCTAGAATGAGTAATGCTAGTCTCAGAGGCCAAACTCAGAAGTGTTTCAGATTTCTGTATAATCTGGAATAGTTTAAATAAAATGGAAATTATTTCTTGAAATTTCATTTTTATTTTAAAGCAAGCATCAGAAGGAAAGAGTTTTCTGCTTTGACTTTTATTGATTGTTATCCACCTATTAATTTCTACTTTATTACACTGTGATAATAGAATGGAACCTATATGACTTCTTTGTGGCCTGCTTTATGATTACTTTTCATAGTATTTTAAAATAAATATAACTATTAAAGTTTTAGAATTGTATGATATAAAACCTGTGTCTTCAACTTTGAACTCTTCATCTAAAAATTTTTGAAAGAGCCATGTTCAAATACTTAGCTATGATAACAAATTTATTTCTGTCAATAGTTTTCATCACATAATTAACTTGATTTCATGTTATTGAGACATCACTTTGTCTACAAAGGTCCATATAGTCAAAGCTATGATTTTTCCAGTAGTCATGTATGGGTGGAAGAGTTGGATCATGAAGGATGAGTGCTGAAGAATTGATGTTTTCTAATTGCGGTGCTGTGGAAGACTCCTGAGAGTCCCTTGGATTTCAAGGAGATCAAACCAATCAATCCTAAAGGGAATCAACCCTGAATATTCATTGGAAGGACTGATGCTGATGCTGAAGCCGAAGCTCCAATACTTTGGCCACCTGAATTGAAGAGCTGACTCACTGAAAAGACCCTGAAGCTGGGAAAGATAGAAGACAGGAGGTGAAGGGGACAAAAGAGGACGAGATGGTTGGATGGCATCACTGATTAAAATGGACATGAGCTTGAGCAAACTCTGGGAGATAGTGAAGAACAGGGCAGCCTGGCGTGCTGCAGTCCATTGGGTTGCAGAGTTGGATACAACTGAGCAATTGAACATGTTATTGAGTACATAGTATGACAGTTAATTCCCAAATCCTTCCATGTTCTAGAATTTCTAAAATGCATTCATTGTGTACTCTCTCAAAATAAAAGTTTGACTTGACAGAATTCTAAATTCAAAACAATTTGTCTTCATATCTTTAAAAAATAACAGTATGTTTTAGTATATCGATGTACAGATAACAAGTCTGAGACCAGTGTTATTCTTTTCCCCTTATAAGTTTTCTTTAGATACTTTGAGATTGCCTTTTTATCCTGGAATTACAAATAAATTTTGTCAGGATTTATTTTTCAAATGTCTCCTTTTCCATTATTTTTTCTCAGTACTTTTTAATTTTTAATAGGCTTTTTAATATGAGATCAATCTTTCATCAGAATTTTTTTTAACTGAAGGAAAATTGTTTTACAATGTTGTGTTGGTTTCGGCCATACAACAATGCAAATCAGTCATAATTATGCATATATATCCCTTCCATCTTAATTAATTAAAATTTTTTCCAATTTTCTTTTTTCTGTCCTCACCTTCTGGAACTTATGACCCATATACATGCATGAATCATTCATTCAAAAATATTGATCACTTACCAAACACCTGGCACTGTGATGTATCATAGCAAATTCTCTCTATATATGGCTCCTAAGCTTCCCAGGCAGCCCAATGATAAAGAATTCGACTGTCAATGCAGGAGACTCAGAAGTAGGTTCGATCTCTGGGTCAGGAAGATCCCCTGGAGAAGGAGAGGGCAACCCACTCCAGAATTCTTGCCTGGGAAATCCCACGGACAGAGGAGCCTGGCAGGGTACTGCCCACGGGCAAAGAGTCAGACACAACTGAGCAACTGAGCACACGCAGCCTCTAAATTCACCAAGTTTTATTTTAAACAGATGATATTTACCTGGATCTTCTATGTCTCTTTACTTCTCTATTTTTCACCTATTTGATTTTATAAGATTCTGTAATTATTTCTTAGGTCAAAATTCTAGGTCAATAGCTTTGATTTTCAGTCATGTTTATTCAACCACTTGGCCTAAAAGAGAAATTTTTATTTTAGCAACTATTTTTTACTTTCAAGATACTTCCTCTTCATAGCAGTTTGCATTTTTAAAATTAGATCTCTCAAATCTCTTTGAAGATTAAAATACATAACACTGCCCAAGGATTACATATGAAGTTCACTAATGACTAATTATTATTTCACATAATACTAATTATACTTACTCTGAAGTTCTTTTTCCCTCCTGTTGTATTTTTCTAGGAATTATTTTTGCTTGTTAAGATCACTGCCTATCTTTGATTACTGCCTATCTTTCACATTGCTCTTTCCCTTCAATTTTTGTTGCTTCTAGGTTGTTGTCTAATATGAAAACCTAGGGATCAGCAAGATTTTTGTAAAGGGCCAGTTAGCAAATATTTTAGGCTTTGAGGGGTATCATGTAGTCCGTTTTTGCTTCCTAAAGCCCTTTAAAAATGTAAAATTCATATGAAAACTGGCAGTGGAAGTCTTACAGATGGTAGTCTGCCAACTACTAGATTTTTCACTATTGTTACCTGGTTTATTTTTATTTTGAGGAAGCTAGCATCCTATAATATTTGTTGAGGAAGGAGGGAGGAAGTCAGAAGGAAAAATGGGAAATGGACAGCCCCCAGGTTTTTGTTTGCCTGCTTTCTAAGTATGAGGAATCAAAGCTCCTTATGGTATCCACAGAACACATAAGGTGTTGCCACACTTTGATGGCCCTTAGATACAACCTCTGGGAGTCTCCTACATCAGAAGTCTCACTCCACTTAGCAAAAGCAAGCTGTGACAATGGCTTTCACTTGAAGGATTCTATGAACCAAACAGCTTCCCTGTTCTTCACCATCTCCCAAAGCTTGTTCAAACTCATGTCCATCGAGTCAGTGATGCCATCCAATTATCTCATTCTGTCAACCCCTTCTCCTCCTGTCTTCAATCTTTCCCAGCATCAGGGTCTTTTCTAATGAGCCAGCTCTTTTCATCAGGTGGCCAACATATTGGAGTTTCAGCTTCAGCATCAGTCCTTCCAATGAATATTCAGGACTGATTTCCTTTAGGATTGACTGATTTGATCTCCTTGCAGTCTGAGGGACTCTCAAGAGTCTTCTCCAACACCACAGTTCAAAGGCATCAGTTCCTTGGCACTCAGCTTTCTTTATGGTCCAACTCACACATCCATACATGACTGCTGGAAAAATCATCTTTCACTAGATGGACCTTTGTCAGCAAAGTAATGGCTCTGCTTTTTAATATGCTGTCTAGGTTGGTCATAGCTTTTCTTCCAAGGAGCAAGCGTCTTTTAATTTCATGGCTGCAGTCACCATCTGCAGTGATTTTGAAGTCCAAGAAAATAAAGTCTCTGCTTCCATTGTTTCTCAATCTATTTGCCATGAAGTGATGGGAACAGATGCCATGATTTTCATTTTGTGAATGTTGAGTTTTAAGCCAGCTTTTTCACCATCCTCTTTCACTTTCATCAAGAGGCTGTTTAGTTCCTCTTCGCTTTCTGCCATAAGGGTGGTGTCATCTGCATATCTGAGGTTATTGATATTTCTCCCAGCAATCTTGATCCCAGCTGTGCTTCATCCAGCCTGGCATTTCCCATGATACACTATGCATATTTAAATAAGCAGGGTGACAACATACAGACTTGACGTCTCCTTTCCCAATTTGGAACCAGTCCGTTGTTCCACGTTCAGTTCTAACTGTTGCTTCCTGACCTGCATATAGATTTCTTAGGACGCAGGGAAGGTGGTCTGGTCTTCCCATCTCTTGAAAAATTTTCCACAGTCTCTTGTGATCCACACAGTCAAAGTCTTTGCCATAGTCAATGAAGCAGATGTTTTTCAGGAATTCTCGTTCTGTGATCCAACAAATGTTGAGAATTTGATCTCTGGTTCTTCTGCCTTTTCTAAATCCAGTTTGAATATCTAGGAGTTCTCAGTTCATGTACTGTCGAAGCCCAGCTTGGAGAATTTTAAGCATTACATTGCTAGTGTGCAAAATGAGTGCAATTACGTGGTAGTATGAACATTCTTTGGCATTGCCTTTCTTTGGGATTGGAATGAAAACTGACCTTTTTCAGTCCTATGCCACTGCTGAGCTTTCTGAATTTGCTGGCATATTGAGTGCAGCACTTTCACAGCATCATCTTTCAGGATTTGAAATAGCACTAGCTTTGTTTGTAGTGATGCTTCCGAAAGCCCACTTGATTTTGCACTCTAGGATGTCTGGCTCTAGGTGAGTGATCACACCATCATGATTATCTGGGACATGAAGATCTTTTTTGTATAGTTCTTTGTATAGTTCTTTTGTGTATTCTTGCCACTTCTAATATCTTCTGCTTCTGTTAGGTCTATATGATTTCTGTCCTTTATTGTGCCCATCTTTGCATGAAATGTTCCTTTGGTATCTCTAATTTTCTTGATGAGATCTCTAGACTTTCCCATTCTATTGTTTTCCTCTATTTCTTTGCACTGATCACTTAGGAGGCTTTCTTATCTCTCCTTGCTATTCTTTGGAACTCTGCATTCAGATGGGTATATCTGTTCTTTTCTCATTTTTACCTCAACCTCATTCTTAAGAGAGGACTATGTTACATGATTATATACTACTATAAAATATAAGATATAAATAAGTATGTTCTACAATAGTGTGATACTGTAAAATACAAATAGAATATCCAGATGTTATAATATAGTCAGATTATAGTCAAATCTTGGCTACTCTGAGAACCACTCCTGTCTCCTGAGGTAGGATCATAAATTTAAATGTTTATGGGAAGAGGCAGTTAACACAAATATGTTAAGACTGATTGATATATAAGGCCAAAGAAGCAGAAGAGGAACAAAACACAGAGCCACAGATGCCACCCTAAAAAGATTTGGACAGTAATTACACTGACTGGTATTTAAAGCCAATGAAGGATTTTAAGTAGGGGAATGACACAGAAGAAACCTCGTTATATGGAGAAACTACTCCTCCTATTATTATGACTTTACAAAATGCTTGTAAGAAATAATTCAGTAAGAGGAGAAAGAACACAAACAAGACCCTTTTCTGACTCCGGAGGTCTGTAACAATGTTTTCATAAAATATTATGGAGACTCTCTCAAACTTATTAAAGGACAAATGCCCCTGCTTTGATATGAGAGTTTTGGTAAATTCACTAAAATTTCTGTAAAAGCAGTACAAATATTCTCAAATGCAATCAATGACGACTACCCACAGAATCACCTGGGATACCTCTTAAAAAGACACCACTGCCCAAGAATGTGACTTAGGACATCTGGGGCACAGATGCCCCTAAATTCTCACTTTTACAAAAATTAAGAGCTACTATCCTTATCTTTCCTCAGAGCAGCCTCTTCTAACATTTAAGGTACCCTAAGGATGAAGCGTCTACTAATGAAAGCTGACAGGTGCAGGTTCCAGAAAATGCAAAGTTCTGAAGATAGGCAAGTTTCATTGAAAAATGAAAAAAAGGCCATCAGAGCTGGTGGCAAGAATGATATGAAGTCAGAGTGCTAAATAAGGCCTGACTGTCATGATAAGGGGTTTGTACTGTACAGGTACCAAAAAAGCCCCCAGGAAACTAACATTATCTGAATTACATTTTTAAAAGATTATACTTTTGTGTGGAAAACTGAATCCTAACAGGGCAAGAGTGGAAGCAAGATTAGTTAATAAGCTATTTCAATAGTTCAGGAAGGAGATGATGGTGACTTGAACTGGAGTTGGTAGCAGCTAAGGTGAAGAGTTAGCAGATAAATTCAGGAAGTAGAAAACATAGACCTCCTGGTAGACTGGAGGTGGTGGTTATTGTTTAGTCACTAAGTCATGCTTGACTCTTTTGCAACCCCATGGACTATAGCCCACCAGGCTCCTCTGTCCATAGGATTTCCCAGGCAAGAATACTGGACTGGGTTGTCATTTCCTTCAACAGGGGATCTTCCTGATCCAGGGACTGAACCTGTATCTCCTGCTTTGACAGGCAGATTCTTTACCACTGAGCCACCAGGGAAGTCCAAATGCAGAGTGCATCACACAAAATGCTGGGCTAGATGAATCACAAGTTGAAATCAAGACTGCCAGGAAAAGTATCAACTTCAGTTATGCATATGATACCACTCTAATGGTAGAAAGTGAAGAGGAACTAAAGATCCTCTTAATGAGGGTGAAAGAGGAAAGTGAAAAGGTTGGTTTGAAACTCAGCATTCAAAAAACTAAGATCATGGCATCCAGTCCCATCACTTCATGGCAAATAGAAGAGGGAAAACTGGAAGTAGTAACAGACTTTATTTTCTTGGGCTCCAAAATCACTGCAGACGGTGACTGCAGTCATGAAATTAAAAGATGCTCCTTGGAAGGAAAGCTATGACAAACCTAGACAGCATATTAAAAAACAGAGATAGCACTTTGCCAGCAAAGGTCCATATAGTGAAAGCTATGGTTTTTCCAATAGGCACATACTGATGCGAGAGTTGGCCTGTGAAGAATGCTGAGAGATGCTTTCAAATTGCGGTGCTGGAGAAGATACTTGAGAGTCCCTTGGACTGCAAGGATTCAAACCAGTCAGTCCTAAAGGAAAACAACACTGAATTTTCATTGGAAGGACACTGGAAGTAGACAGTGATAAAAAGAGAATACTATAGGATAGTCCCTAGGCATCTCGTTTAAACAACTGTGTATGTTGTAAATAAATTTCTTTGGTTACAGAACTACATGTTTAGCCTTTTGATAAAGAAAACAAATAATACTTGGATAACAGAAGTTAAAAGTGTATTAAAGTATTACATTTATGTAATATCACAAAAATATTGAAAATGTAAACACTAAGAATCACAAAACTTAATCTGCCTGCAAACTAAACTGCCTATCTACAAATTATCTGAAAAGATATACAAAATTTAAATCTCTGAATTAAGCACAACACAATGTATTTTATTAATACCTTGCAAATAAACTAATCTGAGTACATGTTTTTACATGTTCCTGACAAAAATTACTACTTAGATGTTCTTTATCTATCATTCTAAAACATTTAGAAGTTTTACAGACACTCTTGTTAAACAGAAATCTTTCCAAAAGTTTCACATATCAAATTACCTGGGACCCTTTTTTTTTAAAAAAAGTACTCTACTAGTGTGCCGAAAGAATCCAACACAGTCACCCCTCAGTATCTTCAGGGGTTGGTTCTAGGACCCCCAGAGATACCAAAATCCACAGATGCTCAAGTCCCTTATACCGAGTGGACATTTTGTTGTTGTTTAGTTGCTAAGTCAAGTCCTACTCTTTTGAGACCCCATGGACTGCAGCCCACCAGGCTCCTCTGTCCATGAGATTATCCAGGCAAGAATGTTAGAGTGAGTGGCCATTTCCTTCTCCAGGGGATCTTCCTGACCCAAGGATGGAACCCACATCTCCTGCATGGGCAGGCAGGTTCTTTACCACTGAACCACTTAGAAAGCCATAAAATGGACACAGTATTTGCATATAACTTATGCATATTTTCCCCTACACTTTAAATCATCTTTAGGTTACTTATAATACCTAATACAATGTATTATGTAAAATGTAAATGCCACATAATTGTTGCCAGTGTTTGGCAAATTCAAGTTTTGCTTTTTAGAAGCTTATGAATTTTCTTTTCCCAAATATTTTTGATTTGCAGTGGGTTGAATCTGGAGATATAGAACCTGTGGATAGAGAGGACCGGCTGCAATTCTAAAGAGATCTAGTCTCCTTTTATCTTAATCATTCCCCAAAATTTTTAAATAAATGAGAAATAGGAAGATCTATCAAGTCCTATAACTTCTGAGCACAAAGGCTCTCTGATGTCTCTTTAATAAGAGACTCCTAGGTAGGAT
This sequence comes from Dama dama, assembly GCF_033118175.1. Taxonomy (NCBI): domain Eukaryota; kingdom Metazoa; phylum Chordata; class Mammalia; order Artiodactyla; family Cervidae; genus Dama; species Dama dama. The sequence continues at coordinate 52,849,369 of NC_083700.1, forward strand.
CTATATTTCTCCGATCTTCAACTAACCTTCTCTTATTTGACTCCCAATCCCAGCTTAAAGATAAGCTAATCTAGCCCACTACAATAAACCCAAATTGACCTTAAAAAGGAATTCTATTTTTAGAAGTCTGTTGTACACTAAAAAAGAAATTATCTGTGAAATTCTACAAATGCCCATATACTCACCCACTTAATGCCTTAAAATTACTTACACACCAATATGTTCATCTATCCAATGCCTCAAATTTTTCAGAAGCTAATTTCACTGGAAGAATCCCCCTCTCAAAAGATTTCTTACCAGAGTTAAGATTCAAATAAGAGCAATACTTTTTTCAGTGACACAGTCATTTGAAGACGGACAATCAATCTATCTTCCCCAATGGCTCAGCAGTAAAGAATATGCCTGCAATGCAGCAGACCAGGGTTTGATCCCCAGGTCTGGAAGACTCCCTGGAGGAGGGCATAGCAAACACTCCAGTATTCTTGCCTGGAGAATCCCATGGACTAAGGAGCTTGGTGGGCTACAGTCCATGGGGTCACAAAAAGTCAGACATTACTGAAGCAACTGAAGTGACTGAGCACATAATCTATCAATCTCATCTTCTCTTTTGAGTATGAAGCATATGAGCTATAAAAAGGAGAGAAATATTCAAGAGAGAAATAATTCTTTTTTAAAAAGTGATCGTTTGTTTCTTGGTTCTTCAGCCAAAAGCAGGCATGACAAAAGAATTAACATCACTATGAAAAATTATTTGTATTCAAATGTATTTCCAAGAAGATTTCAAGATCTGACACAGGTACAGAGAAAATGAGTGAATTAAAACAAGTATAAACAGGTCAGTTACAGGCTGATCTCTATTTGAAATATGTTTAAAAATATTTTAATCATACTTTAAAAAACGTGAAATAATTTTTTTCTTTAATTCAAGTCAATTTAATTATCTTAAAACACTCATATACCAAGATGAACTCATATATTAAGGCAAATTCCAATTTTATATAGTCATTTGATCAATTAATTCTGTTTCATTTTAAATTGCTAGTCCAGGGAGAGAAATTTTGTAAAAAACATTTTATTGCTACAAAGGGAAACATGGTCACAAAAAGCCTTTAAGCGTATCTTAACGCAAATTACTATATTCAGTGTCCAATGCGGTAAAAAAATACACAGAGCACAAAATACTTGCCCAACTTATCTCTTCTAGGGTAAGTATTCAAACATTAATGCACACTTGAATATATACTCCCAAGAGCAGCATTTAAGTTCAAATGATTAGAACAGACATATTAACAATACACATCTGTTATCCTCAACACCAATAAAGTAATAAAAATTAAGCTTAAAAATTATACAAACAATTTCTCGAAACTAAGTTAGGTAGCTATAAAAACTAAACTAAAATAGTCTTACCTTCATTTTAGTAAACAAATGCCAAACATTTAGAAATTATATAAAACAAATTGTTAATGCGTGGAATGCATGCAACATGGGTGTTAACTCTCGTATTTTAAACTACTGAAATTCTTACCCTTTTCCACATTGGGACAAAAATTTAAAGCTTCTTTTAAAACTAATACCTTATATTTAATTTTCTTCTGCTTGGTCAACAGAAAAGCTGACAGGCTCTTCCTTTGCTTCTTCTCCCTCCCCTTCCCCTACTCCCTCCCCCTCCCCCTCTCCTTCCCCCTCGGCCCCCACACACCCCTCTCCTTCTATGTCCCCTCCTTCCTCGGTGTCCCCCACTCCCTCCACGCCTCCACCTTCCCCCACTTCCTCCACTTCCTCCACTTCCCCCACTTCCTCCTCTTCTTCCTCCTCTTCCTCCTCTTCTTCCACAGGTTCGTCAATCTTTTCCTCTTCCTCCTCATCTCCTTCTATTTGTTGATCTTGAGAATGATCTTGAATTTCAAAGGGATTCTCACCCTAAACACATGAAAAAAAAGCTTTTAAAAGAGTGCAATAATTTTTTTATCAGTGAAATTTTTATTTGCTATTTGCTATATCATTAAAAATAAATACTATTTGAAACTTAATTTCAACTTATATTAAATCTATTTAGTATTTTTTGAGTATCTATTTCATACCAATGTGGGTATATATATTCCTGAAGTCAGTACTTTATAGTCCATAAAACAAAGCAGATGAAGATTTATGTTCTACTTAATTGTATCAGTATTCAATGCACTACTGTTGCAAGTTCTCTTTAAAAAATTCAAATGAAAATCAGTACGTTTGAAAACTCAAATGAAAATCGGAAACAAATTAAGTATCATGCCTTAGTTTTACTTTAAAAAAGATAAATGTGTAATTCACTAAACATTCACAACTTTAGTATTTTACTTAAATAATTATGTATCTGGATTATGTCTCATAAATTGACATTTATCAGAAGGCTATATTAATTATATAAGAAATACAGAGGCAATGAAGGTCATTAAAACAGGGAAGTATAAGACTGGTGCTACACTTTTAAGATACACTAGGTAGGAAGACGCAGGTTGAGTGGCTATAGCAAGAGAAAAAATATTAGTACTGCGCTACTCTAACAGCCCAGGAAACGAAAGGGTAAAAGTGACACCATTGGCAGAATGGGTAAATTAAGATGGGGAAAAGAAGCAGGTATATACTATATATAATTTGAATTTAAGATGTCTAAATATTTAAAGGGCAACTATAAATTTGCAACTCAGAAGAGGAAAGACTTCAAAGTAAGATATTTAGATTTGTGAATTGCTTGCACAGAGTGAATAGTGAAACCAGGTCTTAAAAAGGATAGCCCAGGGCAGAGCTGAAGGAATGAGAAAAAAAAAAAATGGCTGAGAATAAAGCCTACTGAAAAAGCCTGTACCTGGGGACACAAGTTAGAAAAGGAATACTCAATGCAGAAACCTAGGATTATAGAATATCATCTAGCAAAACAAAGTTTCAAGAATGAATTAACAGATCAACAGTGTTATATGATGCAAATAAGTAACAGTAGAAAACAACCGAAAAAGTTCACCAAAGCTGATAATAATTAAAGCTGAGGAAAGGTACCTGAGGGATTTATTGTACTATCCCCTTAACTTCTGTATGTTTAAAATAACAAACAATAAAATGTTACAAATTTTTATTTGAAAATTAAGTCACTGGTAACCTTAGAAAGAACAGTTTCAAAAGTATAATGTAAATGCAAGTTGGATAGCTATGACTGCCCATAAATGAATCTTCACAATTCCCTCTTAAGCTCTCAAAACACACTGGCCCAGACCCCATACTCCGAGATATCGATTTAATCAAGTACTGAAGCTCTTGCTAAAAGCACAAATGAAATAATTTCAGACCTAAACTTCTTGAATCAAGTGTCCAGGAAAGAAGTTTGGTAATCTGCATATTTAAGAAGCATTTAGAGAGATCTTTATCAGAAAAGTTTGAGAAGCCCCAATTCAGAAGGTCTTACAAGGGGCCTGGGTAGCTTTTAATTGATTTTAACTTCACAGGGGATTCTAATCATATACCTCCTATAGGGAAACACTAGATTAAAGAGCGAATAATATATAGGAAGTAAAGAGCACAATGCAGGGTAAGCTACCTTTTCAAGTATGATGGTAAGAGAAGAGATAAGAAGGGCTAAAGTCTAGGAAACGTTCAGTCATTTTTAGTTTAAGGAACTCATAAACATGTCTTTTTGGGAAAAAGTAGTAAGATAATAAATAGGAAAAAAATCAGATGAAAATAAGGAGATAACTGATGAAACAAGAACTGAGATGAAGCAAAAAAAAAAGAGTATTTTCCTTCACATATAACAATGAGGGAAAAAGATACATGATTCTGAAGTAGAAAGGAGAAAAGTTAGAGTTCACATCCAGTGGTCTTCAATCTCCCTAGAGTGAGAGAAGAGATAAGAATATGGTAAGTGAAGGGAGTAGGAATAAAATCTGGATATGTGAAGAGTGAAAAGTTTGAAACAATCACTACAGGAAGCACATTACATTGATTGATAGCAACTAAAACTCTTGTGAACTGCAGTGAAATCTGGCAAACATAGTACTGGCACAATTCCATGATATTTTTAGCAGGAAAGACAGTAAAGCTAACCATAAATGGCAGAGTTGAGAACTAGTAAGCAGTAGAAAAATTAAGAAAAGAGTTTTAGAATGGCAGCACTGCACTGCTATAAGGGCTGACTGTTGAGTGTCCAGGCCAGAGTGAAGGCAGAACAACATATATAAGTGGAGACCTGGGAGAAACTGATGAAGTGATTATTTCACAGGACAAAGATTTTAAAAGGCATTTTGTCATTCTAAGCACTTAAAGATGGAAGTGTTTTAAAGCCATGACCAGAGCTGATTATGAGCCGAAGTTTTCTGTGGACTCTAGAACAGCAAGAAACAGAGCAGACAGGACTGCTGGACAAAAAAGCCAGACAAAGAGCATCTCTAAGTAATGACACACCAATGCTTCTTGAATTTTAACATGCATATAAATCAACTATGACCTTTTTTTAAAATGAAGATTCTTATTCAATAGACCTGGGTATGAATTGATATTCTACATGTCTAAAGAGCTGCCAGGGTGATTTCAATGCTGCTGATCCTTGGATTGCATGGAGTAACAAGGTTCTAGAAGATTCTCAGTTAAGGTACTTTCTTCACAGTATGCACGTGAGGCAAGATATTCCAACATCTTCCATTCCATGAAGTGACTCTAAAGTGTAGCTTGAAAACCTTACACAGAAATTCTACTTTGTATTCTTTTCTCATTACAAATTACCTTCATACATCTTTAGAAACAACTAACCTCTCAAGTTTATGATATAGCAAGGACAATAAAAATCTAATCTTTCCTAATTTAGCTATGATGCTTTAATCTTTTTGACACCATATCTCCAACAAAATATGATTTCAAATTAGGGCTGTATTCACCTTTTAAAAATGGTGTCAAGAGTGCAGTAAACAGTGCCAAATAGAATAATCAGAAAATAGGGCCTTCTAGAACAAGCAGAAAGAACTGAGATTTATTCAGCTTGGAAGTCATCTGGTTGAGGAATAATATGTAAAGAAGGATCACTGGAATAATATATGGTAAAAATCCTGAGAAGCAGTAGGCCAGGTATACCTACCTAATTGTTCACCTCTGAGTTTCCTAACAGAAGCAAACCTCCTTTCTTCTGGTCTTGTTACACTATGAGCAGGAGCTTTGTTTCTAAAGCAAAATATCTGAACTTCCTGCTTTCCCTCCAAGTGTTACCCAGGAATGGCTTACCCAGTTGGTATGCTCAGAAGAAGAAATACCAATTGGATAGGTCATTCCTCTTTGGAATTCCCCTTCACTAGGAACACCCAAAAGAGGGGACAGAAGGGGTTCACTTGGGCATCAAGGCCCTCTTTTTTGTCTTCTAAGCAACAGAAAGGGTGCATTCTAGTCTGCTCTGTCATGGGGTCGACTAGGTCAATCCTACTGCTGTCCAGCTGAAGCGGTCACAGAAGCTGGAGAGAGGTAAGTGAAATACTAGGAGTGAAATACTAGAAAGTCCACAATAACTATCTAAGACATATCATCCAAGTCACCCTTTTTAAAAAAAATCAAGATAAAGCTGACATTTGGGTCTTCTATCAAGACTCTTGGGTATCTCTCAAATGACCTAGAGCTAGGAAGGGAAAGAGAAAGGAATGGCGTCTTGCTCCCTCCCCCAACAAATCCCAATAATTAGGAAAACAGACATTTTACCTGTAGGTACGATATCAAATAAAATTGCCTAATTTTGTACTATATTAAATATCACAAAGAGTTACCATGCTATATTTAACTGTTACAACACTACAATATAACCCAGTTTTTGCTCTAAAGTCTTACCTTAATAAAACGTTCGTATCGTGCTTTCACTATTGGATTATTTAAAATGCTTGTAGCAGTCAAGACACTCTCTCTTTTTATTTGTTCCTTATAAGCCTATGAAAAACAGAACACACTGAGACACTTGCAAACGATGCCATGAAAAAATTTTCCTTAATTAAAATGACTGCATGCTCAAATTTTTAGAATTAAATGATTTAATTTCTGTCAAGTAAAGCTATAGAACAACAAAAGCTATTGTGATTACAATCCAAATGATCTATGAATTAAAACAATGAAGATTCAAAAAGCCAGTGAACTTCAACAAAAACACCCAGTCACTAAATACTCTTTAAGTCTAGGTCTACTAAACAGTTGTTTTCTCTCCTATCTATTCTGAAGCTACCTTCCCCAGCCCCAGCTACTCCAACTATTAATTTTCATGCTATCAAACTTAAGTCTTTAATACTTGAATTTTTACATTTGCTTTTCAAATAAATTTCTCACAAAATAAATATTTTTATTTGAAATAAATTTGACTAAATAAAACTAACCAACACAGGAGCAAAATAACACTAATCAAGAAGAAAAGAGTAAGTTTCCTAGAATTTCTGAGTAAATTCTACTAAAAATGTAACAATAGAAAGTAACTGGCTTTTTATTTTTCCCAGTCATCAAAAAACAAGTCTTTCTTTTTTGTTTTAAAATACACAAACACACACTCATAAAACAATTTTGCACCACCTTTAAAAAATGTTAACAATAAAAACAGCAGTTCAATAACAGCTATGATTTCGTGAATATATACTATGTGCCATGTACTACTTCAGATGCCTTTTACATTTTAATTAAACTAATCCTTAATCAATCACATAAGATGTATCCATCCTCATTTTATAGATAAGGAAACTCAGACAAAGAAAAGTTTATTACTTGCTTAACATATGTATGTACTGAACCAGGATTCACAGAAGTCTTGCTCTGGAGCCCACAATACTACACTGACTCTCTAAGCATCTTTATAGTAAGTCACTCATGAGATTAATTGGATTGTACACAAGTAGGTAGGTGTGAAACAATAGCCCTTAAAAGGCAATAAGGGATTAAATAAATAATTCAATGACTTCATTAAGGTAGATTAAAACTGACCTGCTTTCCTTTGATATGATCAGGAGATTTTAAGTGCTGCTGAACTGAACTATGTAAAGCAGGGATATACACACTGCAAGCACTGCAGTGAACAGTCTCTACTTTCATCATGTGATCATCTGCAGTAACACCTACAAAAGAAATGCAACTATTAATAAGAAAAGCAATGATTCATATACTTCTGACAAATATGTTTTCACTGTTTCATTTCCATTATGATTTATACTCCTTCTTCCAAAAAAACTGATCAGAGTATATAGGTTGAGTTCTTCTACCGAATCTCATAAATCTGCAAACATAGATTAAAAACAATACAGATAATTATTTGTTTTCATACTTTATTCAAGATTCCACATGGTATTTAGTTGCACTGAGCAGCTTCAGAATGCATGCAACAAAACCTGATAAATTCTCTCTTCATTTTTGTTACAAATATTTTCCATGTTATGGCTGCTTAGATACACACATCAATTAAAAGTGGACATTTAATTTCTAAATACATGAGGTTTTTAAAGTATCTTTGATATTCTCATTTTGACATTAATTTCTCATTTAAATGCTTTCTTCTCTACAATCATCACCTGTGTTTTTTCAGTCTGTGAACTTTATTGAGGCTTTCAATAGCTAAGTCAAAGATCTCTCTTGGTAAATGTCACATTGCACTTTAAAATATGTGGGTTAGTTTTCAAGTGTCTTTTGATATTGATTTCTGACATAACTCCACAGTGATTCTAATGTAACTCCACAGTGATAGGAGAACAGACTAGGATTTCAATACCTCTAGACCATGACATTTTTACACCTTGTTTTATGTCCTTGGATATGTTTCAATGTCTCCTGGTTTACAGTCTACGGGAACTTGAAAAGAATTTGTGTCCTGCTGTTACGTGAAAATTGCATAAATCTTAATTACGTTGAATTGGTTCATTGGGCTTTTCAAGTCTACTATATCATTCTAATTTTCTACCTACTCATTCTATTAATATTTGAGAGCTTGATATTGAAACAGAAACCAAAAAATCTTAATTTATCTACTTGAGAAAAATAATTGTAATATATAGTGGAACTATGTATAATTTTGCTCTGTATTTTACAAGTCTCCTGTAAATGTGTATTATACTTTTATAATTTAAAAAATAAAGTTAAAAAACTATGTGGATAAAAGATTAAAATTATAAAGTATAACTACATTATATTTCCTACTTATCTTATACAATGATGTTCTGAGGCCTGTTAAGTTCAACCCCCAAAAATATAATATAAAAATGTTGATTCTGTAGTAAAATAAGAATTTTCATGCTTATGAATGTGGGTTGGTAGAAACGGGAAAAATAAGTCAAAATTGGATTCATAAAGGCCAAAAATATATGTTAGATCTTAAAAATGGTGATTGAGGGTTATTACAAGTGAAGGCTACTTTATATGTTTTTAAAACCTATTTTATTTGTTGATTTCTACACAACTCAATAGGAAAAAAAAAAAAACAGCTTTGGCTCCCAGGCTTATCACTGTATCTCTGGTTCCTTGGAACAGTGCCAGCCACATAATAGGACTTTAGTAAATATGTTAAATTAGTAAGTTACATGTATGTTCACAGGAATTTTCTTTAAATGCTGCATATGAAAAACTAACACACCAATTTCCTTAGAATTATATCATTTTTAAAGAATCATGTATTTTTTTATGTTGAGAAAAACTGATTTGGCTCTTCCTTCAGCAATTGAATTTATCATGACATTTGATTAAGAAAACAATAGATAACATGCAGCTTCAACTAAATAAAAAGATCTGCATGATCTTTCACATTTCATTCCTGAAGTAATACTGTAAGGTACTATACGGTGATCATCTGTATCTGCTGGTTCCAGGTCTGCAGATTCAACCAACCATGGACAGAAAATATTAAAAAAAAAAAAAAACTTCTAAAAAGTTCCAAAAAATCAAAACTCCACCCTGACAATTATTTACATTAAGTATCATAAGGAATCTAGAGATGATATAAGAAATATGGCAAAAAAAAAAAGAAAAGAAATATGGCAGAAACAACACAATACTGTAATTACTCTCCAATCAAAAATAAATAAATTTAAAATAAAATTGAAGAAAATATCCAAAAAATTAAGTATATAAGAAGACATGCATGGTTTATATGCAAATACTACACCCATTTTATATAAGGGACTTGAGCATCACAGATTTTGGTATCTGCAGGAAGGTCCTAGAACCAACCTCCGTCAGACCCAGAGAGACAGCTGTCTATGCAAAGGAAAGATCTAAGAGAAAATGGCCCTTTCTGGGAGCTACAAGTAATTCAATATGGCTGGGGCACAAACTAAAGAAGGAACAAAAGGGAAAATAAACAGGGCCAAGATCATGAAGAGCTTTGTTTGCCATGCCTAGGAATTTGAACTTTATTCTGTGGAGGATGCGGAAGCCACTTTATTACTTGAATTCTTCAAGTAATAAAATCACGTAGTAGAATAAGAGATAAGACTGAAAGGAGGGACACTCGTTAGAAAAATAGAACTCATAAAGATTTTAACAAATTCAGTATTTAAAAAAGACGTAAAGAAAACAGACTTGGTACATATTCAAAAGATAGAATCGACAGAACAAAATACTACAGACATAGTAGTATGTCTACATACATTTACATAAAGCAAATCTAAGTACTAACATTAACTTCACAGTTCTGGCATTGATGGGGCCACTTTCCAAGATAAATGAAGAAGATACCTGTTAAGTTTTGTCTTGTTTTCTTCATGGGGTGGGGGATGCTCAAGGGAAGGATAAATTTTTTTTTAGTATGTTCAATTTGTGAGACTGCTGAAGAGAGATGTCAGTAAGCAGTTAGATGTAGGAGACTGGAGTTCAGAAGAGAGATCTGTGCTGAAGATATAGATCTGTAAGTAATCAACATATAGATGTTGATTTAAATCCTGTATATAAATTAATTCATCAGGAAGAAATATAAAGAGAGAAGTTAATGGGACTGACAGAATACTTTTTGAAAAATATCAACTTCTAAAAGCTTAGCAGAGAAAGAAAAGCACAAAGAGGAAAAACGACAAGGGAGTAAAGAGAGGCAGTGAGCACCACAGAAACCAAGGGAGGAAACAGATTCATAAATAACAGAGTTATCAGTGGGAAATGCTGCTGAATAAAACTGCAGTTGGTGTTGGTATCCTCCATCATAGCAGCTCCAGTACACTAATGATGGCAGAAACTTGCCCACTGTGGGTAAAGCAGTAAGTGAGACTGAAGAAACAGAAACCAGTGTGGACTATGCTTAGAGAAGTGAGGGTGTCTAAAAGGAAAAGCAGGTTCTAGAGGAATTAGTGTCTATGTTTTTCTATTCTTTTTCTTTAGGTCTTTTTTAATTTGTTTGTTTGTTTAAGTAAGTGTATAGGCTTCAGAGACAGAATCAAAAGACCAAGAAAGATTGAAAAACAGAAGAGAAGAATTCACAATTTGAGCAGAAGTCTTTAAGGAGATGAGAAGGAATAAGAGAAATACATGACATATAGAAGTACAGGCAGCCCTCTGTATCCATGGCTTCTCCATCTACACATAGTGGAAAACCAACTATGGGCCTTGAGTATCTGCATATTCTGATACCTCAAGCAGGTCCTGAAACCTCTCTCTCTCAGATACCTAGGGATGACTGTATCTTCCAGTAGAGGCAAAGCTGATACTTCCTCTATGAAGGAAATGAAGCGAAAGACGTTAAGAGAAGGTAGTGATAAACTTGTAAGCATGAGAACAGAAATCAAAGAAGTTCATTTCTGATAATCCACTCAGGCCTACCATACATGACTACGTACTATATCACTCTAACGGACATCACTTACACTGACATAGTTTATGGTATATAAAATATATATGCAAATTTCTAAATCAATTTGTTAACTTACCTTCCATAACATCCTTTTCTACTATTTTGACCGCCTCTGTTTGATTATTTGTCTGTTGCTTACGAATAGATGTTTTCTTAAATTTATTTACCATACATTCCTAGAAAACAAAATAGAAAGAATCCAAAAACTTTTTAGTGAGTACGTAGTATAGGCCCAGCACCATGCTTGGCCTATGAAAAATAACAGTACCTGTTATATAAGAACTAGTAAATGTTTTCAAGGAGCTTATAATCTAATTGAAAAGACTATAATGAAGTACCAGGAAACTACAAAAAGTATTTACTTTTCAAGATGTATTAATATTTTAGGCATATATTATAGAGAGAGAGAGATCAAAGGCAGCTGGAATAGGCAAGAGATCTCAGAGCAAGTGAATACTTAAGTCCTAAATGACAGGAACCAGTTAAACAAAATTACAGAAAGAAATTTAATTAAGGTACACAATTCTCCAAGGATACAGAGGATACAGGATCTCTGTACTTCTAACCTTCTAACAATTCCATCTCTTTTGCCCAAATTAATTGCAAGTACAGTTAGCAGTCCAGCTCCAGTCCTGGCCCAAACTATCCTCCCCTTCTCCAAGTCACTTCTACGTACACTATCACTCAGGGCTCTCTACTTGATAGTGTCATCTGTGTGTGTGTGTGATTTCCAATTACTGTTAGTTCACCAAAGGGAATGTCTGTGTCTTCAGTGTCTTCAGGTGCTGTGCCTGAATAGCACCTACTCTTAAGTATTCAAGAAAAACTACTGAACTGGTGACCACATTCTGATAAAGGACGCTAAACAAACATCAGGCTCTCTGGCTCTGAATTCAATTCAGACTTCCATTTATTTAAAGTCACTAAACTGCTCTGAGCATAATCTTTTAGGATAAAGACAAATTGGTATAAGGTTGAAATGAAATATGAAGAAAATTACCCAGCACACCACCAGGTACATAGAAGACTGTTAATAGACGATAGCTGATTTGATATCAATAAACAGTGTTAAAGGAATTTTCCTGACACATCTATCAGAAACTTCTGTAAAAAATGTAAAATGTACTCTCAAATCACAAATCTACAATCTATGAAAGAGGAATTCACATCTACTTCTAAGCTAATTTTAAGACAACTTTTTTTAAGCGAACAGTAAATTAAATTCTTAGAAACATAAAACAGGAGAAATATGGGTAATGATGAAAATATAAGAAATTCAAATGTCTGATCCAGTGCCTCTCCAAAAATAACTACTTACATGCAAAAACTCCATAACTACTTTATCAAATTTGGTTTGTTTTTGAATATGATCTAATGTTTCCTGGTGTGAAGGACTTTCCAGATGAAGTTCAATATCTTTTTCTTCAAATGTTCGAAATTTACAAAATGAACATGTGAATGCCATTCTGTAAAGGGAAAAAAAATTTTTTCTTTAAATATTACCTTATTTACTTAGAAAGCATTCATAAGACTACACCATGAAATCAATTTTACCAGCATAAATGATTTCCTCTCTTCCAAGTAATGGTTGATTTAAACTTAGCTCAAGTCAGAAAAAAAATAGCATTTAAGTACCTGTCTGGACAACACTGTCATCATACTAATTGTTATTTCTGGACCACACTGGAGCTACTGAGCATGAAAAACAGAATCAGTGGATCTATTTCATCTAACCCTAACTATCCACTTCAAGTCTAGATCAGAAAGCCAAAGCAAACTTCAAGCAGTATCAAGTTCCAAAGTTCCACTAACATTACACTCTTCTATCTTCAAGCTTCCAAATCACTGAAGTAGAAACAAAGGTAGGTAGGACACCAGAAAACCATAATTCACTCTATGAGAGCTCTTAGATGATCAAAAATCACTTCAGATGTCTAACAGGCCTGAACTGGACATAAGCACTCATTGAAAAGCTCAAGAGTCACTCCAGAATGAATTTAATTATTCTTACCTCATGTATCCCTGTTACTTCCTTTTCTTCAAATTATGACAATAGTCTCCTAATGGGTTTCTTTATCTTGAGTCTCCATTTTCCAACTAATTCCTTAGAGCACTATTATATTTATTTTCCTGAGTAAGAGTATAGAATCTGAAATCTACTGCTGGGTTTATTTCTTAGCACACTTAAGTGACTTTAGGCAACTTAAATTCCCTAGGCCTTAGTTTTCTAATCTTAACAAGGTGAGAACTCTCATAGACCATCCTCATATTTCGGTCTTCCAAATGGTTGGGGATGTGGAGGCTGGGTAGAGGGGGTGGTGATCCTAGAATCAATTCACTGTGCATATCAAGGGATGACTATAAATATCAAAAAATCAAAATCATTCCTATATATCTTTGATCAATCCTTTTCATTTGACTCTCGGGAATTTTTTCACATCCCAATTAATTTATCTGCCTTTTCTAGCAAACATGTTTAGGTATTTTTTTGTTTTATTTGATGCTTAAACATAGTATTGTATTGATTCTAAGACATGTTTTTCCTGATTCCATTTCTGAAATCAGTCTGTATCATAAAATTAATGAAACATCACAATCTCTTTTGGCCAGATGGATTACTGCTGTGCACACAGAAAAACCAGGAATTCTAGTTGTAAAATCTATATAGAGTGATTGTCAGTGGCTTGAAAGTCTCAAGGACAATGATAAAGCCTTCTTTTAGACCTTGAGGAGCAAACAGCTATGGAAGAGGTGGACAGTAGCAAACTGAATATATCTGTCAATATCCTTGAGACAGGTATCAAACATAGGCTAACTCTACATAACTGTAAAACCAGGTTAAAATACCAACAGTGGTTTTTTTTAAAATACAATCTTTTTTAAAATTTTATTTATAAAATCTTTTAAAAAATATAACATTGTATAAGTTTAAGATGTACAACATAATTATTTGATGTATGTATATATTATAAAATGATGAGCACGATGAGTTTAGTTAATGTCCAGCACCTCACTAGTTCTAATTTTTTTCTTGTGATGAGAACCTTGAAGATCTACTCTCTTAGCAATTTCAAATATATAATACAGTATTATTAACAACAGTCATCATCGGGTACAATATATCCCCAGAACTTATTTATCATATAATGAAGTCTGTACCTTTTGGCCATCTTTACTCAATTTTCCCACCCTCAAATCCTGGAAACAGTTTCTTAATGAGTCCAGTTTTCTGACTCTACTAAGCACAAACCTGTATCCATCTCCGTACTTCTCACTGTTTTTTTCTCTTCTTCGTCTTTGTTTCTCTCGCCGAGCTTCAATTCGCCGCTTTTCTTCTTCTTCATTTTTAGGATCAGTTTTTGCTAGAAAATTAGACAAAAAAGTTAAAACTAAAAATCACTTCTCCATTCTCCCTTTCCAGTCCCCAATTCATAAACTACAGATGATTTATTTGGTGGTCATTATCTAAACTGAACTCACCAGAAAAATCAGAGTTTGAGATTACTCAGTATTTCTGAAACTTCATTCACATGAATACCATCACCATAAATTTTGTCTATTTACTTCTCACCTATGTTTATTATTTGCTACATTATTTTTCTCTAGATCCACTCATTTTTTCTTATCCTCATTTTAAGCAATAATATCCATATTACCTAAAATAATTTTGAATTATCACACCTTGGGAAACATTTGACAAATAACCCAACCTTGCATGAAAGTGGAAAAACAATGAGCACTAGAAAGAGAGCCTTGGATGCAAAAACTCATTTATTATAAAGCTCTCTTAAAAATTCTTAAAATAAAAAAAAAATTCTTAAAATAAATAAACGCTAAAAGCAGGTTCTTCCTCTTTTTCTCAAAACATGTCTTAATGTGAATACACAAAATGTACTAGTTTAGCCATTTCAAAGTGTACAATTTAGTGACATTAAGTTTATCACAAGATCATGCAACCATCACCACTATTTAGCTCCAGAACTTTTTAATCACTCCAAAGAGAAGTCACTAAAGCACCTGGCAAAACTACTAATCTGCTTTCTGTCTCTACAGATTTTAATATCCTGGATATTGCATATAAAAGGATACAGTATGTGGCCTTTTTTGTCTGGTTTCTTTTATTTAGCATAATGTTTTCAAGGCTCTTCCATGTGTTGTACCATGTATTAGTACCTCCTTCCTTTTTAAAGCTCAATAATATTTCACGGTGCAAATACATCACATTGCCTTTTCACTCATTCATCTACTGATGAACGTGTGGATTGTTTCAACCTTTTGACAACTGTGAATAATGCTGCTATGAACATTTGTATCCAAGTTTTTGTTTGAATACTTCTTTTCAGTTCTTTGAAGTACATATCTAGAAATGGAATTGTTGCTTCAAATGGTCAGTCTACGTATAATCATTAGAGGAACCACCAAACTGTTCCCCACAACAGCCACACCATTTTACATTCTCATAGTAATGTATAAGGGTTCTAATTTCCCCACAGTCATCACTTGTTATTTTCTTTTTTTTTTAAGACCATCAATTTCACGTGTGATAGGAAGTGATATTTCATTGTATTTAAAAAAAAAAAATGTTCTTTCTTATAATATAGTTAATTTTAGACTTAAAAAACTCATCTGCCCTCAAACTTTTCCTTTTATACACTGTTTATCCTTTTGGATTACCTTCGGCAAAATATCTAATACAAAATCATGAACACCTGGGGATTCATGAACTTAACAATAAACAAATATTAAGTATCTGCTATGCATACAGCAGGATGTTTCAAAACTGTATAAAATCCATACCTTAAAATTCAATATCTAGATTATCCTTCATCATTTTATAAGAGGTTAAACATACATTCCTATTTTATTAACCATTTTCAATATCCTCTTTCAGTTTCCATTAAACCCTCCCTCTATGAAAAAAATTGGTCGCATATGACCTTAAACTAGAAGCAATTTCATTTTCCTTTTACTGAAAATCAGTAAAAGGAATAAGTAATCAGCTAAAGCTGATATACACTATACCTCTATCCAAATGACTGAATATGATTCCTTTCCTACTGCATTTCAACAAATCATACAGTCTATATATTATAGCATAGCAAGATTTCTTATTCCTGAATACTCAGTGGTTATCGTTCAGAATGCCCACCTCATGCCTGACAGTGAAAGCCTGATTTGACTACAGAATTTTGGTTTCATTCTTAAATACTACACTACTCTCAAGTTTTGTTAAAAAGAAAAAAAAAGTTAAGTCACATATATCTGCTTTAGTGACAAATAAGTATCTATATCAAACTTTGTATTATTTAACTAAACCTGCAAAAATCTATCCCAAGATCAACTGAATTGCCTATTCTAGTAATATTTAGAGTACACAATTCAGTAAATAACAATCCACCAAGTAACAGTATAAAACTTATTCCTACTAAGACATACTCTATAATCAGGTTTCTAGAATTTCAGAATATTGCTATTTTTTACTAAATAATATAGATGTCCAATGCAAAGCATTTCCTGCAAAGCAGGAAAGTAGATTTAAAAATACTATTTAAAGTGTTACTGAGTTTTGGATTATAATTCATAATTTTGAGGAAAAAATCCAATATTTGCAATTTCAAATATCATATTTTTGATAAGATATATTATAATGTCTGTAATGTAATTATTTTTAAAAAGTTGTTTTAAATAAGGATAATATAATACAAAGTAATACAAAGTAATTTTCCATTACAATCACATGGAGCTTTACCTGAAGGGTCTCCAGATTAAGAGTTGCCCTGAATAAACCCTGGCTTTGCCAGCTGTTTGACCCAGGCAGCAAATTTATGTTCTGTTCCTGTTTTTTCAGCTGCAGAGGGTCTGGTACACCACCTGCACCTGGGCAGGCTGACATGAGAATTGCATAAACAATGCCTGTTATGCCCTTTAACACACCGCTGCCTAGTGTGCAATAAGCATGCAGTTAAGTGCTAGTTTACTAACAATTGGTACAATCCTTTTGTCAAGTTGGATACATGTATTCATCCTGAGGTGATTTAAATAGAAATGAAATTCAAAGAACAAAACAAATACACTGTCAGTATCCAAAAATATATAAAAAACCTGTTTTAAAGTAGGACTTATCTAGGCCTCCTTGCTTCTTTCTTAAATAATTACCCTCTTTCTTAAATAATTATTTGAAGGCTATCATGACTTGTTTAGTACCTCCAACATCAAAGGAAGTAATAAATTCATCTTAACAATGTATCTTATTTTTTAAACTGGATGCAAAGATTTTTAAAAATTAGATCACAAAAATTTGAAATATTCATTCATTACGATGATCTTCACCTTGCCCAGTCCCAACAATAATAGGTAATCCAACATTAATTCTAAAGAGAGAAATTTTTAATCCCTTGTAATGTCACCTAATTTGGAAAGATAAAATACTTTTCAATCATCAAGGCAAATATAAAATAAATATAAAAAACAAAACATAATTCAGTGTACAGTCAAAAATAGGTATAGTATCTGTTGTATAATATTTGCTATAATGTTTTCACAAAGAATGCTGAAAAAGACATTTCCTTACCTTTTATTTATGTATATTCTTGACAATCTATTTTGATCAAATGCACTTGATTTCATTTAGAGATATATTACAAAGTTAAATAAAATACAGTAACAGAGAATGTAACAATAATCCGGCTCAAATGTTTAAGATTTATTAAGACATAATTCACATATCATATGATTCACCCTTTTTGAAGTATGTAATCCAATGCTTTTCAGAACATTCAGATATGTGCAAACATCACCTTAATCAACTCTAGAACATTTTCATCACCTCACAAAGAAATCTGGTATCCTGTTATTTATTACTCCCTATACACCCCCACAGCCCAAAGCAACCACTAATCTACTTTCTAACCCTATAGATTTCTGTATTCTAGACTTTCAAATGAAAAGAATCATATATGTGGACTTTTGTGACTAGTTTCTTCCATTTTATTAACCTTTTCAAGGTTCATTAAAGTTGTACCATGTAACGGTAGTTCATCTTAAGGCTGG
The DNA here is from genome assembly GCF_033118175.1 of Dama dama. Lineage (NCBI taxonomy): Eukaryota > Metazoa > Chordata > Mammalia > Artiodactyla > Cervidae > Dama > Dama dama. The sequence continues at coordinate 52,867,220 of NC_083700.1, forward strand.
AAAATATTCTACTCTATGGACAAACCACATTTTGTTTAACCATTCATCCACTGATGAGCATTTGGGTTGTTTATACCTCTGGCTACTATGAATAATGATGTTATGCGTATCTGTACATAAATTTTTGTGTAGACATGTTTTCATATTTCTTGATACATACCTAAGAGTGGAACTACTGGATCATATGGTAATTTGTTTAATCATTTGAGGAACTGTTTTCAAAAGTGCCTGGACCATTTCACATTCCCACCAAAGGTATATGAAGATTTCTCCACATCCTTGCTAAGGCCTGTTATTATCTTTTCGATTCTATTCATTCAGATAAGTAAAAGTGATCAATCTCACAAGGTCTTGATTTTATTTCCCTGCTAACTGTTGAGCACTTTTTCATGGGCTTATTGGCTATCTGTATATCTTTTGGGGGGAAAAAATGTCTGTTCAGTTGTTTTTTTCAAATGGGCTATTTGTCTTTTTATTGAATTAAAAAATTCTATATATTCTAGATACAAGTCTCTTAGAGGTGTAATTTGCAAATGTTCTCTCCTTCTCTGTGAGCTATCTTTTCACTTTTTTAATGTGTCCTCTGAAGCACAAAAGTTTTTAATTTTGATAAAATCCAGTTTCACTGTTGTTTGGTCACTAAGTTGTGTCCAACTCTTTTGCAACTCTGGACTATTGCCATCAGGCTCCTTTGTTCACGGAATTTCCCAGGCAAGAATACTGAAGTGGGTTGCCATTTTTCTTCTCCAGGGGATCTTCCTGACCTAGGGATCAAACCTGCGTCTCCTGCACTGGCAGGCGGATTCTTTAGCTGAGCCACCAGGGAAGCCCAAAGTCCAATTTACCTGTTTTTCATTTGGTTGCTCTTTTAGTATCAGATGAATTTCTTGCCACATCCAAAGTCATGAAGACTTACTCTTGTTGTCTTCTGAGAGTTTTAGAGTTCTAGCCCTTGCATTTAGTTGCTGTATGTTAGTTTGTGCATGTGGCTATCCAGTTGTTCCAGCGGTGTTTGTGGAAAAGACTATTCTCTCCTCACTAAATAATTTTGACATCCTGGCTAAAAAAAAAACATTTTACCATAGATTTATGAGTTCCTCTCTGGACTCTCAATTCTATTCCATTGATCTACATGTCTGTCCGTGTGCCGGTACCACTCTGTCTTGATTACTGTGGCTTTGTAGTTAAGTTTTGAAATCATGAAGCAGTAGTCTTTCTGTTTCCTTCTTTTTTTTAGGATTGTTTGGCTATTGTAGGTTCCTTGCAATTCCCTATTAATTTTTGAATCAATTTGTCAAATTTTTGCAAATAAGTCAGGTGACATTCTGACAGGGATTGGGCCGAATCAGTAGAGCAGTCTGGGGAGTGTTACCATCTTAACATTAAGTCTTCTGATATGTGAACATTTATTTAGTATCCCATTTATTTAGATCTTCTTTAATTTCTTTTAACAATGTTTTATAGTTTTCAAAGTATAAGTTTTTTATTCTTTTGTTAAATTTATTCCTGAGTATTTAATTATTGATGCTACCATGAACTGTTTTCTTAATTTCACTTTCAGACTGGCTCTTAATTTTTAACAATGTAAAAATGGAAGTATGATTATCTCTAAGAATAACGTCCAGAAGACAAAAGGCAAATTAATTTTCTAGAATACATAGCTTTTCCTGGCACCAAGGACAATAAAAAATTTCTTGCCTTTGACCTCATGCAGGAGATTCTATGTAATGTAACATACCACTTCCTCAATAATTATCCAACAATAAATATAACACCCAAGAAAGGAATCCAAATCAAAATAATGTGTAAGATCTTTGTAAAAATATAGATGTTCTGGTTCCACCCTAAATCAAGATTAAGGGAAAACGGGTGAATCAGGGTATGTGAATTTATAAATATCTTTTGGTAATTTTGATAGGGCAACTGCAGATCTAATTTCTACAACTGTAATTATTATACAATTTGTCTACATAAACATTAAAAAATTATTTAAATGCACTGAGTTAAAAAAAATAATGTAAACTGCCTTGAACCACAGCAATTATGTTTTCCAACTTACTGGGTGATTTGCTGAGGCTCATCTTCTCCACAGGTTTTGCTAGCTTGGGTTTCTTGATAAAGGTTCCACCAGGCTTATTAAATGGTTGCATCATTTTTCTCTTTATTCCTCTTGCAGCAGCAACTGTCACATTGGTGGGTTTGTTTTGATAGTCAACAACAATTCCAGGTCTATGAATGCTTCCAAAATCACTCATATGCTGCAAATTTGTGAAATCAAAAAATATTAGCACAATATCCAAGGAAAAAGTATGAATTCATATATAAATTACATTTTATCTATCTAGAATTTTTCACCTGAAAATTCCTCAGAATGTAACTAAATTTTACAAGTCCACTCTAAATACACTGAAAAACTGTAAATTATTACAGGAACTCAAATCCAGTGAATCAGTATTTTTATTTCCAGAAGAACAAATATGGATATTTCCTATTGTTTGAGTCTTCTGATTCAAAATTACTTGAGATTATAAACAACGTTATGTGCCTGTCAGAATATTACCACTTGTACAACTCTCTGACAACTCCTCTTCAGAGTTCCTAATCGATGTTTTCCCATGAAAAGACCTTAAAAGAAATCTTTACTCTACTAAAACCTGGCTTAAAACTAAGATACACAAAGAAGACCATATCTGAAGTTTGAAGTTAAAAAAGATCCAGAAATGATTTAGGATTTCTCCCTGTTGAAAAAGGGATGAGAAGGCGAGATGGAACATTAGTATGAAATAGGAGAGTTAAAGCATAACCATGCATCAACTTCCAAGACACACTTCAGATAAAGAATTGCATCTGACGTTCCATTCACATTCTTACCTAGAGAAACATATTCTCACCCAGAAGCCCAAGAAGCAAAAGTTTACAGACGAAGAGTCATGCAACCAAACGACTCTTTGTGTCCTCTCTTCTCGTCGTTAACAAAACCCACTACACCAAGAAGCCACATGTTCATACAAATTTATCCTACTAACCTCACTTTTAGAAGATAAAGATTGAGGAGTAATCTGAAGAGAAGAATCCAATGGGAATTGTACAAGTGAAGATTAAAAAGGAAAGACCTATTGGTTCATCTGTTTCATTAACAGGAAGAAAGAAAGAAAAGTCCACTTTGACTAGAATGGTGGAAACAAAGTACAAGAATACCTCTTTTTCTATCATGAAAACAAAATTGGTATTTGAAGTCTCTCTGAGGAAAAAAATCATTTGCCTAAAGTAATATACAGCATGGAAAACATTAAGAGTTTTCCAAATTTTCAAACTGGAATAGATTTTCAATTTCAAAATCCAAAGCCTATTATCCCAACTATTTTCAATTAATCTACAACCATAAAGCATGGTAGAACAGCAACATACTAGTTGCTTACATTTGTATACTATGCTTAGGAATACCTATCTAACCTTGAATAAATTGTTTCCAGGTGATTTAGTCACATCAGAAAAATCTTTATTAATTATCCATTAAAGGTGCAATGCATTTTACATAAGTAAAGAGTAACTGTTATAAATGCAAAATTTCTACACAAGTATGACAAACTATGCTGATGTACCAAAGATTAATGAGCAGTCAAAAACATGTGCCCTACTACATTTTTTTTATCAGAAGCACGTTCCTCTGCAAAGAGAATATTAAGAGCAACTGACTTCAAAAAAAAACAAACAATTCTTACATGGTGGCAAAAATACAATATTCTTTATAAAATCAAACTACATAATAACTCCACAATCTGTGTACACTTCCTAGGTAAAATTTCTTGTCAGTCTAGTTACCTAAGAATGTAAAGGCATAATCTTTATACTACATATCCTGAAATTAAATATTTGAAGACTAGCATATTTATTCATTTAAGCAGTAATTTACAAAATACTACTTCCTGGGAAGGAGCCATAGACATGTTTCTATAGGGAGGAAATTATTTCTCAATAGTAGAACTAGTGACAGAGGTAAGACAGAACACCCAGCAATAGAACATACTGAAAGAGAGTGAGTTAGCAAAATTATACTGACCACAAATCATCTACAGTCTACTATACATATCAACTTCTTCACCATGTAAACATGGCTAAAGTACCCTCAGCTATCACCAACTGTTAGTCTCTCTTGTGTTTAATGTGAAATATGAAGCTTTGAAGAAATTCTATGTGCTGGAGTTTAGCAGCAAAGTATATACGTTTTATCATACATTGCACCTTTAACCTACTCAGAAACTCCAAAAGGGTTCATTACCTTTAAAATAACCCAAGAACTGTCCCACTAGCAAAACTGCTAGTGTTTACAAGGAAAAATGCAACTCCTTTTAACCCCTTTTAGACCAAACCTAATATCCTCACCTTTTTAATAAAGGGAGATTTAGCAAAACTATATGAACAGTCATCTCACACTGCCATGTATTTTCTGAGGTACTGGGGAAACTTTTACAGGCAACCTAAAAATTATGCTTATGACTCAGCTTTTGCTTCAAAATACACTGGGATGAACAGTGTTTATTCTAGTTGAAAACCATGGTCTTGAAAGGGTTTAAAAGAGTGACTAGTGAAAAGAATCTGAAAAGATTCTGTTGTACTTACTCCTCGGCCTCGGCCTCTGCCTGTTGATGGTCCTCCAAAAGCATCATAGTTTCTGCTTCCAAACGTACTTTCAGGATAAGCAGGCGTTCCTCTCCCCCGAGAGCCTACAGGTGCAGGCTTCATATGGGGTGAAGAAAAACTGCTGTAGGAAGAGTAATTCTCTCTTCCTCTGTCCTCCATAAACCCAGGCCTCAATTTTGAACGGGAGTAAGGTGCTTCCCAGCTAGACCCGCCCTGGTTTCTACCTCCGAAAGAGTCAAGGCTATTCCGGTAGGAGCTCTCAAATCGACCACCATAACTACCTCCGAAGCGGCTTTGTTCGGGTTCATTAAAACCATAGCCAGATCTGTACAGATCTCGCCCACCCAGAGAAGACCTGGAGTCGTAAGACTCATAAGGTCCAAACCTGGAAGAGTTGCACAGTGAGGGAAAAAACAAAAGTAAGCTTACTAATGTTAGACAATTCAAAAGACAAATTATCAGATGACATTTATCAACTAAAATTCATTTATACCATACTGGTTTGCAGTTCTACTTTTATTCACACTTGATTAGGGCTGGGCAGTTCAACATGAGACCAGATAGAAAGCTATCTGAGTCAGTGTTTAAATATGAATTGAGTTAAGTAACCTTAGCTTAAATATCTGCTTTTTGGCAGCTTTCTATTTTATCAGAAAAGATTTGTCTGTCATTATTTAAGCCCAGCCCTAGTCTTGGAAAAAGTCATTTGTTAAAGTTCACAGACTACTCAAACTTTCTTTGAACCCATCTCTAATAGTAAAATACAAAATATTTACAACATTTTGGCTTTCAATAGGGACACAAATTGAAGACTACAAAGCTGTAGGCTACTTGTGACACAGAAGAGATCCTTTCGCACCCCCAATAATCTATATGACAAAACTGCTTCATTATGTCTACAGCAGTCAAAATTGGGAGGATTATCTGGTTATAAAATTTGACAACCTGCTAAACTTTGGTTAATGTTAATAATCAATTCTTAGTCACTTTTCACTTGTATACTAATAAATCTACAAATCTAGAAGAATAAGCACATTAAACAGAACATAAAAGACCACCAATATATACCCTTTGCATATGAATTTTCAAGGCAGATTAGAAAGAATACATTTTATAATGTCTTCAATTATTTGAAAAATTATTCCCTACTATCACATGAAATTATCACATAAAGCTACTCTAAAAAAGGGAGCACACAGTCTCCTCAAGGTTTTAATAGAGTGAACAGAAGAAACAAATCATACTTCTCACCAAAGCATGGATTACAAAAGTTGCTTATCTTACAACATAGTTTTATAAAGGCCCACAATTACATAAGATAAATTATAACATCTACATAGTTCACACACATTACATTTACAATGTAACAGGGCAGCAACTGATAAGGTAAAATATTTAAAACGTGTTACATTACTTCAATTATTTATCAATCACTAAATAGAAGGCACTTTACTTCAGAATCCTAGTAACCATATAAAAATCATTCCTCTTTTCAACTACATTTTTCAAAACATCTATCACATAAGCAAAATTGTTGTATCTATTTTCCTGATTTTTCTCTACTATAAACCATAATGGCACACTTAAGCAGAAAAAAGGAAAGTAAGCATCATTCAGTCCATCCTTAAGGAAACCAGATCCTTCAATTTATGAAGGACAATACTTTCAAAAAGTTTCCTAACTAGTTTTACTTATATCAATATTTAGTAGGAATCTCTGTGCCTCAAAAATCTCTGTGCCTCCTCGGCCTAAAATGTGGTCAACCCTAAAGTCTACAGCAGTTCAGCTAGGTTTAAGCTTTACACGGCATCAACAATGAAACATTAAGTACAATCAAAACTGTACTGCATTAAAATAAACAAAGATATTGTACTCATTCATAGCTTTAATATAAAGCTCCTAGTCTAGACCACAAGTGTTTCTGGCATAAGTAGAACCTGCCAATAAATAACCTAAACATGATTTAAAGAATATTTTTATTATTACAATATGCTCCTGTAATTCACTTTAAAACTAAAATTAAAAGAATAACTATCTTAAATGTTTCTTACAAATTGAGTGTTGCTAGACAGGTTTGGTTAACTTCATTCTAGTCCAAGACTGCTTTGCTACTCTATAAAGCAGTCCACATTAGTAAATACATTTTTGAAAAAATATAAGAAAAAGCTTCATAAATAATATTTCCAATAATATTTTTATATCATTTGTTTAGGGCATTTTAACTGACAAGGAGTTAAAAAAAATCACTGCTAAAGACAGAAAATCTTACTCTAGCATAATGAAATAATGGTTTTCCTAAAGTAATGTCTGCCAATGATGTTGAGATAGTTTTTATAACCATTAACACCTTTAAACATTTAAGGTGATTATTCAGTTCTAAATATAGTTTAAGTATCATAACATGCCTAGAGAATACTTAAATTATCTAGAATCTTATAGTCATCTATTTATTTGGCCAAGTGATGAAGCAATTTACCTGCTACCCCCACCACCACCACTGTGATTGTCCATGCCATATGACTGGTTTAGGTAGGAGTCCATGGATCTTTGACCCCCATAGGATCCATGGCCATAGTCACGATCCATCCCTATAAAGAGTTTAAAAAGAAAAAAAATTAAATGATGCTCACCTTTACTGGCACTCAAAAGAAGAATTTTTAGATAAATATCCTTGAATGTCAGACCTCCGTAAGATCCAGGGCCATAATCACGATCCATTCCTAAAAGATAGTCAATAACAAAAGGTCAGTAAAATACCATCTCTTCAGGAATCTCTGTATAAAACACAAGATATTCATGTCAATCACTTGAAATGATAATTCACTGCTAACATTTTAGCTAAATTCACACTAGACACTGAAGGAAAAACCACACAGATTATAATCTACTGAAAAAACCAGATCTGCTAATGAAACCTAATTACAAAAAAAAAAAACTATCAACCACAAAGTTCTACATTAAAATTATCTTCAATTTAGCCAATATTTACACAAGGGTACTACCATAGGGTCCTATATCATATAATCTATTGAAAAATCAGATTTGCCAATAAGACCTGATTTTTAAAAAAAAACTATCAACTAAAAAGCTCTATATTAAAATTATCTTCAATTTAGCCAATATTTATGTGACTAGGATACTACCATAGGTTCCTATGTCAGGTGCTACAATGGTACATAATAATTCTTATTCTCAAGAAAATAAGGTATTCAATAACGTCAAAAGGAAAAAGATTTTCATAGTATTGTTTTCTGCATCTAACTCCTCTCAAAACATCTAAAAATTCAGAGACAGCCTCATTTTAAATCTGCCCAACTGAAATTAGTTCACACAGTAATTGAAATAGATATTTTTAAAAAGTTAAATCAGAGTGGGGCCATTATGTGGTACTCTGCATATAAATAATCACTCAACATATAAATTTAAATATTAAAAATATTTAAATCCTCAAATACTTTGAATAAAGGGAATGAATGTGAATTCTAGCAATGTAAACACTAAAAAAATTATAATCAAAGCACTAAATGTATTTTATTACAATTCCTATAATTCCACCTACATCTCCACCTGACATGAAAAACAAATACAACAAAAAAGGTAATAAAAGGAATTTACTATGATTATAAAATTGAAAAAATTTTAAAACTGTTTACAATGTGTTTCCTATAAAGTCCTTTAAAAGTCTTCATTTATCACCCTAAGTTTTATGTACTAAGAGTATACACAAAGCAACTACATTTATTTTTTAAAAAAACACTAAATTGTAATTATAATTACATAAATACTTCTAGTCCTAACAACAAAATCTTGCAATTTTAAACCTGAAAGCAACCTAAATGATCAAATTTAACCTTTTCATTTGATAGACTGTGGAACCAAAAAGATGAAATGATTTTCCCAAAGTCTTATAAATATCAACCCCTTTAGCTTCGCACTATTACTTCTACAAGAAATGCTCTCTCTACTGCCCAAATAGTAGCTTATTGAAATTCTTTAATTTTTTAAAGTCCATTTCAAATACTAACCCTTTTAAGAACACCTTACTGATGTTGCCTCAATTGATTATCATCTCTTTTTTTTGAATATCTACAAAAGTCTGTCATTTTCACATGGTGTTTATGATACTCTGCCTTATACAGTATTCTGCTATCTGTGGCCTCATTTTTTTAATCTTTTTTTTTTTTTTTTTTTGACTGCACCACGCGGCATGCGGGATCTTAGCTCCACAATCAGGGATCAAATCCATGCACCCTAGGTAGGTGTGTGTAGTCTTAAACCACTAGACCTCCAGGAAAGTCCCGTGACCTCACTTTAAATGTACGCTAGTCTTGTGATCAGGGTCTCTTTTTTACTAATTTTTTATGTACCCCAGGCTTGCAGGTTTCAATAGCCTTGTTGACCACTAAAAGTTGCCAGGCCCCTTTCAGGGGATCCACAAGGTCAAACTATTTTTATAAACATTATTGATACTAAAACATTATTTGCCTTTTACACAGTGATGAAAATTTTTTTGCATTGAAGATGCAAAACCATCGGTGGGTAAAACGGTTTGTGCTATAGCACAAATCAAGGCAGTGACACCAGACCACACTAGTATTGACAGCTGTATTGCACACTTGCAGTAAAAGAATAAAATATAAAAGATAATAAAAATAATAACATAATCTTCACTTAAAGAATGTCCTTGATGAAGAAGTAAAAATTAGCAATTTTATTAAATCACGACCTTTGTGTATAGTTTATGATATTCTGGATAGTAAAATGGAAAGTATACATAAAGCAATTTTGCTGCATATCACTGCATAAAGTTTCATTAAGTGCCATAGTTCTCTTTAGGAAAAGCCACTGACAGCCATTTTTTACAAGGAACACTGTTTTTACTAAAAGGAAAGATGACATTCAAAAACTATGGCTTTCAGACTTGAGCATCTGGCAGACACTCTTTCAAAAATGAATGAAGTGAAACTGTCACCTGAAAGAAAACAAGTGATAGTATTTGTTGCCAAAGATAAAATTCAAGCACTCATGTGAAAATTAGAATTTAAAACTTGAGCTTGACAGTTTCCCAATACTTAAAGGCTTTTCTGATGAAATTGATACTGGTATTAATGAATATAACTTTTTAATTTCTACAATAAAATCTGCCAATATTTGAAAAATCTGAATAACTCTATAAACCAGTATTTTTCAAATAACTAATACCTGATATTACAGGATTACACATCATAAAAAGATCCATTCAAAGTACAACACATACCAATGAATTTTAATGACAAAAAGTTTACCAATATACAAAAAGTACTAATGAGATATTCTAAATGTTTTTTGTCTATACTAAGATTTCAAATCAAGTTCATATTAAGACAGCACACCTCAATTCAGATTATCCACACTGAAATTATCAACAGTCATACATGGTTAGTGTCTACTAGCGTCTACCACATCAGATAACACAGTTCCAGACTAATAAAAGTCATTTGTCTTTAGAGTTGATAAGTATACAATGTAAGTTGCTCATATCTCTCAAACAGAGGATAATTTTGACATTAAGATGAAGACTTCAAAATAAAAAGCTTTCCTCTAAAAAGTATTAAAAAGTAATTTTAGAGTTAGGTTCAGTTAGGTACACAAAACAAAAAAACTTAAACTGCTATTTCTGCTAATTTCTATTTTCAATCAGCAGAGGCTGCCTTTGGATACTAAATCTTTGAGGTTTTGATTCTGTATATTTCTACTTCACTACAAAGTCATAAATTACTAACATTTACTGAACACTCACCTTTGCCCAGGCCTAGAGAGCACACAAGGGTTAACAGAGCTATCTTTACACAGCAGTGTCTCTTGGTTTACTGTTCACAGTACTGTCACTATTCAGTTAGTTAAAAAGGAAAAGAGTGAAAGTCTTTATATATACTACATATGATCAGTGTTGATTATAGGGATAGAGTCTATAAGATGACCATGACCATTTACATATAAACTATATTCTTCCAGGTTACTGAATGAATTTAAAAACCACTAAAAATAAAGTTATTAAGACTATAACATATCTTTACTGTTAATAGTAAATGAGAACACGGATATACTGTACAACACAAGAAATATTGCCAGTATTTTATAATAACTATATTATATATAACCTTTAAAAATTGTGAATCACTGTTATATATCTCACATATTTAGCATTCCATATTTATTATCCCTGAATAAAATATATATTAAATAAGAAAGCTATTCACTCAAAATTAATCTGACATATTTTAAATCAAATCTACTCTACTGGTTTGATTACACCCTTCTGGCTCCGCTGGTAAAGAATCACAATGCAGTAGACCTGGAATCAATCCCTGGGTTGGGAAGATCCCCTGGAGGAGGGAAAGACTACCCACTCCAGTATTCTGGCCTGGAGAATTCCATGGACGACAGTCCATGGGGTTGCAAAGAGTCAGACACGACTGAGCGACTTTCACTTTCACTTTTCATAAATGATAAGCTCAACAAAATGCTAAGTTCACTTATAATTAACTCACAAGAGGTGTGGAGTAATACAAAACACAACTGACATGATCAAAATAACTAACAAGTTGTGTAACACTAAGTCGTGAATGAGACCACTTTTTATCACCTCCACACTACTACCATCATGGTACAGGCCACTAGCATATCTCACCTACATTACTGCAACAGCCCCCCAGCTGATTTTCCTGTTTTCATTTCTGCAACCTTTCTGTTCATTCTCAAGAAAATAGCTAGAAGAATTCTGTTAAGGTGTAAGTTAAATTATGTTCAATGCCCATTACCTTCCAATGGCTTCCCAACTTACTCCAAGTAAACAAACCTTTAGATAATCTATAAGACCCTAATCAGTGGTTCTTAACCATGGGCAATTTTGAACCCCAGAGGGGGTCAAACAATGAAAACATTGTTGGTTGTCACCAAAATGAGTAATGGATGCTGCTTGTATCAAATGATAAGAGACCAAGAATGCTCCTAAAACATTCTACAATGCATAGGACATTCTCCCACAACAAAGAATTTGGTCCAAAATGTCAATAGAGACAAAGTTAAGAAATCCTTCCCATTACCTCTTAACTTGATTTATTTCCACTTAATTTCATCATCTGTGATCTCCCCTTATTCACTCCACTCTAGCCATACTAGGTCCCTTGCCATTCCTAGAGTACAACAGGTACACACCCATTTTTGCACCTACTATCCCCTCTGCCTGGAATGCTCTTCCTCTGTATCTGTGTTGCTCACACGCTCAGTTCTTTCAGGTCTTCACTTTCTACTACTTCATGTGTGTTAAGCAAATTGTCTTTGACTTTCACTGCCTTCTGGCTACATAATCCTCCCTATTCTAACCTTATTTTAAGATCACTCAGCAAAAATCACCTGCTGTAGTCAAGCCCATCTTCTTAAGTCACTCTGAAGCGCACTGCGCTCGGCCTGACCTATGTTCCTGTTTTCCCTCTACCAGCAATGCCTTCCCGTTGTCGATTTACAGACGTATGGAAATACGGAGACAATGGCATGGCTTGCACCTTCACCTCCCTCAACTCGATGCCTTATTACCCTGTCAGTGATTCTTTCCCTTGCTAATCTCTTTTAAAAGTATAATACACACACACACACATACACAGCTGTCCCGTGTTATTATTCTCCCAAGCAATTGCTGCAATACAATAAATATTACTTCTTGTTTACTATTTCACCCCACTGGACGGTACACTACAAAGGCAGGACTGTTTGTCCGTTTCGTTCACTGCTGTATTGCCAGCTCCAATAACACTAGCTAATACAAAACACTCAGTAAATATCTGTTGAATGAAGTCAAATTACATCCCTGAAATTAAGTTCTTCATTTATAAAATGTAGATAACTCAGGCCTCAAAGTGTTGTCAAGCAGTGTTCTTTAACCAGAGGTGCATTCTAAAATGATTCAAAGTATCGATAGTTCTTAAAGCTGACACAGTTGGGACCATTTATCCTAAAAATTAAGATTCAAGAGGACTACAGTATGACCTAAATAGATACATTTTGAAAAAGCTCCACAGGGGAGTCTAACAATCACCCTTAAATGAAAACCACTACTAAAATTAAAAGAAAAAAAGAGTCTAACATTTAACTGTTAGAAAAAATCTAATTTGAAAAGATATATGAACCCCGGTTTTCACAGCAGCATAATTTACAATAGCCAAGATATGCAATAATCTACGTGTCCATCAATAGATGAATGGATAAAGATGATGCAATGTGATATATATGTGTGTATATACATGGAATATTACTTTTGCCATGAAAAAGAATGGAATCGTGCCATTTGCAACAACATGGATGGGCCTTGAGGGCATATGCTAAGTGAAATAAGTGAAGTAAGAATAATAAAAACTGTATGATTTCATTTATATGTAGAATTTAAAAAAAAAATCAAAACAAAACAAATCAAACAAATCCAAGCTTGTAGACATAATGAACAGATTGGTGATCGCCAGAGAAGGGGGTAGGAGTGGTTGAAATGGGTGAAGGGAGTTGAAAGGTAACAACTTCCAGTTATAAATAAGTCATGGGGATGTAATATACAGCATAGTGACTATAGTTAATAATAGTGTATTGCACATTTGAAAGTTGCTAAAAAAAGTAAATCTTAAAATTTCTCATTGCAGGAAAACTATATGTGCTGATCAAGGGTTTCCAGACTTACTGCTGCTGTGATCATTTCACAGCATGTACAAACATGGGATCACTCTGCTGTACACCTAAAACTAGTATGCTCGATGTCCACTACACCTCAATTAAAGCGCTTGTTTTTGAAAGAAGGTCATAATGTCAGTGACAGAAATATTTTAAGCTTTTTTTTTCCCCCACAGTCCTGTATGTTAAGAAAATAAACTTCTGACCCTCTATGATTCTGTATTTCAAAGTCCTATATTGAGGCATAAATTCAACTCTCTGGTACATCCTACTGGAAATCACGGCCTTCTATCATTCCAAATCTCTTTGGTAAAAGTACTAGTCCTGCTCACTCCAGTTTCCAATCCTGGATTCATTTTTATGCATCCTTCTCAATTTTCTACTCACTACTAGGCAGCCTGGAAAGTTCTGCTAACTTTCTCAAGAAATGGCTCAATATTTTTAAAATTACTATCATCACCTCCCAAGGTGTAAAATTCTTACACCTGAATTTATGAAACTTGATAATTCTCCAGTTTTCAATATAACCTACAGTGGATGAAAATTAAACTTCTTTTGGTAACTTTATTATATCACTCTCCTGCTCAAAAATATGTTTTTCAGCACTCAATATATATTGACTATTCCTATATGTTTAACTTTTTTAGCTGACATCAAATTCGAAGTTTCTCTAAATTCCTAGAGATGATAAGTAGCAATTAACTGCATGGTAATTATTCTCATGAAATGACACAGTCTTCATTTAGTAGTACATTTGCTTCAGTTTTATTTTGTGAATATATTACATTCTGTACAACAGTTGAAAGTTGCATTTTTCTGGCAATCAGGGAATTTAATTCCACTCTCTGGGGCCCTTCATATAATGCTTTTATAACCTCTTGAACTGTTCCATGCTCTTCTTTATGTTCTTATCCTGTCTGGCAAAGCCTTAACTCTAATCTAAACTATCAAAACTCCACCCCAATTGTATTCTACATATGCCATGATTTTATCTAGCTCTTTAGTCACTCTGATGTCAATGCTTATATTGACAAGGCTTTTTTATATGCTCTAGACAGTTCTTAATATACTAACACATTTGGACACATTAAAGCAAATGACCTCAAAAACAAGGTCAAAATGAATTATGAAAGAAGCAATATAAAACCAAGCCAATAATCCACTTAATCTACATTTACTCAATACCAAAGCCTCTAATTCAACAAAAATAACTCAGCTAGTTTCTTATAAGTCATCACTTAATACAGTCAGGGCCTTTTGGAATAAAGAACTCAGAATTCAAATAAAGAGTCAAACTAATCTGAATAGCCCTAAGGTTTTCTGATTCCAAATTTCCTAACTCAAATACTATATGTAGTAATGACAACATTAACACATCAAAAGACTAAACAGTGACTGAAACAAGGCAGAATTTCCTTTTTACATTGATACTTTAGCTGGGTGACAAAAAAAACGGAGATGCATTCCCTTAATGTATTTTAGATCAAATGAAAGAGGATACTCACCATTAAAGCTCTGATAAGTATTTCTGCAAGCAGAGTGTGTATAATCTATGAAGACACATTTAACAGAAAGGAATTAGTGCAATATTAGCAAAAATCTTGAATTATATACCCACTTACTAAAAACAAATACAATTTTTAAACTGCCATTAACTCAACTATCTACAAAAACAGGGTGTTAATAATTATATATACTTCATATGGGAAAATATATATCCCTTTCACTATCTCCCCAAATGGCAGGTTTATCATCCAAATCATGGTAATGTAAAAATTAGTTAATAAAACCTGATATATAATTACAGTCCAAAAAGGAGATCCAATACTGATTTATACAGCATAACAAAAGGGAAGGCAGATAAATTATATATCAAACAGTGCAAAAAACAGGGACATGTGAAAATCGATTCAATATATTTTCTTCCCAAGTTACTATTTCTCTTAGCACTTAATTTGCTCTCAAATAAGATTTCAAGATCTTATTTGAGAAATGCACATGCATATATGTGTATACCTGTGTGTGCTATTTCTATCCAGGATGTGGCATCATCACCAAAGATCATATTGATAATTTCTTCGTCAAAACTAATTTGGCAATTGTTAAACCCTTTAGTTAATTCTACTAACAAATAGGAATTTAATAGAGCAGTCCTTTGGATACAATAGACTCCAACTACATCACAGAGGATCAGAGTCCCACATATTGTCAGGCAAATTCCATCCCTCAAATAAAGCAGTAGGGGTAAGGAGGGAGCATGAGAGAGGGAACATTTTATCACTGACATTGTTTAGAATTTTATGATTCACATTGTTTAGAACTGTGGGCAGATGGTGATAATAAAAAGTAGACATGCTAAGACAATGGGTTCCTTCATGGGGGGAGGGGACCATTCCCGTCACTCCCTTCTCCCACACTGGTAGTTTCTGCTGCACCTTGGGTGTTAGTACTGTCACCAAAGTTTGGTGTGAAAACACAGCAACATATTTTCAAAATTCATTCTCGAAAAAAATAATAATAATAATAATAAAATAAAATTCATTCTCAACTCTGGCATTTCAAATACTCAGTTTAAAGGTATCGATATCAAAATGAGTCAATGTTCAACTAAAACAAACACTGGAGTGTGCTACTGTTAATATCTGAACTTCCTATTTCAAAGTAACTTAAAAGTATCCACAAAAGGTTATTCCAGTCCCCTTTCATATACTTAGACTTGGCAGCTTTAATTCTTCGTGGCATGAAATCAAATCAAAGGTCAAAAGATCATTTAATCAGGCTCAGCATATTCAAAGTTAATGTTTTTGATTGGGTTAGAGGCTTACGACTAATTAGTGAAGCCATTTTATTCAGAAATGCCCGGTAACTCAGGACTAAATTCAGTTTATTCACATCCCTTTTCATGTCTCCCTAGTGCTGTCATTACGTACTCATCTTACCCTGACACCAATCACTATAAAAGTTGGGCAAGATTTGAAGATAATATGAAGACCAAATTAATTTTATTTCGTGAGTGTATGAAACGGCTTAAAGAACTGGCGTGAGAGACGACCGAAAGGTAGTGCTCATTTAATTAATCAGCAGTCCACCCCCAGGCGGCTGTGTACAGGTCTGAATTTGAAGGGCATGTGAAGCTGTGCCATAATTTTGACTAACTTAACACACTGTCCAGAGAAAACACTTTGGTTCACAGAAGCATTTTAAATTTAGGGATTAACGCCCGGGCACTGTCTGTTGGCGGATAAACATCCCACTTTGCTAACCAGAAATACCTTACGTTCCATTCTGGATAGAGATCTACTATACTTAATCACTTACAGACGCCCTTTAAACTCATCTTAAAAACTAAGACAACCAAGGAACATGATCATGAACAAGCCTCAGAAAATTCTATCTGGAGAGTAGTAACCTGGAGTTGGGGATTTACTAAAAGGACGATCTGGGTCGCTGCCCACCGGGCGAGCGCGAGCCGCGGCGGGGGAGGCCCGCTCGCCCTCTCGCCCAGAACGGGAAGTTGGAGGCTTCCTGGCAATTTGCTCGCAGCGGGGCGGGGGCCGATCTGGGGACTCGGGAGGCCGCGGCGCTCTGGGAGCTTCCTTCCCCGCGCCGAGGCCGGAGCGGAATTCAGGGTCGCGGGCCGCAGAGGGCGCCGGGCGGGGCGATCCGGGCGCGCGGGTCCCCACCGAGGCCGACTCCAGGCACCGGGCCCGAGGCGGGCAGGCGGGCGGGCGGCCTCTAGGCCCGCAGAACAAAGCCCACACGGCCATCTTGAGACGGTAAACAGACCCCGGGGGCAGGCCACCCCGCCTGCCGCCCGCCGCGGTGACCAGCCAGAGGCCGCGCTTACCGTCCTCGAAGTCCATGGCGGAGGCTCGGGGCCGACGGCCTCGGCGGCGCTTGGCTAATCTGTGGCCGGAGAAGAGCACCCGTGACCCGCGGTTCCACACTACGAGTCAGCGCGACCAAGAGCGGCGCTACCGGCCCGGGAGCCGCAGGCCACAGCGAGGCTGGGGGGCGGGCCCGGCCGGCGCTGCCAGCCGCCGCAGCGCGGCCCGCGACTGGCTGGCGCGGGCTGGTGGGCGGGCCCTAGAATGGGGGCGGGAAGCAGGTCCGCTGTCACGCTCCCAGGTGCTGACCCTCTCGGAGTCGCCGAGGGATAAGGAAGGTTAGAAAGGATCCCAAAGACTGGCCGGGCTCAAGGGAAAGAAAGCCGGGTTTTCTGGAAGGTCGGGCTGAAGCCCGCCATGTTTGATTCTGGCAAGAGCGAAAGGATCTGCTTGGAATACCTTCCTCCTGCCCGAACTAGTATACCACGTGCCGACCTTTCCCTTTTTATTGGCTGATAATGACTGATCGGAAAATGTTTAAAAAAAAAAAAAAAAACCTTCTGGAGTTTCTGCCGTGGAGATTCAGAAGGCCAGGATATTTTTAGACCCCTGTGAGCAGAGAACAGATTGCTAAACAGGAAACAGTTACGAGTGTGATCCAAGACAGACCACGGTCGAGTTCTGAATTTCAAGGTGCAAAATGAAAGTGTTGTAAAAGTTAACAGAGGGAAGATTTTTGGAAGGAGTCATCCAGAACTTGAAGAACAACCACGGGCAAACACACATATTGATACATTATATATTAACATTGTATTTGGAGAAGGAAATGGCAACCCACTCCAGTATTCTTGCCTGGAAAATTCCGTGGACAGAGGAGCCTGGCAGGCTACAGTCCATGGGGTCACAAAGACTCGGACACGACAGAGGGAGTATCACTCAGCATTGTATTATTCTCACTTTGGAAATAGTGTTGAGGACAGTGGACAGTCACTCGCCCATAAGACAACGTGGGAAAAGACAACTATTTGGTCATTCTAATCCTGGAGCAGCTTGAACTCCAGATTAGATATTTTTTCATAGAGCAAATTGTGTCAATGATGAGTTGATCACAGGTTAGAAAAGCATGAATCAAGCCGTTTGCCCTTTTTTGAGGTCCAATGAGTTTCCAGAACCAAGTTGCAAGAAAATAGTCTCTGGAAACACGACTAAAGGGAAAACTCACAGGTATACTAAGTTGTATGACTGTAGCCCCAGTGGCGCAGAGGTAAATAATCCACCTGCCAATGCAGGAATCACAAGCAATGCGGGTTTGATCCCAGGAAGATCCCCTGGAGTAGGAAATGGCAAGGCACTCCAGTATTCTTGTCTGGAAAGTTCCATGGACAGAGGAGCCTGGCGGGCTACAGTTCATGGGGCTATAGTTCATGGACACAACTGAGCACAGCCCCAGATCTGGGTAGGGCACTGTTCCTTCTTCATCGCTTTCCTTCTCCACCCTCATTGATTCACCCAGTTCTCCACCCTTACAGTGTTTTCTTCTCTTTTTTCCCTCCTATGCACGTTTTCTATTTGCCAGAGCAGAACATGTTGAAAACTGAACTCATAATTTCCTTCCTCAAACCTGTTCATCTACTTTTATTCTTTCATCTGTGAATAATGCTGTGTGAGTGGCGTCATGAGCAACCAGCCACTACTAATGCAGTCAAGACTCAGCCCTCTCCCATTCTCTCATCATCAATCCATACCGAAGTCTTTCATCTGCTTATTACCTCCTAAAATGTCTTACTAATAGTTTGCCCATGATCTCCAATTCACTGCACTACCTGAGTTAGACTCTCATTATCTTTCTCCTAAACTGTTGCCTTGGCTTCCTAAGTAATTTCTCTGTCTTTCCACCTTGACCTTCTCGGGCTCCTCAGGGCCTCAGTGATGTGAAGGCAAATCTGAAACATCATGCATCTCTATCACGGATTGGGTGAAGGCAAAGCTTCTAACACAAAGCACATCCAGCAGGGTCTGGCCTCTGCCTGCCCTGCCACCTTCCTGCATTTCTCCGTCCTCCTCTCTCCCCTACTCTTTCCCTATTGATTGGCAATTTTAAGCTACGTACAGTTCCCAAAACACCCCAATACTTTTTCATGACTCTGAACTTTTGCTTAAGGCTTTCCCTCTGCTGCTCAGTCCTGTCTGACTCTGTGATCCCATGGACTGTAGCCTGCCACCTCCTCTGCCCATTGGCTTTCCCAGGCAAGAATACTGGAGTGGGTTGCCTGCCATCTCCTCCAGGGGATCTTCCTGACCCAGGTATCAAACTCGCATCTCCTGCTTTGGCTGGCGGATTCTTTACCACTGAGCCACTTGGGAAGCCCCCTTGGTTAACCCTACTCATGCTCAAAACAGTTCAGAACTTATTTCCTCTAAGAACACTCTCACATCCCACCCCTGCCCCTAGACCTAGTGCTTCTCAAATATTAATGTGCAATCAGTCTGGGTTGAAGCTGGAGAGTCTGCATTTCTCACAATTTTCCAGGAGATGCTGCTGCTGGCAGTCAAACTATACTTGGAATAAGTAGCAAGGCCCTGGGCTCTATTAAAAGCCCCTCCTCTGAGTTTCCTGGGACAGCCTTGCTCTAGCACTATCTCCTTTGCACAAAATACTATGTCTCTCCATATTAAAAGCCCTTTGAGATTAGACCCAAGTCTTATTGGTATCCTAAGTGCCAAGCACATAAGTTTAACAATTAAAACTGAGTTCTCCTGAGACTCTTTTTTTCTTGTTATCATAGCAAAGAAGTGATTTTATAATCCAGGGTCTTCAGGTCTTGGCATGAGTGGAAAAAAATAAATATTGGGTCACTTTGTGAATCATGTGCACATATGTGTACACATGCACATGCGTGTGCACACACACACACACACCCCTTATTCCCCTGAAAGAGAAAACTGCCAGATAAGAAACTCATAACTCCAGGAAATACCAGAATACGTGGATCTTTTCCCTCCTTCCTTCCTCCTTCCCTAATACAAATTGTTCTTGCAGAGGCAGGTGGCAATACCTGAGGTACTCCATAATACTCAAGAGACTATCAAGTCATTCCCTAATTCATTTTTTTGGGGTTTCCCTAGCAATTAGGAGGTAAAGAATCGCCTGCCGATGCAGGAGACGCAAGTTCAATCCCTGGATTGGGAGGAGCCCTAGAGAGGGAAATAGCAACCCACTCCAATACTCATGTCTGGGAAATCCCATGGACAGAGGGGTCTGGCGTGTTACAGTCCCTGGGATCACAAACAGCTGGACACAACTTAGCACCTAAGTGACACCACCACCAACTGTTTACTGTACAAATCTTGGTTAAGCACCGACCATGCGCCAAACATAGTTTTCTCCATTTGTTCTCTCTTTCCTGCTCCCCAGAGTCTAGCTAGGCTACCTGGTCTTTTCCGGCTTTACTAGGCTCAGATTTTTACCCTGAGGGGCCAGTGTTTTATACAAAGTCTTACATCATTTCATCTTCCATCTATTTCGCAAGAGACACAAGGTTAGTAAAGACCAGACCAGCAGAGTCCCTTGGAAAATGAAAGAGAGTAGGGGTTTTTAAATGCAGAGGTTAAAGGGTGGGCTGAGACTAAGGAAAGACTTCAGGGAGGAGGAAGTGAGGGGCCACACCTAAGATGCAATCATGACGGAGCTGTCAGAGAAGCCCCACCATCCCACATTCCCCAGAACCTGAGAAAAGCCAGGTGAGTGGACTTCCTGAGAACCCAGGGACCTTTGTTCTTCATCTCCTAACCCTCCACCTACATACCTTCTGCTCCAATGACATAGGATCATCTGCTGTCCCTCATGAAAGTCATGTATTTTCACATTTCTATGCCTTTGCTTGTCTTGTTCTCTTTGCATCTATTACGTCTCCTCTCCTCCACCATTCTAAAGGTTCAATATCCATGTTTTATCTCTTTTTAAATGCCTCCTTCTTAGTAAGAATCCCCTTCCCTCTATGTTACCTTAATAGCAGTTAGTAACATTGAATTTTAGTTGCAATTCATTAGGTACTTCTTTGTCCAGCTACTTTTTCATACTCTTAGGTATCAGTTCAGTTCAGTCCCTCAGCCACGTCTGACTCTTTGCGACCCCATGGACTGCAGTATGCCAGGCTTGGCCTGTGGGGCCTCTGAGCACAACCGGCCCTCTCCCCCTGGAAGACCTCCCCGGCTGCCTCCAAAGGCCGGTTTGCAAGCACTCTCGCCGGCCGGCCGCTGCTCCCTCCCCGCGGGAGGCCCGCTGTTCCCGAAAGCCGCGCACAATGCTCCCAAGCCGGGGAGAAAAGTTTGCTCAAACTCATGTCCATAGAGTCAGTGATGCAATCAAACCATCTCATCCTCTGTCATCCCCTTCTCCTTCCACCTTCAATCTTTCCCAGCATCAGGATCTTTTCCAATGAGTCAGTTCTTCCCATCAGGTGGCCAAAGTATTGGAGTTTCAGCTTCAGCATCAGTCCTTCCAGTGAACATTCAGGACTGATTTCCTTTAGGATTGACTGGTTTGATCTCCTTGCAGTCCAAGGGACTCTCAAGAGTCTTCTCCAACACCACAGTTCAAAAGCATCAATTCTTCTTCGGTGCTCAGCTTTCTTTCTAGTCCAGCTCTCACATCCATACATGACTAATGGAAAAACCAAAGCTTTGACTAAACAGACCTTCACTGGCAACGTAATGTCTCTGCTTTTTAATATGCTATCTAGGTTGGTTATAACTTTTCTTCTAAGGAACAAGCATCTTTTAATTTCATGGCTGCAGTCACCATCTGCAGTGATTTTGGAGCCCCCCCAAATAAAGTATCTCACTGTTTCCATTGTTTCCCCGTCTATTTGCCATGAAGTGATGGGACCAGATGCCATGATCTTGGTTTTTTGAATGTTGAGTTTTAAGCCTACTCTTTCACTCTCTTCTTTCATTTTCAGCAAGAGGCTATTTAGTTCCTCTTCACTTTCTGCCATAAGGGCAGTGTCATCTGCATATCTGAGGTTATTGATATTTCTCCTGGCAATCTTGATTCCAGTTTGCGTTTTGTCAGGCCCGGCATCTCACATTATGTACTCTGCATATAAGTTAAATAAGCAAGGTGACAATATACAGCCTTGATGAACTCCTTTCCTGGTTTGGAACCAATCTGTTGTTCCATGTCCAGTTCTAACTGTTGCTTCTTGATCTGCATACAGATTTCTCAGGAGGCAGGTAAGGTGCTCTGGTAATCCCATCTCTTGAAGAATTTTCCACTGTTTGTTGTGATCCACAGAGTCTTTGGCGTAGTCAATAAAACAGAAATAGATGTTTTTCTGGAACCCTCTTGCTTTTTTGATGATCCAACAGATGTTGGCAATTTGATCTCTGGTTCCTCTGCCTTGTCTAAATCCAGCTTGAATATCTGGAAGTTCATGGTTCACATACTGTTGAAGCCTGGCTTGGAGAATTTTGAGTATTAATTACCTCGCTAGCCTGTGAGATGAGTGCAATTGTGTGGTAGTTTGAGCATTCTTTGGCATTGCCTTTCTTTGGGATTGGAATGAAAACTGACATTTTTCCAGTCCTGTGGCCACTGTTAAGTTTTCCAAATTTGCTGGCATATTGAGTGTAGCACTTTAACAGCATCATCTTTTGGATTTGAAACAGCTGAACTGGAATTCCATCACCTCCACTAGCTTTGTTTGTAGTGATGCTGCTTAAGCCCCACTTGACCTTGCACTCCAGGATATCTGGCTCTTTATATCATATATATATATATATATATATATGATATAAACTTGTTTAATATTCATCATAAATATTTTATAGTCATGCTTGTATCCATTGGTGTATGGAGTCAACTTTGTAGGCCCAACATCATCATCCAGGTTCTCAGGTTAAAAAGAGAGGAGAGGGATTTGCTAATGTATCATCTGCATCATTGTACATAGTGTGGTCAAAGAAACTACAAATCAAAAGAGGTGATCATGAATGTTTTAGAAATTCCTCACTTTGTTCTATCCTTTTGGCTTTCCTCAGATTAGAAAAACTCCATTCTTTTCATAGGCACTTCCTTCCCCCCAAATGGAGGTAAAATTTTAAATACAAAAGTGCTTTCAAAATGTAATAATTACCTCCCTTCCTTCCGTATACATTACATGAAGTTTACATTTCTAGAAAATGAGGTCTATTCCCTTACAGGGGCTCAGGTAAGCCTCTGAATTATTACTACTCACTTTATCTATTAATGTGTGATGGTCCATCATAAATTTTAATTCCCTAAGTAAATCGAGAGCAAGCTCTCTGTGACATCTATTCATCTGGCAATCAGTTGCCAGAATCAACTTGGTATATCTGCCTTGCTGGAAAGGTGTCCTCTTTCTTCCTGGCTGTGCCACACCTGTCTCTCCCAAAACTGCTCATGCCATTTAAGAGGCTGATTTTCCTAGACAGAGCAGGGACAAGGGTCCTTAAGGAGTCAGCTTCTTCTGCTGGAATAGCCAAAGCATGTTAGATCGTGATCCTGCCTAGGATAGATAATGAGCCACTTGAAGGTGGAGATTTCAGCTCTTTGTCTCCAGACCCCTAGTACAATACCCCTAGTAGACTCGAAAATGTTTGTGGAATAAATAAAAATGAAACAGACCCACAATCAAATCCAATATTTATTTAGATAGCTTCAATTCTACACTAAGGCAACACATATTAATAAAAATACAGACATGCAAAAATCAAACATGCACACATACAATTTAACACGCTTCTTTAGAGTCCTTGGAAAAGTAGTGAAAGTGGTAGTTGCTCAGCTGTGTCCGACTCTTTGTGACCCCAGGGACTGTAGCCCGCCAGGCTCCTCTGTCCATGGGGTTCTCTAGGCAATAATACTGGAATGGGCTGCCATTTCCTCCTCCAGATCTTCCCAACCCAAGGATCATACCCAGGTCTCCTGCACTGCAGGCAGATTCTTTACCATCTGAGGCACCTAGGACCCAAACACAAAGTTTACAAATAGAAAAAAAGGCACAACCCTGGGAGAGCCAGTAGAGGGCACCACACACCAAATATAGGCAAAATTCAGCTGCAGAAATTCAGCGGGTGTTCTAGACAAGGCTGGTCTGAGTGTTCTAAATAGACATAGAGACTGTTCCTCTGGGCCTGTGCTCTACAGGTACCTGAATTTCTATTTTGGCTTAATTGTGGATATAAATTTCCCTGTTTGCCTCATTTCACTAGATTTCATTTTTAGAGATGACTTTTAAAGGATGAATCAAGAAAAAACTTATTACATTGATACATTTCAAAACCAAGATACAAAATTGTATATGGAATTACAAGAGAAATGTCAATATTTTTTAAAAAGACAAAGCATGAAAATAAAATGGGAAGAAAAATCCCAAAACATGAACAGTGATTCTTTTTGTGATGCTTTCTCATATGCACATAGACATAGATATTTACTCTTCTATACTATCCAAATTTCTTGAGCACTTCTATCATGTAAAATTTTATACAAGATTAAATATGTATCAGTAATTAGTGTTTTTAATAAATTTTCTCCCTAACCAAATATTGTATTTCATTCTCATTGTAGATTTAGTTAGTGTTGGGGGTAGGAACAGAAGCAGCTCTTTTCCACTGAAGTCAGTAGTCCTCAAGCCTGGCTTTACTCTAGAATAATCTGGGTACTTTTAAAAAATTCCATAATCCAGGCCTCACTTTGAAGATTCTGATTTAATGATGAATCTAAAACCGTTAACAATGTTGATTTTCAAGACACTTACAAGAGATGATATCAGAATAAGTTCTCTTCTGTTTCAGTAACTTGTATTTCTCAAGGAAATGCTGAGTCTAGAAAAGAAACTTTATAGATTGAATAGCCACACATTAACTGATCGATCCCTGCATGTGAAACTGTATAACAACTATGCCCTGAATCAGGGCTGGTACAGACACATACACATCCTTCAGCTCTAAAATCTGGCTTGGTGCCAGTATTCCCTCTAACTACCCTGCAGCCCTTGGGAGGTAATTAGCTAATGACTGTACAGAGCTTTTAAACTGAAACATGTTGTATAATGCCAAACACAGGAAGCACACAAAGGATTCCACTGTCTGCCAATACTTTACAACCAGAAACAGTTGATGTATCTTTCAGAAAGTTTCTCTTGCAACTGAAATCTTCCTAATCTGTTTCTAAACAAAAGGAGTTCTTTTTTCAAAAGTGCCTTTCCTACAAATCAAAGACCTAAGAAGATTACCCGTTTGCTCTCTCAGAAGTAAGGTTCCTGCCTCAACAAAACATGATACAGTAGTATGGTTTGTGTGAGTGATATTTAGGCAGTTGATAGGTTTGCTTTATCATTGAAGGCAAAGGGAATCATACCGGGTGATCTAGTTTTAGTCCTGACACCACCCTACCCACTGTCTTTGGCTTTAAAGCGAATAATTTGTGCACATGGTAATAAATCAAGTAGTATAAAAAAAAATTCCAGTGAAAAACTATAACCTTTTCTTTTCTTGCTTAGTTAGCTTCAATTCTCTCTACAGAGGAAAACTGGTTTTACCTGGAGTTAGATCACTCAATCTTCACTTCCGTTGCATTCTTTCTCTCTCTCTTGGATTACCAACTTTGCGTGTGTTTAGTCACTTCAGTCGTGTCCAGCTCCCTGCAACCCTATGGACTGAAGCCTGCCAGGCTCCTCTGTCCTTGGGATTCTCCAGGCCAGAATACTGGAGTGGGTTGCCATGCCCTTCTTCTGGGGATCTTCCCAACCCAGGGATCAAATCCACGTCTCCTGTGTATCCTATATTGGCAGGCGGATTCTTTACTTCTGAACAAACGGGGAAGGCCACCGACTTTAGTCAATATCAATCAATTTCACAGTGTGGAGATCAGCGTATATCTCATTCTACTCTTTTCTTCACAATGTTTAACAACAGTGACAGTGTTTTATATCCTCTACTGGAACTAAATGTTTACATTTTTAAACAAAGACTCAAATTTCTATTTTTTATAATGTATCTATGGATTTCCTCTGTTCCCATCACTTCATGGCAAATAGATGGGGAAACAATGGAAACAGTGACGGATTTTATTTTCTCGGGCTCCAAAATCACTGAAGATGGTGAGTGCAGCCATGAAATTAAAAGATGTTTGATCCTTGGAAGAAAAGCTAGGACAAACCTAGACAGCATATTAGAAAGCAGAACCATCACTTTGCTGACAAAGTTCCATATGGTCAAAGCTATAGCCTTTCCAGTAGTCTTGTACAGATGTGAGAATTGGACCATCAGGAAGCCTGAGCGCCAAGGAACTGATGCTTTCAAACTGTGGTGTGATTCTTGAGGGTCTCTTGGACTGCAAGAAAATCAAACCAGTCAATTCTAAAGAAAATCAACCCTGAATATTCATTGGAAGGACTGATCCTGAAGCTGAAGCTTGACTCTGGCCACCTGATTGAAGAGCCAAATCATTGGAAAAGACTGAATCTGGGAAAGATTGAGGGCAAGAGGAGAA
Organism: Dama dama; assembly: GCF_033118175.1. NCBI lineage: Eukaryota > Metazoa > Chordata > Mammalia > Artiodactyla > Cervidae > Dama > Dama dama. The sequence goes on from NC_083700.1 coordinate 52,893,902, forward strand.
GCAGGCAACAGAGGATGAGATGGTTGAATGACATCACTGACTCAAGGGACATAGGTTTGAGCAAATTTTGGGAGACAGTGAAGGACAGAGAAGCCTGGCATGCTTCAGTCCTTGAGGTTGCAAACAGTTGAACATGACTGAGCAACTGAACGGCAACAAAATGGATTTCCTCTATAAAAATGCAGGTACTAGACTTCCCTGGCGGTCCAGTGGTTAAGAATCCACTTGCCAATGCAGGGGACACAGGTTCAATCCCTGATCTAGGAGGATTCTACATGCTGTGGGGCAACTAAGCCCATGCAATGCAAGTACTGAAGCGCGTGCTCTGCAGCAAGAGAAGCCACTACAATGAGAGGCTTGTGCACCACAAGGAGGAATAGCCCCTGCTTGCTGCAACTAGGGAAAGTCTGTGCACAGCAACAAAGATCCAGTGCAGCCGTAAGTAAATAATTTCTCAATGTAGGTATTGATCCCCCTTCCCATTCCTCCATTTTTCTTGTCCCTTTTATTTTTGTCAGCAACACTTTACCACTAACAAAACTGTTAATACTTACAAGTCTTTACTTCAACCACAAAAAATTCTTTCCTGTTTTATCTCTCGATTGACTTTAGAAGTTAATAGTCTATATTCTTCCTTCCCAAAGGGACAGCATGAAACAGTGGGGGCAAGGGGAAACTTTACATTGGAGAAACCTGGCCAACGTTACCTCAAACGGGTTATCAAGGTGAGTCATAGTGATGTCATGTTGATAGTATATACCAGTGATTTGATGTGACAAAAACAGCACTTGACCTTTGTGGTCTTCACTACAAAGCCCATAACCCCGGTATAATCATAAGAAAAACACCACACAAATCCCAAATAAAGGACATTGTACAAAATACCTGTCCAGTATTTTTCAAACTTGTCAAGGTCATCAGGAATAAGGAAAGTCAGAGAAACTATTACAGCCAAGAGGAGCCTAAAGAGACTTGATGACTAAATGTAATGTGGTATTCTGGATTGGATCTTGGAACAGAAGAAGACGTTAGATCAAAACTAAAGAAATCTGCACAAGATACGGATTTTAGTTAATGATGATGTATCAATACTCATTTATTAGTTGTAACAAATTCATGGTATATAAGATGTTAATAATAGGGGAACTCTGAAGTGTCTTTACAATGTTTCTGTAAATCTAAAACTGTTCTAAAAAATAAATTTTATTAAAATATAATAAACACTGGAAGCAAGCCAATATACTGCATGTATTTTATTGTAATCAATATAAACATTGTTCAATGTTAATATGCTAGGATGATATTTTCCATGGACCCAGTGTTATAACCCTTGGCTCTCTCAAATGAGGCTTATTTCCAGCATCAAGGAAAAATAGATTGCTTTTTCTTACAGTCTATTAACTGCTTAGATTCATGCCTAGTTGCAGTTTACTTCATATGTGGTCTTTGTTGTTCTGAATTTCCTTATCTCTCAAGTTTCTAATTGTCATTTTATTTTATATATTCTAGACTGTGGGATTTTCAGCCAATTCAACCATTAATCTTCCCCCTTTCTCTTTTTATCTTTTAGAAACTTGTTGAAATCTCCAGTCCATGAGTTTCTACTGATTCCAAACACCTACTTTGGGGCAGTACTTGTTTAATTTTATTTCAGCAGAGTAATGGTGGGAAGTAGGTACATATAGGCTCACTCTCCTGTCTTTAAAAAGAAACTTACTTTTAAAGAAACTTTCATACAGTTTCATCAGTCCTTACTAAGGGCATACTAGCTAAGCTCTGGCTCAAAGAAATGAAAAGCATGTGAAATGGTACTCTGGCCAATATGCAGTCCTTTAGGGGAAATAAGTAGCCTTCCCTTCACAAGATATTTCTAGAAGAATATTGCTATGATCAATCCAGGGCTCTTATATTTGTTTTTAAAGAAACATGTGACTGTAAGAAAATGAATTCTTTTAAAAAGAAGGGTGCCAGGGTCTTTTTTTAGCAGACCGCTAGAAAAAGCACATGCTGCATTGCACTGTCTTAAATGGGGCACGTGGTACTAAAAGAATTACAGAAGAGACTCACGGTGGTCAAATCTTGAAAAGCATTGGAGATCATCTAGTTCCAGTCCAAACCCCTGACTTTTCAGATGAGGACAAGGAGGCCTAATGAAGTTCAGGTACTTATCCAAGGTCACTCAGCTAATAAATAGAAGTAATAAGACTAGAAAATGAGTAAATCTAATCCAAGGAGCTTTCTGACACACCCCTTACCCTGAGTCTTGAATAGCTGTTTTCCGATTGTTTCTCTACAGTCTCCCCCCCTCCAACCACATCCTTTCAGGAACTCTAAAAAGAGGTACAGAGAGAAGGGCAGGATGGAGTGGGAGGAGAAGAGGATTACAGCTGGGAAGGGGATCTGTTCCTACTTTTTTCCCAAAAATCTACTTGCCCTGGCTGGGATCAGTGAACAAAGCTCTGGGTATATTTTCTTCCCCCTCCACTCCTTTCCTTACCCCAAAACTGCCTGGGAGAGAGAAAGTACAGATGGCATGATCTGGCTCTAACTGTTTTAACAAAATATGTGCTCTAGGCCTGAGAATGAATGATCATGCTCACAGAGGTAATGGATGTTCCTATTTACACAGTACACTATTCTCCCCAAAGTTTTCTTATTTGTCTATGTTCCTGCCGATATGAATGACTAAGAGAAGAAAGGTCATAATGGTATGACATTTAGTTTGGTAATTAATATGAGGTAAAAGGAATTTTTTCATACCCTTTCATTTCTTTGATGTTTTTTGATTCAGGAAACTGGAGAGGAGAAAAAAATGTTCTTAGTACATTTGACTGTTTACTTAATTTTTAAAGCACAAAATGCTGAGAAAGAGGTCCTACAGCTGTCTACTGTAACTCTACTCAGACATTTCCCCCTGGGGCAACTGTTAGAGAACCTCAGGAGGATGGAACCAGAGAGCCTAATAGCAAAGCCAGATTGGGCCATCAAAAGCCATGACACTGATGTACTATCACCATCCCTCTGAATTCCACATTGAAAGTGCATTGCTCCTCAGCCGGAGCCAGCTCTGTGAGGCAGTGAGACCTCACCTCCACATGCCTCCACTGATTCTCATTAACTTATCTGAAAATGAAGGACAACAGCTGTGACTCAGCAAACTCTCTTATTTATGAGGTACGGCCCTCGTCTCCCATAGCAACGTCTCTTTCCTTCCAGATTCTTGTCTTTTGAGCTGTACCTTGCCAGAGACATAGAACGGTCAATACTAGAATCTTCTAATTTTTTGCTTAAGAATATTGGCAAATGTGACTTCAAAAATTAAGTTTCTACATTGAAAAAGTTATTTTTGAGGCTAAAATGAAATATTTAAAAATCTCAAAAGTTTACCCTTAAAACTAATGAATACCTAAATAAGGATGATGACACAGATCATTGTCATATATAAAAGCTTTTATATGACATTATATAAAAGCTATTTAAAAATAAAGACTGTATGTTTGAGATGCAATAGCTGGTTATTATAAACCCACAAATAGCATGGAACATTAATGTTCTACGTGTGAAATATTGGCATTAAAAATATTGGGTGACACATTAGGAAATCAGAGCATAGATTGGGTAGTGAATAATATTAGGGTGCAACAATTTAAATACATGGTAAAGTTAATGTTATTGATGGTGTACAATACATCTCTTAATGCACAGAAGGAAACACAGAGAATGAGTGAAGTGTGGGCAGTAGTCAAGGTATACAGGCACATATCATCTGGGATTTGGATCTATAGTAAGTTGAACTTGAATTGTTTATTCATCTACAAAGAGGGAATAAAAATTATGACCAATTCATAGGGTCATGGTTGTGAGTATTAAATAAAATAAGCCATTTAGCACAGTGTCTGACATAGTAAGTACTCATTATATGTTTTCATTATTGCTCTTGGCGTACTTTTGTAGATTACTCATTGAGGGAAAAAAATAATTCTGAAATAAATGTTAATCAGATATCTGATACATTCCTTTTTCCTTGCATTTCTCAGTTAAGTCCCTTTTTTAAAAAAAAGAATTTAAGATGGTATTTAAATTTCAGAGTCACTGCATGAGGGCACATAAATACAGCAAATTCTGTTACCCAAAACAATAAGAAAAATGGGTGTTTTGATTAATACAATACTCTGATTAACATAGTTAACCATTTCCAAGGAATTGAAATATTGTATGCACTCAATACAAAAACAACACTAACCACCATTTAATTTCTCTCACTCACTCTCTCTCTCTGATGTTAAAAAAATAATTTGTAATTCGTGAACTTTATGTAAAGTTAAAAACTTTTGCTCTTTGGAAAACATCATTAAGAAAATAAAAAAGGCAAGCCACAGGCTGGGAATAAAAAAATTCTGAAGCACATATCTAACAAAGGACATGTATTTAGAATATATAAGTAACTCTTACAATGAAGTAAGAAGACAACCTAATTATTTTAAATGGGCAACATATTTCAAGAATTGTAACATAAAATAAGATCTATAAATGATTAATGCTTGTGAAAAGATACTCAACACCATCAGAAGTCAGAGAAATGCAAGTCAAGACCACAATGATATACTATGACACTTCCAGTAGAATGGCTAAAATTAGAAAAAATAACAAGTCAAATATTGGCAAAAATATAGGTAGCTGAAACTCTAACACACTGATGGTAAGAATGTAAAGTGGTACAACCACTTTGAAAAACAGTTTGCACTTTTTTTTAATAAAGTTCGTACCCTAAAAAATGAAAACAAATGTCTACACTAGGACTTTTATGTAGTTCATATAACTTTGTTCATAATATCCAAACATTGGAAACAATTTGTTCATCAGCAAATGAATGGAAAAGCAGATTGTGGTATATTCATATAATGAAATAATATTCGGCAATATAAAGAGAAGAATTCATGATACAGGCAACTACATGAATGAAACTCAAAAATATTATGCTAAATGAAAGAAGCCAGATTCAAAAAAATACATAACATATAAGGCCATCTATAAAAAAAACTCTAGAAAATATAACATAATCTATAGCAACAGAAGGCAGAGCAACAATTGCCCAGAGCCAGGGTGGAGGTGGAATGTGAGGAAGTCTTTTGAGGTGATAGAAGTGCTCTATAGTTTGATTGTAGTTTTGGTTACGTAGGTGGATTCTTTTGTAAAAATTCACAGAATTGTCCACTTTTAATGAGTTTATTGTATACAAATTGTATTTTAATAAAGTTAATTTTAGAAAGAAAGGGTAATACAGTTAATCTCTAAAAAATAATCAGAGAACTACTAAGATGTCATTGCAGAATTTATAATTACAAAGAAAAGGAAGAAACTAAACATTAATCAACAGATATTTAGTAAAAATCAAAAGAAACTAAGTATAGGAACTGTGCAAGCATTAAAATATTGAGATAGTGCTGTATTTTTGATATGGACATTTATGACTAAAAGTGAAAAGGTAGGTTACTCAACAGTATGCAGAGTATGATCTAATTTACACAAATATATTCTATATACACATGTGTATTTGTATGTATGAAAATTTCCTAGGGAGTTACACTATTGAGTGTTTTACTTAACTATGGGATGAGACATTTACAAGGGGATTTTCCACTTTCCCATTTTTCAATGTTGAATCTTTATAGTAAGCTGGTTTTACATGCATAATCAGCAGAAACAATAGTGATACTTCCATTGGGAAAAGCAAAAGGCATTTGGGGATGGCCTGGAACTTTCAGGACATCATTATGAACACCAATCATACTGTCTCCTCCAAGTAAGGAAATGCTGGCTAAAGGGAGGTTTCTAGATAACCAGACACCAGTAGGCATGGATTTTACTATATGTTAGGAAGCGAAATATTCTGCTCTGTTCTTCCACCAATAAGCCAAATAAAACATGTCATTGAATTTATCAAAGGGAAAATATGATGACCAAACTTGGCAAAGTAAAAGGTTTCCAACCTAATCACTTTTCTATTGCTCTAAAGGAATCAATCAGCTATGCATAAGAGCATCTGCCTCTGCCACCCTTCATGATGACTCGCTGTGACAGTAAAACTGAAAAAGAGCTAAACACTTAAGCAGAACTTTCTCTGCCGATCCTTGGACTCCTCTTGAGAAAACGAACATTTTAACAACTCTAAATGCTCAGACAAAACATCCAAGATTTCCCTTACATAACAGACAATGTCACGGCAATCCCAAAAAACACAACTTAGCATAGCAGTGTTCTCAGAACAGGATTTCAAAACCCTACCGTCTTCATGTGTCTTCTCAGCTCTGCAATTAAATATATTCTTGCTGCTCCCCATAGTTCCCCAAGTCTAGATACTATAATTACCATGACAGTTTCTCCAATGTCCTAATTAACAGAGAACGACAAACCCTGGAAGAAGAAAGCCAGGACCCCAGGACTTTGATTCAGCAGTCATATCCCCAGTGCCAGTGAGGGAATTAGTCAAGTAGAGAACAGAGTGATTCATCTGTTTCTTCTCTTCCATATCTCCCTTTGATTATCCTTCCTGTATTCCTCTTGAAAGATCATGTCAAAACTTTGCTTCTACTTCTGCTGCTCCCCTGTATAATCTTCCTACTCCCGGTGGCTTTGCACATACTATAGAATTCTGCTGGACCAGAACATTCCACTTTGAGGTATGTTTTGGAAAACTTTGGTTTATGACTATCTTATGTGTTTTTTTTTTTTTTTTCACTATACTTCAGGATATTTCTTTCTTGACAACCTAAATGTGAGCAACCTGACCCTACTCAAATAGGGCCCCCAGTGTCCAATCTAGGACAGAAGGCCCGGGAAAAGAGGCATCTGTGCAGCCGCTCTTGCCCTCTCCTCCTGCTTCTGCGGGGCACCTGGTGAGCTCAGCAGCAGCCTGCTGTCCTTGGCCCAGCGCCCCGCCCTCATTCAGCTACCTCCGCAGTGAGTCAGGGAGTTCCAGGAGTGCCCTCAGGAGGCTCTGCCCAAGGTCAGGGCCGTGTTTCACACAAAGAGCCTGATATTTACCCACAGCCACAGGAAGTTTAGTTAGGAGCCGAAATTCCCAGCAGTTCAGTTTTGTTGCCTGAACTGTCCAGCCCTTCTAGGCAACTCACACCCAATATCTCATTACTTCTGCTTACTCACTGCCACCTTCTCTTTTCAACTCTTTTTTTTTTCATTTTATTTATTTTTACTTATCATTGTATTATGTTTTGGGCTTCCCCGGTGACTCAGTGGTAAAGAATCCATCTATAACACAGGAGACACTGGTTCAATCCATGGGTCAGGAAGATCCCCTGAAGGAGGGCATGGCAACCCACTCCAGTATTCTTGACTGGAAAATCCCATGGACAGAAGAGCCTGGAGGACTATAGTCCATGGGGTCACAAAGAGTCAGACAGGACAGAAGTGACTGAGCACTCACAGGTTATGTTATGTTTTGTGTGCATGTTATGTTTTGTCTTTTTTTAACTTTTTATATTGTACTGGGATATAGCCAATTAACAATGTTACGATAGTGAAGGTGAACAGCAAAGAGACTCACCCATATGTAAATATGTATCAGTTCTCCCCCAAACTCCCCTCCCATCCAGGCTGATGCAGAACATTGAGCAAATCAACTTTTTTCTAAAAAACGTTCCTGTCTACTTTTCTCTTTGTCTTTAAAGAAAGGTAAAGAGGTTAGTGGTAAAAAGGGGGCCATCAGGAGGAGAGACTCCGAACATGTAGAAGAAAAGCGTTCCTGTGCTCTCAGTTACTCATTTTACACACATGTGCACGCACATGCACACACACACACTCATGAAGCACCCAGAGTCTTATGAGACCTGAATGTAGGACTCCTGGCTAGCCATCCCAGTCACCCCTTCACACAGTGGGGAGCAGGAGATTCCTGTCCCTGGCACTCTCCATCCATTCTTTGTTCCCTGTCACTGTTCTCTTTTTAAATGACTAGCCTTTTTGAGAAGCCAAATGTGTCAAAATGTCTTGAGGCTATCCCTTTCTGACAGTAATATCGTTAGTATAATATTTAAGTTTACAAAGCCCTTTCTCCTACATATTATTCTGGTTAAGCCTCACCGCAACCCTGTGAAATAGGTTTCAGTATTATCCTTCTATTTACAGACAAAGAAACCTAAGTGCTGCTGGTCGGGCTAAGTATCACATGATTACACTGGACTCAGTCTAAACGCAAGTCCCAGAGTCTACGTTAGCTAACACGTGATTCTGGTATAAACGACCCTGGCCATAGGCCCCCCGGATCAGGCAGATTGTGTGAGGCTGGTGTCTGTGCATCAGTGGCCACTGAGTGGACTGAGGTGGGCCCCTGGCCTGAGGCCGCCTGTTCATTAGCTGCTCAATGGCTTGTGGCGATGCCTTTGGCAAAGAATTCTACCCAAAGGGGCGATGTCAAAGAGCAAAGTCATTTGGACTGCTCTTTCTGGCATTTGGATTGAGGAATTGGCCTGTTAATAAAGAGAAAAAAATAGAGCAGACATATCTTGGAAGAAAGGGAGAGAAATCACGAGAGATAGATGAGAAAATCATGAGAGAGACAAAAAGAACAGCCAGTTCCTGTAGCTGACTCAACCCTTGATCAGCTTTCTGGTTCCAGTTTCACATACGTGATAAATCCTCTCTTTCCAAGTTGGCCTCCATGTTTCTCTGCTCCTGAAAACAAAGGGAGCCTTTCCACTTCGCACCCTGCACTGATCTTTGCTGTCTTATCCCAAAGCAGTGGCCCCTATAAGGTACCCAAAAGGAGGAGAAGAGGGGCAAGTGGGTCTTTCAAATCCCCCTATAGAAGGTGGCTGTCCTTATTTCCAGACTGCTGTTCACAAGTCCAGGATCCGGCCAAAAAATAAACTCAGTTCACTGCAGTCTCTCCAGTCCAGCTGGTGCGGCAGACAACATACACAACACACTACTGAATCCAGGCTAGTCTGGCTCTTTGAAGATCACCTTCACAGAGATCGACATTTCTGAATCAGAGAAAGTAATCTATGATAAGGTTGATATGTAGCTTTGATGTACAAACTCTGGGATTGTATTCCAGCGGGCAAATAAAAGGGCAGATTTTTTCCAGTAAGAAAATCCTTTTGAAATTATACTGCAGAGGAATGTGATCGCCTTGGAAAATCTGCTTTGTAAATACTTCCCTGTAATTAAAAGATGTAATATTTGGACAAAAGGAGATATCTGGAGGAGTTTTCTGTCTTAAAGAAAGACTTCCCTCAGAAGGATATGTTTCCCACTTCTGGAGATCTTACAAAAGGAAGTATAATCTGACGCACTACCTAAAACTTGTTTTTGTACCCTCACCTTTTTATCCTCTACACTTTTTTCCCCCCTACTTTTCCTTCAGCTATTATTTTCTAAAGTTGATCTGCATCATCTTTATTGTGTTCAGACTTCGGGGTGGAGCCACTCCCTGAATACTTTTTACCTGTTTTAACCTGAAGCCCTGGAATACCAGAGCCCCAGGTGCTTAAATTAAGACATTTCAAAAGGCAGCTGGCTCTGCAATCCCAAGAATCATAGTCCAAACAAATATGATTCAGCTTGAATCACAGCTTAAACACATTGCAGGGATGTGGTTAGTAGCACAATAAAGAGGAGAAATACCTGAAACACCTTAGTCTGAGAGAGTCCCTAGCCTCTCAGAACAGTTAAGTCAGGGCACCGGCAGGGCCAATATAGCAGCTTGACATGAGCCATGAGAGGAAACAGGCCCTTACTTCACAATTCCGCATCCCTAGCAAGTGACTGGGATTTCCCAGGTGCCTCAGATGGTAAAGAATTTGCCTGCAATGCAGGAGACCCGTGTTCAATCCCTGGATTGGGAAGTTTCTTTGGAGAAAGGAATGGCAACCCACTCCAGTGTTCTTGCCTGGAGAATTCCAAGAACAGAGGAGCCTGGCAGGCTACAGTCCATGGAGTCGCAAAGAGCTGGACACAACTAAGTGACTAACACAAGTACAAGGAAGGGACTGGGGGTTCCCAGGTGGCATTAGTGGGAAAAAAAACCCGCCTGCCAATGCAGGAGACACAGGAGAGGAAGGTTCAATCTCTGGGTTGGGAAGATTCCCTGGAGAAGGGCGTGGCAACTCACTCCAGTATTCCTGCCTGGAGAATCCCATGGACCAAAGAACTTGGCCGGCTATAGTCTGGCAAAGAGTCAGACACAACTGAAGTGACTTAGCAGGCACACGTGCAGAGAAGAGTTTCCTTCCTGTACTCACAAGATTGCCGCTGTGCTTCCAGTTCATTCATTTTGATTCAAGGCAAGAAAGAAGAAGACTATGTGGGGAAAGGGGAAAAAAACAATCTGTCCCTTTAAAAATGTTCTTCAGGAAAGCCCACCCAGTGATGTCTGCTTATTGGCCAGAATTGGACCATGTGACCAACCATCCCTGCAAAGGAGTCTGGGTAAAAACATAGCGTGATTTTTATGGCTTTAGTAGTAGAGGGCAATAAGGAAAGAGGCTTTGGATAAGCCAACCTGCAGTGTCTGCCACAGAGTAGCAGGGAAGAGGAAGTGCCCTAACTCACCCACTGAGATAGGAAAATTTCAGGCTTATCCTCTCAAATGTACAAGTCCCATTCTAGATGAGACTGTGTGGAAGTGGCTGTGAAGGAGAGTCCTTCATAGTGTGGACAAGTTAAGACCTGACCACATCAAATCAACCTATGAGCAGCTGAGCATAAGGAGTATGGTAAACAACTGCTCACATATTTAGCCTTGTATACCCAGGAACATAACATCTTTTCATTCCTTACAGGAATCTGGATAATTAATGTACAGAGAAGTGAAACAGGAGCAGAACTGGACCAAGGGCTAAGAAGTTGGTACCTAGATCATGGTAGTGCAAAAAAAAAAAAAAAAAAAAAAAGTGTTAAAAGGCTGATGGGAAAAGGCAGAGACTGGAAATGCCCATTCAGAGGACCAATTAAAACCCTGAGGCTGCAAGGGCTAAACAAGCCTCATTTGTCTACCATTAACTTTGACAAGCCCCTGGAGAACTGAAATTTATTAAGAAATACATAAAAAAGGCAGTTTCTATATGCAAATCAAAAAAGAAATTAACTGTTTCCAGCCGATCTTACTCCTGGATTTACCGTGAGGTGCTTGGAGGGCCCTGTTCTTTCATGATGGTAGGATCTCTGGATCTTTGCAGACTCTGGGCTACCAAAAAGCTACTTCTTATAGAGAAAAGCCCATCCAAACAGAAAGCAGGATGTCTTAATCCTCTCCAATTCTGTTTTTATTTTTTCCCTTAAGGATTTAGATACAGGGAATATTACTGTGGGAAAAGGCATGGGAATGAGCAAGAAGTTTGGAGTCAGGGGGACAAAGATTTGAAATCTACCCACTAATGATTATTAACTGAAACCTTAGACTATTTCCATAACATGCCGGTACTCACTTGTCCATTTTTAACATAGAGTCAATACTACTGCGAGAGGGTTCAGATAAGGACTAAAAAAAATTGCAAGCTATATAAAATGCTTAGCATACTTTTCAGGGGCTGCACACCAAGGATTTATTTCCTCACCACTTAGTGGGAGGGCGACAATTACCTCTAAGTGAGGGAACATGATGAAGGAGAGCTTCCCACAGCTCGGCTTCTAAAGGAAGATAGAAAAGCAAAGACAAGGGGGAGGATGCAAAAATGACTAATAGAGGAAGAGGTCACAGTTGAACTATCAAGTAAGCTAAAATTACCTTGGTTTATAATCAGTGAGAGGAGGCCCCAGTACAGCCTAGTGAGGCTGCTTGGGTTTTATATGCAGAAAACCAGACTTCCTCTCCCAGCTCTGCTGCTTGCTGGGGAGCTGGGGCAAGTCATTTCCCTTCTCAGTTCTTATAGGGTAAATGTAGTTAATAATACCTGCCTTTTAGGTTTATTGTGAGAATGTACTGAGATGCAAGAGGCCCAGTAAGACTCTTAAACATAGTAGCTCTTCTCAACCAGCTGAGAGCAGCTGAGTCAGCAACTGATGAGCAGGACTGATGAACAGGAACTTCAGTTACTTAGCATTTCAGTCAGTACAGGTTACATTAGGCTGTGTTACAAGTAGCTCTGTATTTTCATTGACTTAAATTTTAAGATTTATTTCTTCATTCATCCTGCTCTTTATCATAGCCAGAAGCTCTATCCCACACTACTGCATCTTCACTCCAGGTCCTAGGCTAACAGAGCAGCCACCAGCAGGAATATGCTGGCTGTCGTGACAGGAAAAAAGATAAAATGGCAAAGCATCATCACTTTTAAAGCTTCCGTTCAACGTCATCTGTCAAAGCAAGTCACATCGTAATATCTTCAAGTGGGCGGGAAAGTACAACCCACCATATGTCAGGAAGGAAAGAGAAGAGGAATATTGGTGAACAGCCCTAATGACTATCATAGTTAGAGAGCAAAAACTTCAAAAAGATTTAATTATCTCTTTTCCCAAAGAAAGACTTGCCACAAATTAGCTTGTTGAGAATTGGCACGTTTCCAAAGGTATGTTTCTCTTTTCTTGATGAAAATAAATTATCAGCAAATAGTCTTGCTGAATTGTTGCACTTTTTACAAAATTTTCTGTTGCTATGCCTACCGCTGAATTTAACTGCCCTAAATTAATAGCTATAGTCCTTTTTACTGTAGTGGAGAAGACTCTCTTTTCTTCACCCATGCATCTCTCTTCTCTCCCATTAATAAAAGTATATCTACGTTACACTCTTCCTAATCAAGTTTTGAAACCCCAGATTTCTGGTGGCACCAAAAACATAGAACACTCTATCAGAAACCATGAGTTTGAAACAGTCAATGTTTGTAGGTGCCTTTCCCACTATGAGTTTGTTCTGTTTTCTTGTGACTCAGAAGTGCAGGAAAATGTTGCTTCCTTTCCAATTTATAATATACAGGGTATGTATGAGATCTTTTTTCTGTAGGGAGCCTTCCTAAAACTTGGGAAGTGTATTCATTACTTACTGCTGCATAACAAATTACCCCAATACTTAGTGATGTCAGAGAACAATGACATCTATATTTTCACAGTCTCTATGAGTCTGAAATTTTGGAGCAACTTAGTTGGCAGTTTGGGCTCAAAGTCTTTCATGAGGCTGCAGTCATCTGAAGACTTCAGAGAGGTTAGCTGGTCTGCTTCCAAGACAGCACCAATGACTCACTTCCAAGTTACTTCTAAGACTCACTTATATGGCTAAAAAGTTGGTGCTGGCTGTTAATAGGAGGCCTTAATTCCTTCCTACATATGGCTTTTCTACATGACCCCCCTGAGCAAATGATCCAAGGGAGATGAAGACAGAGGTTACCATGTTTTTTATGACTGAAGATCAGAGTCACTCACTGCCACTTCTGCAGTATTCTATTGTGCATACAGGACAGCAGAGAGGGCATTATACACAGGAGTGAATACTGGGAGACAGGGGTCACTGGAGACTGACTTGGAGGCTGGCTACCACAGGAAGCAAGACAAGCATTCTCTCAATTTACTTGAAGTCCACCACAAATATAAAAACAAAATTACAGGATAAATGCTATGAAGATAAGGATTTTTTTCTACTTGTTGTGTTTACACTTTTGGATATTACCTAACACAAAATACTCTCAATAAATGTTTGTATAATGAATACCCGTGTAAGAAGAAATATTAGGGAAACTTTTTTATTTTAAAGTGTCTTGGTAAACATTACAAGCACTCTATTTTTCTAGTTTGAATTAAGGCAGACAAATGCCTTGCATATGTGATCTGTGGTGCCTTATCACAATGTCGATATGAAACATTGAAAGAAGAAAAAGTCTCATCAAGTCCACTACAAGATGGCTCAAATGCATCAGCTTTTAGAAGCATGATTTCATCAGAGAAACAGTGTAGCCCAGTGAATAGACTCTGGGTTAAAAATCAGGAAAGCTCAGATGTTGTCTAGGTCCTGCCACTGTCTAGGTCCTGGTACTCTGGGCAAATCACTTCATGTCTCTGGGCCACAGTCTCCTTACTTAATAAGGGCAGAGGTCTGGACTAAACGATATCAAAGATACTTCTGGAATCAACATTCTGACACTGTTTGACCTCAACTTGAATTTCATCATACATTTAAAACCAGGCCTTTAAAGAAATTATTTCTGATCAAATTTATTGATTAGATTGTTCTCCAGTATGCACCAGGTTTGTCTCCTGGAGGAGGGCATGGCAACCCACTCCAGTATTCTTGCCTGGAAAATGCCATGGACCGAGGAGCCTGGCATACAGTCCATAGGGTCGCACAGAGTCAAACACTACTGAAGCAACTTAGCATGCATACATGCATGAGGCCAAAATGTATACACAAGTCTGGTTTGGCTTAAGGTCTGTAGGATGAGTTAAGTTTATTTGTATAAAGATTCCAGAAGCCTCCTGGGAAAGAATTTACTGTAGTGGAAGTGAGAGTTTTGCTCAAAAACAATGTCTTAAGAATTGGAAAGAGAAGGCAACTTTAAAACAGCCCCATTTCTACCTATCAAATTACTTCCCAGTTCCTGTTTCCTGATGTCTGAGTACCCAAAAGATGGAGCTGGAAATAAAATGGATGCATTAAAGCCTGCAGTAGTTTGAACACAGAGAATTTTTTCATATGTCACCTAGAACTGAACACAGGACTCCAAGAGTGGTCTGACCACAAAGGAAGTGAATGTAAACTCCTTTATCTGGAGCACTATGAAGTTACAATTTTACCATGGAAGGGTACATCATGTCAACCCCTGATTCACAGTGAGTTGACAATAATCACAACTTCACATTGTGTTGTAGTAACCACATCTTCACTTGAACTTCCTATTAAACATGATCTTGCTAGAATCACTCCATTGTTCTTCCCAGCCCAGGTCCTGTTGGATCCTGCTTTATATTGCTTATACACTGGTGGTATTTCAGTTAGCATCCAAAACCTCCTCACTCTTCCCTCTCCTTGGTCTCCTGCTACAGCTCCCCATGGCCAGACCCAAACATAAGTCATAGGAGTCCATTGGAGAGTCCACACAAATCAGCCTCTACTGCGAGTGGAGGGTGGAGAGTGGATCTGGAGAAGCAAGGGCAAGATATCCAGCACAAGTGGTCTTTTACTGGGTAACCCAAGAAACGTAGACCATCCAAGGACCATGAATTTCCATTTTGTACAGTCACTGGAAAACTTTCACTTAATGTGAATCTATTAGTCTGGCGGCTCACGCAGTAAAGAATCTGCCTGCAATGCAGGAGACCCAGGTTTGATCCCTGGGTTGGGAAGATCCCCTGGAGAAGGGAATGGCTATCCACTATGGTATTCTTGCCTGGAGATATATTCTTGCCATGGACAGAGGAATCTAGCAGGCTATAGTCCATGGGGTCACAAAGAGTCAGACACAACTGACTAACTAACACATTAGTCTGAAACATGCCATCCAAGTGATATATCTTAACCAGGAAAATGCTTGGTGGTGGTGGTTTAGTCCCTAAGTCATGTCCAACTCTTGAGACCCTGTGGACTGTAGCCTGCCAGGCTCCTCTGTCCATGGGATTCTCCAGGCAATAATACTGGAACAGATTGCCATTTCCTTCTCCAGGGGATCTTCCTGACCCAGGGATCAAACCCAGGTCTCCTGCACTGCAGGCAGATTTTTTACTGACTGAGTTACCAGGGAAGCCCAGGAAAATGCTCAATATACTGTTTTCTGTGTGTGCTTTATTGAGATACAATTCATATATCATACAATTCTCCCATTTACAGTGTATAAAATAAATATATTTTGGTATATTCACAGAATTATACAGCCATCACAATAATTGATTTTAGAACATTTCTACCACCCCAAAGGATCTCCATTTTCAGTATCCTTCACACTTCATACCTCCTCAAACATCTCTAGCCCCTGGAAATCACTAATTTACTTTCTGTCTCTATGGATTTGCCTATTCTGGATATTTCATATAAGTAGAATTATACACAATTTTTTTAATGTTTTGCTTCTTTCACCAAGTAGAATATTTACAAGGCTCATCCATGTTGAGCATAGATCAGTGCTTCATCTTTTTTTTTATTGCCAAATGATATTTCACTGTAGAGATAGACCATATTCTCTTTATCCATTAATTATTTGATGGATATTTGGGATGTTTGGGACTTTTTGACTCTTTTATATAATGCAGCTATGAATATTCATGTTTGGGTTTTTGTGTGGGCATAAATTTTCATTTCTCTTGCATGTATAATAGAAATATATTTGCTGTGTCATATGGTAACTCTATGTTTGAGCTTCTCAGGAACTTCCAGACCATTTTCAAAAGTGACTGCACCATTTTATATTCCTATAAGGCTATGGTTTTTCCAGTGGTCATGTATGGATGTGAGAGTTGGACTATAAAGAAAGCTGAGTGCCAAAGAATTGATGCTTTTGAACTGTGGTGTTGGAGAAGACTCTTGAGAGTCCCTTGGACTGCAAGGAGATCCAACCAGTCCATCCTAAAGGAGATCAGTCCTGGGTGTTCATTGGAAGGACTGATGCTGAAGCTGAAACTTCAGGACTTTGGCCACTTGATGTGAAGAGCTGACTCATTTGAAAAGACCCTGATTCTGGGAAAGATTGAGGGCAGGAGGAGAAGGGGATGACAGAGGATGAGATGGTTGGATGGCATCACCGACTCAATGGACATGGGTTTGGATGCACTCCAGGAGTTGGTGATGGACAGGGAGGCCTGGTGTGCTGTGGTTCATGGGGTCACAAAGAGTCGGACTCGACTGAGCGACTGAACTGAACTGAAGCAGTGTTTGTTTCAATTTCTCCACGTCCTCACCAACACTTGCTGTTTATCATTTTCACTATAGTTTTCCTAGTGTGTGTGAAGTAGCATTTCATTGTAGTTTTGGTTTGCAAGTTTGCTAAAGATGTTTAGTATATTTTCACATGTTTGTTAGTCATTGGAGTATCCTTTGCCCATTAAAAGAATTCAGTTATATGTCATTTTATTATTGAGTTATTAATGTTCTTTATAATTTTTTAGATGTATGCTTCTTACTGGATATACATGGTTTGCAAAATTTTTCTCCCATTCTGTGAGATGTCTTTTCACTTTCTGGATACTATCCTTTGAAGCACAAGTTTTAAATTTTGATGCTTTCCAATTTATCTATTTTCTTCTTTTGTTGCTTTTGCTCTGGAGTTACAGTCTAGTGCCATTTTGAAAGCTATTTTTTCCTAGCTTCCTGTTCATGTTTAGAAAAAAATACTTCTGACTTTCCTTTCCTGCCCTGAATTACTTAGAAGAGTAGAAGCTAATGTTCACTAAGCACTTGCTATGTGCCAGACTTTTGCTAAGCGTTCAGACACCCTGGGTAAAGAGCCCAGAGCCTCCTCAGCCCAGTCTGTCTGACTGAGGAGCCCATACTCTCAGCCACTTCACTGTCCTCCTGAATGTATCTTCCTCATTTTAGTGGTGGTTTCATTCTTCCAGGGGGAAGGTGGTGGATCTGCTGTTGGTGTTGGACAGGTTTACTCTGCCCGTGTTCTTTGTTCCCGTCCCTTCTCAGAGGTTAGTCCCCTGCCCCACCCCTTTAGGACTGCCAGAATCGGCAAACTCTCCAACACATACACACACTCATCCAGAAAGGCCAAACAACCTTTCATGACACAGAATACTTAATGTCTCGATGCCACAACTGCAGTGACTCCCTGACCCTTGCCCCACCCTAACTATGCAGAGTCTTCCCTTTGGTTGTGGTGGTCTAAGGTTTGACACCCCCCTTTCCTACTGTCTCCAATTTGTCTATCAAATCTACTTGAAACAACTTCAGAGACATCTCTCAGACTCAGCCTCCCTTTCCTATTTCATCCTTCTTGCCACTGCATCTGTTCAGATCCTTGTCATTTCTTAGGTGAACTAATTGGACTCTCTTTGCAGTGTTTTCTTCAACCTAATTGAATTGAAATGAATAATCTCTTCATGGTTGACATCCCCAGTAGATTATGAGATCACTAAGGTCAGAGACCAAAGAGAATTGATTAGCCCAGAACACAGATTAAAGTCTGCCATCTAAAGGGATTAAATTAGCATTTGTGAAGGAATATTCAGGGTCATACTATGCCCAGCATCTACAAATCCTTTAGAGGGGAGAAAACCTTTGTAATAATAACAATTAAATGTTATGTGACCCAGATATCCCATGAACCCTTTCTGTCCAGCTATGTATCTGAACTGCTAGCACTTGTGGGGGGATCAAGACAAAGTAGGCATGTTGTCTTCCATTTTAGGGAGTCACCTGCTGGCCTGTAATTTTCTCTTTATTTTAATCATGAAAGAGAGTCTGACCCATGTCCCTCGTAGACCCGTCTCCATCAGGACACACCAAGTGATCAGGGAGTCTGCTGTCTTTCTCAGACCCACCCACACCTGTTTCCCTGAGTCCCCAAACACTGATGGATGAACTGAGACAGGGTGGAAACTGAGACCCTTTATTGCAAAATGCAAAGGAACTATTACTGTTGCTGTTCAGTCGTTTCTGATTCTGTGACCCCGTGGACCGCAGCACTCCAGGATTCCCTGTCCTACACGGTCTCCTGGAGTTTGCTCAGACTCATGTCCATTGAGTCAGTGATGCCATCCAACCATCTCATCCCCTGTTGTCCCCTTCTCCTCTTGCCCTCAATCTTTCCCCACATTAGGGTCATTTGCAATGAGTCAGCTCTTCGCATCAGGTGGCCAAAGTGTTGGAGCTTCACCTTTAGCATCAGTCCTTCCAAGAATATTCAGGATTGATATCCTTTGGGATTTACTGGTTTGATCTCCTTGCTGTCCAAGGGACTTGTAAGAGTCTTCTCCAGCACCACAATTCAAAGGCAGCAATTCTTCAGCTCTCACATCCATACATGATGATTGGAAAAACCACAGCTTTGACTATATGGACCTTTGTTGGCAAAGTGATATCTCTGCTTTTTAATATGCTGTCTAGGTATACAGCACCAAAACTAACCACAAGCATGTGCAGTTGGGACAAACTATGAAAAATAAGATACAAAAAGACCAAAAACTGCCACTTCTGAGGAGCTGGGAGCAAAAACAGGGTATCCAGAGCAAAATCAGAGTGCTGCACATAAACACAACACCTCCAAAGGGGTAGGCAAACCACCTCAGCCACCACGCCATCCTGAGCCCTGGACTTTCCCCTACCCTCACCCCATATAAGGATCCAGCTTACCCTACCTGGGGAGTGATTAAGGGAAGCTGACTTGTTTTCACTCCCTCCTGCTGCAGCAGGAGCTCTAATAAATCCTTGGCTGAATTTCTTGTCTGGCCTCTTTTCAATTTCTATTGATTAAGGAGGCCAAGAACCCAGGTCCATAACATAACCAAAAAAGGGTAAGTTAGGTAAGTATCACGGGCTTCCCTGGTAGCTCCGTTGGTAAAGAATCCACCTGCAATGCAGGAGACCTCGGTCCAATTGCTGGGTTGGGAAGATTCCCCTAGAGGAGGGATAGGCTACCCACTCCAGTTTTCTTGGGCTTCCCTGATGGCTCAGAGAGCAAAGAATCCACCTGCAGTGTGGGAGACCGGGTTCAGCTCCTGGGTTGGGAAGACCCCCTGGAGGAGGGCATGGTAACCCACTCCAGTATTCTCGCCTGGAGAATCCCCATGGACAAAGGTGCCTGGTGGGTCCACTGGGTCACAAAGAGTTGGACACGACTGAGTGATTAAGCACAGCACAGGTAAGTACTGCAAAATCATTCCTAGTAGGAAGACTAGTAGTTATAATCCTACCTTAGTAACCTGCTCCCTACTAGCATCTGGGAAAAGGTAGAGATGAGCAGATGGGACAAGGACTCACAGTTGAGGTCTTTGAGAACTATCCCAAATGTCACTCTCTCGTTCTCTCTCCTCAGACCTCTGCGGTCCTCCTCTTATGTGCTCCCCTCAAGTTTCCCAGATAACATCTCCATCCTTCTGCCACAGAAAATGTCCCATTCTACCCTATTCTCCACTAGAGGAAGTGGCCCCACGTCGCCGCGGTCCCTTCTTTTTAAGGGAAAAAATTAATGCCGTGGGCTTCAGCTGGATGTTGATGGAAGTTTGCTCTGCCCAGCCTGCAGCTCTCTCTGAAGTGGGAGGAACCTGGGCTGGTTTTGTAGCGGAGCACAGGTGTACCTTCCCTCTCAGGCAGTGGAGGCTGCTGGTGCGGGGAAAGTTTCTTCATGAATTACCTACCTAAGGACAAATATCTCCGCATGGTCAGAATTACTTTTCTTCCAAAGACAATGCAGGTCAGGAACAGAGGAACAAAGTATTTTTCAGTGTATTAACGTGTTTTGGGCCTCACCCTTTTATTAAAATTTTGGCATTGTTGTGATAAAGTAGTTTTTGTTTCCTTCCTAAATCTATTTCATTAGAAAGGTCCTTCATTAGTGGAGCATGTTTACTTCCTAGGATAGAATTTTTTGATCCCCAAGCTCTCCCCAGATGGAGTGGGAGGTGGGAAGGATCTCTGCTTACCCTGCCACAGCAGTAAATAGAAACTTTAAAGTTCATGTGTACAATTGGCAAGATCACTGCAAATGGAATGTTTATGGATTCTGGGCCTTGATCTATAAAGTGTCCTTAAGAAACTGAAGGTTTCAGTTTCAAAGGAAACAGTGACGTTCCTAACCAACATGTGTCTTTTTGCCTAGGAGCTACTCTCCCTTCCTCCCCCTCCACTTGCAGCTCCCTATCTGCAAGATGAAAGGGACCAATCTAAGATTTCTAGAAGATTCTTGGAACCCAGATGTAATTCAATTAACATCTTCTGAATGTCTGCATCTGCTATGTGCAGTACGGTGTGGTAAAAATGCAATTTTGTATCATCCAGGGAGGCATTCCCATGGTTTCTACAATCTCCCTTTGAGAAATCAAGCTAGAACAAAGGCTGACACAAAGAGTATTATTTCTTTTGCTGTGTCTACCTAACTGCAAAGGAAGAAAACATTTGTCCAAAATGATTTAGCCTAAAAACCCTGAGCCCTACCGGGAATTCTTCTGGACTAGGTCACTGAGGTTCAGAGCTTATGGAAAGGCATTCTTTCTGTCCTTTTCTTCAGTACTGACTTCACTTGAACTTTCCAGGTGTACCAGTGACAAAGAAACTAATTAAAGGAAAAACAACTTTAAAATAAAAAAAGGACTTGAACAATAATATTGAATTATTACTGAACCATCCTTTCTATTGGAAATATAATCATATTAGTGGTACCAGAAAAATGTGTTAGAGGCTCAACTGGAGAAAAAAATTTAACTTTTTCTTAAACTCTTTCAAATGACAGAAATCACTTGTAGAAATCCAAAAGGAAGCAATCTTGAGACACTACTGCTTTTACTAGTGGGTCTTTAGAAATACCCTAACTTTCCATCCATCCCTGTTCTAAGAAATCATCTCCTTTCCCTGGAAATTCCAGGCTTAGGCAAAAGAGCCTATTAAACTTGCATCATAATGAAAAATATTGTTTGCCAGAGAACTTCCAGCATTTATAACACTTATCAGGATAGCTTCTTTTTTTTAATGATAATTACCAAATTATTCTAAATTCTCAGATATATTTTCCCTTCTACTTTTATTCTAATGTCAGCTTCTGAATGAAATTGCATCAGTACACATACACTTTTGAAGGAAGGGTCATTCTTAATAATTTTTTTTTTCCCATTTATCAAAAATACCAGTTTGGGTTTTTGTTGTTGTTTTTAGTTTCGTATCTTAGGAAATGGTGTTATCTGCTACTTATTGATCAAAACATAAATCTAGTTGACATCCTTGATATGTCTTTCCCACCTCCGCTATATCCAATCCATCCATTTGTTCTGTTGGCTCTGCCATTAAATCATAACCAAAGTCTTCTTCTCTTATCTCTACTGGTCCAAGTCACTGACATCTTGCACAAGGAGTACTACTCTGGTCTCCTAAAACTTCTTCTCCTTCCACTCTTGTTCCTCTGACATTCATTCTTCTCAGTTGTCAGTTTGATCTTCAAGATCTTAAATTTGATCATGTTACTTCTTGTCCCAGGAAGCCCCATAGGTATTTGATAGATGAATGAATATTAAAATACATACTTCATCTTAGTGATCAATGAGATGGTGGAATAGAACAAGGTTTTGATTTCTCTTTATCTGGATTTGCTGACCTAACTGCCAGCCAGAAAAACTATGAGTCAAATCAGTTATTTCAGCATAAATCGCTTGCCATACCCTAACTGAAGGAAGGCAGGAAAGAGAGAGGGCTGGCCTTGAAAGATGACATGGTAATGAATGAAATGGCACTGGGCAGGAACGCCCAGGACAGGCTTGCACAGATAAGGGAAAGAAGACCCCATTTGGCTCCCTACATGGTGTAGCTCAGTTGGTAAAGAAACTGCCTGCAATGCAGGAGACCTGGGTTCAATTTCTGGGTCGGGAAGGTCCCCTGGAGAAGGGAATGGCAACCCACTCCAGCATTCTTGCCTGGAGAATCCCATGGACAGAGGAGTCTGGCAGGCTACTGTCCATGGGGTCACAAGAGTCAGATGTAGCTTAGCAACTAAACCATCACCGTGGTGTAAATTATACTAGCTTCTCACTTTCTATAGCTTGTAAAAGACTGAGGCTTGAAGTTCTATATTCCTTTCTCTTTTTTTGTTTGTTTATAATTATTTATTTATTTGGCTGTGCTGGGTCTTCATTACTGTACGGGCTTTTCTCTAGGTGCGGTGGGCAGGGACTACTCTCTAGTTGTGGTGTGCAGGCTTCTCATTGCCGTGTCTTCTCTTATAGCGGAGCACAGGCTCTAGGCTCACAGGCTCCAGTAGTTGTGGCACATGGGCTCAGTAGTTGTGACTCCAGGGCTCTAGAGCACAGACTCAATAGTTGTGGTGCATGGGCTTTGTTGCTCTGCGGCATGTGGAATCTTCCTGGACCAGGAATCGAACCCATGTCTCCTGCATTGGCAGGCAGACTCTTTACCACTGAGCCACCAGGGAAGTCCCTGAATTCTTTTTTTAAATATTTTATTTTATATTGGAGGATAGTTGATTTACAATGTATTAGTCTCATGAGTACAGCAAAGCAATTCAGTTATTACATACACAACTGTCGATTCTTTTCCCATTTAGGTTATTACAGAATATTATGGAGCTCAGTATTTCTTATCATTCTGCCTAGAATACATTACCAATTAGTGGCCATTAAGAAGGGAAAGGTATTTTAACAATATCTGTGGAGTGACAAGCCTCAATTCTGGTTTCCTCTTTACTCCAAACTACTGCCATGCTCACAACATCTCTGATACCAGATGTGTGAGGTTTGTCTGGTGGCTTTTCTCATCCCATGAATTCTATGACATCAGCTGGGTATCCTGCAGTTTTATCCATTTCTGAGCGTATCACCTGGAGATAGTATCAGAGTCCACAGGTTAAGGGCTCAGTCCCATGAGACCCCCGGAGAAGGCAACGGCATCCCACTCCAGTACTCTTGCCTGGAAAATCCCATGGACAGAGGAGCCTGGTGGGCTGCAGCCCATGGGGTCGCCAGGAGTCGGACACGACTGAGCGACTTCACTTTCACTTTTCACTTTCATACATTGGAGAAGGAAATGGCAACCCACTCCAGTGTTCTTGCCTGGAGAATCTCAGGGATGGGGTAGTCTGGTGGGCTGCCGTCTATGGGGTTGCACAGAGTTGGACACGACTGAAGCGACTTAGCAGCAGCAGCAGCCCATAAGACCCTACTTCAAATACCAGTTGAAAGTTCTAGGTCGCCAGGTAACACAACTTCTGTTCGACTTAGCTACAAATTGGAGGTTCTCATGATCTCTGCCCCCTTGGATTCAATTATTTGCCGGAATAGCTCATAGACTTCAGGGAACTACTTAGTACGTTTACCAGTTTATGAAAAGATATGATAAAGAATACAGATCAACAGCCAGATGAAGAGATACACAGGGCAAGTTCTGGGAGGGTCCTGAGCATAGGGAGCTCCTGTCCCCATGGAGTTGGGGTACATTATCTTCCCTGTAGGTGGATGTGCTGATCAACCTGGAAGCTCCCCAAACCCGATGCTACTGGGATTTTATGGAGACTTTCTCAAGTGCATGTACATGCTCAGAAGCTCAGTTGTGTCCAGCTCTTTTTGGTCCCGTGGACTGTAGCCTGCCAGGCTCCTCTGCCCATGGAATTTTCCAGGCAAGAATACTGGAGTGGGTTGCCATTCCCTTCTCTAGGGGATCTTTCCGAACCAGGGGCTGAGCGTAGGTCTCCAGCATCACAGGCAGATTCTTTACTGTCTGAGCCACCATGGATTAACTCCATTTCCAGCCCTTCTCTCTCCTCTGGAGAATGGAGGGTGGGGCTGAAAATTCCAAACTTCTTACCATTGCTTGGTCTTTCTGGTGATTGGTCCCCATTCAGAAGCCTACCCAGAGCCCACCCAGAGTCATAAGATTAAAAGATGCTCCTATTGGTCTTATCACTTAAGAGCTGATAAGGGATTTAGGAGACCTGTGTCAGGGACCAGAGGCAGAGACCAACATCTTTTCTATTATCACATAATATCCCGTGAAGAAAAATAATCACACGACAACTTAATGCAATGCATGACACTTGATTAGATCCTGAGTCAAAATAAAGAACATTTTGGGGACATTTGGGGAAAGTTTAAGTACAAATTATGTATTAATTATTGCTGTGTAACCAGTCATTTCAAAACGTGGTGGCTTAAAAGCCCAATAATCATTTAATTTCTCACAATTTCTTTACTTAGGCATTTGAGAGTGGCTTGGTTAGACAGATCTGGCTCAGGCTCTATTTTGAGGTTGTATTAAGAGGTTTAACTTGGGTTGCAGGATCTACTTCCAAGGTGATTCACTCAAATGGTGTAAGTTAGTGCTGCCAAATTGGCTCCTCTTCATGTGGCTGCTCGGGTATCCTCCTTACATGGCAACTGGCTTTCCCCAGAATGGGCAAGCCAAGAGACCAAGGTGGAAATTGTAATGCCCCTAGATTTAGAAATCACAAACCATCACCTCCATCCTGTTGTATTATATTTGTTATAAGAACCAGCCCTGATTCAAAATAGGAGAGAACTGCATAAAGATGTGAATATAGAGAGATGAAGATTGGGTGCCATCTTGGAGGCTGGCTGGTACAGATTTTATATTAGATGAAATAGTATATTAATTTAAATTTCCTGAATATTATCACTATAATGTCCTTGTTCTTAAGAGAAATGTGCTAAGGTATTTAAGCTGAAATATCAAAATATGAGCAATTCACTCTCAAATGGTTGAGCAAAATTAATCATAAATAAAAACTACTTAAAACACCCTATTGGGGCTTCCTTGGTGGCTCAGTGGTAAGGAATTTGCCAGAAAACGCAGGAGGCACAGGTTTGATCTCTGACCTGGGAAGATCCCACATTCATTTACGCACCACAGAAGACCAACAAACTCTACAACTAGGACTCCTCCTCCTGACCTTGCCCAAGAGCCAGTTGTTAAACTTTTATCAGTGCACACACACACACACACATATTTGCACACATATAGATAGAAAGACAGAGACAAAGAGAGAAAGAGAGGGAAGAAACAAATGAGGCAAATGACAAAAACTGGGCAAACTAGGGGAAGAATACATGGGTGGATTATTACATTATTACACTATTCTTGCAACTTTTCTATAGATTTACATTTTTTCAGATGAAAATCTGGGGAAAAATTAAAAATATAATCAGGGAAAATACGTAGAAATATATCATAGATGAAAAAATATTGGTCATTAGTTGATTTAGTTAAGTTGGATGAAGTGTTTTTATGATTTATTATAATATGCTTCCTACTTTGGTATATTCTTAAAATTTTTCATAATAAAAAATTAACAAAAGTGTATACAAAACAAATTAATATACAAAGGCAGTTAACCAGCAAGAAACATTGCCTATACATGACAAATGTTAAGGGCAAAAATGTTCATTGAAATCTGCTAATTAGGCTTAGGTGAAGCACTACCAAGAGACAGTACATATTCAAAGGACAAGTGATTGCAAGAAAATCTGAATGTTTAATAACCATACTAGGGATAGGTTGCCTCTCCTTTTATAAGACCTGAACCTTAATCCCTCATTCTACTTGACTTCTATTGAGAGTCAAATTGAACAACCGAACATCAGGAATTTGTGTTTTATACACAGTAGGCAATCAATATCTATGCAGTGAATGAATTATGAGGAGGATGGGTCCCTGTCCTGCTCTCTTTCTACATAGGGAACTCCATAAACAAGCACGAACACTCTCCTGGTCTAAGACAGAGAGAGACCAGGTAAAGAGAACTGTTGCTCAGTAGCCCAGTCAAGTCCGACTCTTTGCGACCTGAGGGGCTGCAGCACACCAGGCTTCCCTGTCCTTCACCATCTCTTAGAGTTTGCTCAAACTCATATCCTTTGAGTTGGTGATACCATCCAACCATCTCATCCTCTGTCATCCCTTCTCCTTCTGCCTTCAATCTTTCCCTGCATGAGGGCCCTTTCTAATAAGTCAGCTCTACACATCAGGTGGCCAAAGTATTGGAGCTTCAGCTTCAGCATCAGCCCTTCCAATGAATATTCAGGATTGATTTCTTTTAGGATTGACAGGTTTGATCTCCTTGCAGTTCAAGGGACTCTCAAGAGTCTTCTCCAACACCACAGTTTGAAAGTATCAATTCTTTGGTGCTTAACTCTTTTTAATGGTTCAGCTCTCACATTTGTACATGAGTACTGGGAAAACCATAGCTTTGACTATATGGACCTTTGTCAGCAAAGTCTCTGCTTTTTAATATTCTGTCTAGGTTTGTCATAACTTTTCTGCCAAGGGGTGTCTTTTAATTTCATTGCTGCAGTCACTGTCTGCAGTGATTTTGGAGCCCAAGAAAATAAAGAGAAAATAATGAGAACCATGGAGAACTCAATTGGAAGGATGGGTATTACAGCTCCTGAAGAAACTCCCCTTTCCCCCAGAGATGGAGCAAGGAGCAAGTCCTGCTTTAAAGTCATGAGACCTGTATGGTCACACCACACTTAATTTAATGCTTTGTTGTTGCTGCTCTGAAATTTTTAAATTTTGAAACTGCTATTTTTTATTATTCTTTCTTTTTGCCTGAGCTGTGCAGCATGTGGGATTTTCTTTCCCTGATCAGGGATCTAACTCATGTCCTCTGCATTGGAAATGGAATCTTAACAGCTCCCACTAGACTGCCAGGTAAGTCCCCATTCTGAAATTTTTAATCACTTTATCGTTGGACTTGGATTTTGCAAGTCACACTGATGGGACAAGGGAACTTGTATGAGCAAAGGAGAGAGGTATAGTATGAGTTTCTGCTCTCTCTTGCTGTTCTGTTTGCATATAATATTCTGGATGTCCTGTGAGCACAGAGCTCCCACAGATTCTGTGATGCCTGGGAGCCCAGCAAGACTCAAGGCAAGAACAATAAGTGAGTTCCACCTACTGGAGGGGGAAGGAGAGGCAGGGCACTCACAGTCTTGGGAGGCCCTGCTGTGTGAAGCAGAACTTGATTTGAATGCAGAAAGAAAGAAATGGTGCTCTAGATATCTAGATATAGAGCAATGGTGCTTACTATCTATATCTGCATATAGATATCTATGGAGATAAATGCTTGCTTGGTGATGGCTGGCTCAATCAATGGATGGACAGTTGGACATACATATTGCAAAGGGAAAGAATAGTCTGTGAATATATATATATATATATACACACACACATATGTATATATGTATATTTATACATATGTTGTTGTTGTTCAGTCATTCAGTCATGTCCAACTATTTGCTGCCCCATGGACTGCAGCACACCAGGCTTTCCTGTCCTTCGTCATCTCCTGGAGCTTGCTCAAACTCATGTCCATTAATCAGTGATGCCATCCAACCATCTCGTCCTTTGTTGTTCCCTTCTCCCCCTGCCTTCAATCTTTCCCATCATCAGGGTGTTTTCTAATGAGTTGACTCTTCACATCAGGTGACCAGAGTATTGGAGCTTCAGCTTTAGCATCAGTCCTTCATATGAAAATTCAGAGTTGATTTCCTTTGGGATTGACTGGTTTGATCTCCTTGCACTCCAAGGGATTCTCAAGAGTCTTCTCCAATACCACAATTCCAAATCATCAGTTCTTCAGTACTCAGCCTTTTTTTATGGTGCTCCAGATGTAAATGTAATTTTAAACATTGAGTAAAGAACCCTATGGATCCTTTCTTATTCATGTTACTTCCCTGAATTAGCTAACCACTAACATGGAAAGCTATGACATAGAAGGAAAGGGCAAAATGGTGACCCACAGTTTCTTTTCAAGCCTTTGCTTATTCACCAGTAAACTAACGGTGAAGGTTTGGGAGAATGTGTGTGTATCAACGCATGAAATAAAAGCAGTTGATTTAGTTTTATCCAGTGTTTCTACTGTTTTATTTAGTAAGCACAAAATCTGCATGTATTTTTGAGCTACAAAATACAAATTGTGTAATTTCATTGTTCTCCATACACATTTAATGCTTTCAAATTTGTATTTAAAATGGATACTGCACAATAAAAAGATGAATGGTAAAATTTATGATAATAATCTAAAACTTTTTTCTTTACTTAGAATGATATTAAATAGCAAATTAAAAATATCATTAAGTTGAAAGAATGAGGCAGAAAGCATAAAACTTCCTATTTTAAAAATGACCTCTTTCACCCCTAACTTGCTTCTAGCCCCAGTCAGCAAGAGATCTCTCAAGGGACTTTTCTGCAAGGGGACAAGCCTTTCAACACATTTTTAACATACAGAGTTGTAGCCTTGTTCCATCTGGTATCATTTCCCTGTGATATTAAGATTTGCTTATTAACCAAACCTCTCAGTGGAACAGGCACTCAGTGCTTGAGAGGAGATTGTTTTCTGCTCCCTACAGGCTCAGGCCAGGGCTTATCCAGACCAGAACAGCCTGGCAACCATGGGTTGGACACGTGGCTTTAAAGTTTAACTTTACACAAACAGTGCACGCAGCCCAGGGCAAGGTCCATAAAGATAGGTCCTGACCGCCTTTCCTTTAGTGCCTTAATGGCTCTGGGTCATCAAGACCTTTAAGTTTTGGTTTCTACAGGAGAGATTTCAGAGAGATAGTGCTGCTTCTCTTGGCCCTGTGGCTTGTAGCCAGTTGGGTAACCGAAATTATTTACTCTTCATGCTCTCCAAGCATGAAGCCCTGAGGAGGGAAATATAAGAGGCAGAAAGTACCTTTCACCTGAAAGTTTGCATGACAGCTGGTGGAAAGCCTGGGACATGATGTCAGAAGCCCTGTTCTTTTCATCTGTGTGACTTTGGGCAAGGTTCTCTTTCTGTCTATGCCACAGATTGCTCATTTTCAAAGTGGGAGCAATGATACTGATCCTGCCTGTTTCTCGAAGTTGTTGTGAAAAGTAAAATGGGATAATTTTATCAGAAAGTTCTTTTTAACAGCAAAAGCACAATCAAAGTTATAAAAGCATTAAGGATAAAGGGTTCCAGAAAACAGCTTCAAATTAATGTCTTCAATGAGCTCAACCACTGTTTATTAGTTCCCACCATGCTAGGTTCCATTGTAGGTGATGGAGATACATCAGTGAAGAAAGACTTTTTGTGGAGAATTTGTAGTTTGTTATCCAACGATAGTAACTGTGCAAAAGAGGAAGAGTGGAATTTCAATTTTAAATTGGATCATGTGGCAGTTTGCGATAATTATGACCACTGACAAATCAGGCCGTCCTGGATCCACATCCCCTTGCAATGGACTCTGCTGTTCCTGACTTGCTCATCAGGAGCCTGCGCCCTAAGGAGCCTGAAAGCTTCCACTCTTGCCTTTTTGAAACCTTCCTGCTGTTGTGTGAGGAAGCCTGGACTAGACCAGAAAAGAATACGATACTCCATGAAGAGCGAAACCCTGCCTTCAGCAGCACTGAGGCCCAGCTGCGCAGATGAGGCAATTTATATGTTCTGGTCCCAGTTGAGCTGCCAGATGACTGCACCTCAGGATTATCCTGATGAACCCAGCTGATCTACAGAATTGAGAGAAATAATAAATCAGTGTTTTTATGAGGCCAGAGAAAGGAGACGCTTCTCAGAGAAAGCATCTCTGAGAAGGTGAAATGTAAATAAGAAGAGAAGAAGGAAGAAGCTGTTATGGCCTGAATGTATGTGTCCTCCCCAAATCCCTATGTTGAGGCCCTAACCCTTGTGTGACTGTACTCAAAGATGGGACCTTTCAGGATGTATTTGAGGTTAAACCAGGTCATGAGGTTGCATGGAGGAAAGGCCATGCGTGGACATAGCAAGAAGATGGTTGTCTGCATACCAGGCAGAGAGTTCTCACCAGAAATCAAATTGGCTCAAACCTTGATATGTGCTTCTGTCTTCCAGGCCTGTGAGAAAATAAACGTCTGTGGTTTAAACTGTCCTGTCTGGGGTATTCTGTCATGGTAACCCGAGCAGACTAAGACAGAAGCCACGCAGGTAGCTGGGGGAGAGCAGGGCCCCAGAAGGAGCAGCTGGTGCAAAGGCCCTGATGTGACGGCCTGCTCAAGTGTTGATGCTGAGCACAGGAAACAGGGGCAGAACCAGAGGACACGAGATCAGAGAGCAAAGCGTGCAAATCAGCAGACCATTGCAAAGCTTGGCCTTTTACCCTCGGTTAAAAGGAAAGTCTGTGCAGTTTTTTTTTTGGGGGGGTGTGATATGTTTTCAAAGGACACGCATTTCTGAAATATTTGACTTTTATGTAATGATGAACACGTGCTACTTTTGTAATCAGGAAAAAAAAAGACATTAGAACACTTAGAAGGCTACAGAAGAATAAACAAACAAGTACGAGCTGTGTGCTTTAATGCCAACTTATGGGTACAGAGGAAAAAGGGGAGGGAGAAAGAGGAAGAAAATGGTAGGAGGCAGAGACCGCAGCTGATTAAAATGCTTGTCTTACTGAGCCACTGCCCTTGGATTCTCTGAGGACCCGTGTGTTCTCTGTCCGCCCACTGGCAACTGCACGCCTGTGCAATCGGTGCCTGGCAAGAGATAGGGGCAGACGATGGGGCAAGAAGAGAAAACAAAGCCTGGGTTGAATTTTTCTTGAGAGGAATCAAGTACATCTGATCATCCCAGCATTGAGCATATTACCCAGCCTGTGCAGTAGGACCTAGGTTATTTCTTGAAGAAATGAATGAACAGACCTGAGAAGACTCCCTAAATTATTCTGCACCTTGCTTTCCCCATTCTCCCCCATTCTTTGTTGGTAAAACTGAATCCATAAGGGATCTTTAAAACAAAGAATGGATGTAATGGAGGGTTCATCTTTAACATAATAAAACAGTAAGTCCTGTATACCTCATGACTGTTTCTAGTTTAAAAAATGTAATAAATTGGGCTGAACTTTCAGGATCTCAGAGGTTCTCAGATAACTCTTTACATTAAATCATTTATTTCTAAGTGTGGATTGAGACTGGTAGTGTTAAAAGTGCAGTCATCAAATATTAAAAATAAGACACACACATACATTTATTGAAACGAATTCTTTAAAGGAAGCAATGACCAGCTATTTGTGATCACAGAGATGATTTTTTCACCCTCTTGAATAAATGAGAAAAAGTTGAATAGTTTCAGCCCCAGTGACCAGTCTTAGGTACAAGTTTTAAGTTAACAAAAAGAAATACAAAATACTGGTCAGCTTAGCAAAGGGTGACAGAATATGCCATCCCCAAATATGCTACTTTGGCCTGAGGATTATTTTGAGCTAAAGGAAACTGAGAAGAAGCAAATACAAGAAAAGCTCTCTGTGCATCTCTATTTGCCTAAAACTGAGACTACATTTGCAAAGGTTTCCTGTCCCTCCTCTTTACTAAGGACAGAAGTTAATCCCTGGGGACAACTCTAGACCTCTACCAGCTCAGAGATGGCACCAGATGATCTATACAAGTCTGACCTAAACTAGCCCTTATTTCATGGGCTTCCCAGGTGGTTCAGTGGTAAAGAATCCACCTGCCAATGCAGGAGATACGGGTTTGATCCCTGGGTGGGGAAGATCCCCTGGAGGAGGAAACGGCAACCCACTCCAGTATTCTTGCTGGGATAACCCCATGGACAGAGGAGCCTGGCGGGCTAGAGTCCATGGGGTTCCAAAGATCTGGACATGACTAAGCACGCACGCAGTAGCACGCTAGCCCTCATTTACCATTAGGTTCCCCATATATTTTCCTTCCCACAATTTGCCACCTTAGGAGCTCAAAGTCTTTTTTCATTGTCTTGTCACCTCTCTAAAACTTTATTGTTCTTTTGTTATAATGCTATATAAGCCCAAGCTCTAACCACTCCTTTGAATTACTCATCTTTAGGTGTATCCATGATGCACGTATTAATAACCTTGTTTGATTTTCTCTTATTGATATCTTTTCTGTCTGATTTACAGGGCCCTGCCAACAAACCTAAGATAAGTAGAGGGAAAATACGTTTTTTCCTCCCTTATACCAGCAACCAATTCCACATCCCCTGTACAACTAAAATAGTCAACATGCCTTACAAGGACCCAATAAATTAACCCAAGACCGAGTTCCTTGCAGCTGTTCTTTGGAAATCAGTCTTCAGGCCTTTGGCCAGATGGATCATTGGGTCTGACCCAAGTTTAGAGAACTACTTAGAAACATTCATAACCAACCGAAGAGGGTTCTTATTAATACAAAGTCTGGTTCCTCTGACTTGCTAAGTAAAATAAACAGATTAATAAATGTATGAAAAGCTTCTTGTGAGACATAAAGTCCCCAGTGACTTGTCTTTGCTGGCTTTTGAAAGGAGAGAAAGGCATGATTAGTTTCTACTTGGGAAGTGTCCACTTCCTGAGTTCTAGTATAATTTAAATAGCTTTATTTTCCAGATTTTTTTTTTTCTTATGGACAGATCCTCCAAGTATTTTAGAAACATTAATTAATAAAAACCACTAAAATATATTAAGCATTCAACATGCTAGACATCATCCTAAGTGCTTCATGTGTGTTAACTCACTGATTCCACACAACTATGCTATGAGATAAATATATTATTAACCCCATTTCACAGATGAGGAAGCAAAGCACACCCCTGTCAAGTAACTTGCCTGTGAGACAGTTCCAGTCACTTGAACCCTGGCCACTAGGCTGCAGTTTTCCCATTTCAGTGACAAAGAGCAGATCACTGAACTGTTGGCATGAGGCTCTGTCTGAGGCCAAGAAAATTAAATTCACACAATGAGATTTTAGCAACTAAGAAGTTAGCATCAGTAGGGTTAACTCACTCTGTAAGCTTCCCCAAGCATCTGCAACAGGTCTGATTCACTGCAATTGAGCACACATATTATTTACTATGTCTTCAGCTCTGGCTGGTGGAAGAACTGAGGCCATACTTAGAATGTGTCATTGGGCTAATTTTATTCTGTAAATAATAGAATAACTGTTTACAATACTTAAAAACATCTCCACCTTTTCCCAGGCCCACACACTTAATGCTCCAGACACAGAGTTTCTTGGTCATTACAGACTTGATATTTAGTCCTAGCGAATGACAAGATTCTTCTGTTTGTATTGGTTGTCTGTGAGTTATGTTAGCTTGTAAAAGCTCTACTCACTTTTTACAAGGGGTCCAAGTTATAATACATACATTAGTGTTTCTCAAATGGCAGTTCATGTTTTGGTGAAAATTTGTTCCATCAAACTGAGCTGACTATAGGTAAGATATTGGAACAAATTTAAATTGATAAGGAAGGAAGGCAAAAAAAAAAAAAAAAAAAAAATCAAAATACAAATCTGGAGGTGGTGGTTGTAGATACAGAGATACCAGCAGTGAAGCCGGGGTAGGGGGTGGGGTGGGGGTGGGCAGTACCTGATTTCTTCTCCTTAGATACTTCTATGTGAACCTGGGTTCTTTCTCTACATGGACCACAGATATCCCATTTCTCTTC
Source organism: Dama dama (assembly GCF_033118175.1). NCBI lineage: Eukaryota > Metazoa > Chordata > Mammalia > Artiodactyla > Cervidae > Dama > Dama dama. Next base: position 52,927,904 of record NC_083700.1, read on the forward strand.
CAGCCCAGATAGTGGAGTATAGTGACTAACAGAAGAGATCCAGTCAAAATAAATGTCAGGATGATGCAGGCACTGGGTGCCTCCTGGGTTAGTAACAGCTTGAGAATCTGTGTCTGAAATGCCAGGCTGGACAGGAAAGTCACATCTGCCCAGAAGGCCTGGCACACATTACTGTGTTTTTGTGCACTCACCTTCCTGGACCTGTTGAATGTCACTCTCTACCACGTTTACTCTGCATCACATAGCCCAGACAGAGCTTTCTCATTTCAGAGTAAATGACCATGAGTAAAGACAGTCATGCCTTGAACATTTAGTGAAGGTAACTAATTCCATTACCTTGGGTGGAGTGCCCTTTCACAACTGTCAGGCAGCCTAACAGAGGAAACAAGTCACAGTGCTAAGGGCAGATGCTGAGACACATCAAAAACTTTGTCTAGTACTAAAGAATGAAGGAGAATCCTAGCCTGGGGCAGATTTATGTAACCGGATGTCAACACATTTCAAAACCTCTTTTGGAATTGCTGACAAAGCCCCAGACATCCGCCGTGTAGTTGGGTGGAAGAGCCGAGCTCTGGTTTGTGCCCAGTATCTGCTACTTATGAGGTGGGACCAGAGACAAATCGGCCTGATACAGTTTCTTCATCTCCTAACTGGGGATAATGCCTTTGTTGTGGTGGTCTTGTGAGGATTAAATGAAATCAGACAAGTCATTGTCTGACTTAGTATTCTTGTCGCCTGCTGGCTAGGTGACCTTGGGCAGATTGCCTGTCTTCACAGTTTCTTCATCTCCTGTTATTCTTCAGTCATTGTCATGACTCTTTGCGCCCCATGGACTGCAGCATGCCAGGCTTCCCTGACCTTCACTACCTCTTGGATTTGCTCGAATTCATGTCCATTGAGTCAGTGATGCCATCCAACCATCTTATCCTCTGTTGCCTCCTTCTCCTCCTGCTCTCAATCTTTTCCCAGCACCACGGTCTTCTTCATCTCTATCATAGGGATAATCCACACCTCCCAGGTCTGTGTGACAAGTAGTCAATAAATCAGAGTGAGTTGTGTTCATCTAGCATAGAATCCGAGCTATGATTATTCCTACTTATATTGTCCAATCTACTTCCTATCTTTTTCCACTTTCAGAAATGGAAACTTGAAACACATAATCTCCCAAAGAATCTCCTAAAATAACAGAAGTTACTTAGAATTGAAAAGTGGAAGGTAGAAACCTGATTATGCATCAGCTACTTGTTAGGCAGAGATGAAAGCACTGTCTTCAAAATGAATTTCCTGCTGACCGTGATGATAAATTAATAGCGAACTATTTAGGCACCGTTTATCTCTAGGGAGCTCTAGTCATTGTGCTGACACAATCTTCACAACATCCTGGGGAAGAGAGGATGAGTGATTTAATCACCGTCTTCAAGAAGACGGAGGGTTATCATCTGGCTGGTGACCAGCTGTTTTCACCACAACCAAAGCCAGATTAAGAGCCAGCAGTCCTAAGTTGCTGTAAAGATCTGAGTTAAACCCTTCAAGATACGTCTTAAAGAGAGTTCCACTCAGGCAGTACTTCATTTCAAAGTACTGAATCATGTGGCTTCTATTTACAGTTTTCCAGTGGCAAAGTGAAAAAATGTATTTCTTTACAGTATCTACACAGTTTGGCTTAACACCTGGGTGATTCCTTTGGGCAGGTCTACCCTTGAAACGACTCCAGCCAATTTTCATGACAGGCTACTTGGCAGTTTTCCAGGGACATTCAGAAAAGGCTCTGAGCAGGTCATCCCACGGCTGGGTGAGCTTCAAGCAGCTAACCCAGACCCAGTCTGAAGGTTAAACAATGAAATGGGTTTAGCTACCTGAGCCTGTGAAGGGTGTCCATGTGTTGCGCACGAGCGTGTATGTCATTAGAGCAGTTGTAGGACCTTCAAAACCTCAGGTTCTTGGGAGAATGATATATAATTAATTATAATTATAAGCAGTCAACTATCACCCTTCCTTTCTCTGGTTGCCATGGTGAATGAAAAGTATGGTTGCCTTTCTCCTTAAGGGCCTGATTCAGAAATTGCATGTTCCACTTTGATTCCCACCTTCTGGGCTAGAATTAACCCATTTGGCCACACGTAGTCTCAAGTAAGGTTGGGAAATTATTTTACACATATGTTTCCAGGTTTTCACTGAAAATCCCATGACTAAGGAAGTTGAGAATATATATTAAGGAAGGCTAATTGTCTCTGTCACAGTTGGGGATAAAAATAATGCTAGCTGAATGTTATTGAGTACTTACTCTCTGCCAGGCAGTGTCCCTTAAATCATTCAGTCTTCACAAAAAAATGCCATTGGAAGGCATTATTTCCAGGCTTCCCAGGTGGCGACAGAACCCCCCTGTCAATGCAGGAGATGCAAGATACTCAGTTTCCATCCCTGGGTCAAGAAGATCCCCTGGAGGAGGACATGGTAACTCACTCCAGTATTCTTGCCTGGAGAATCCCATGGACAGAGAAGCCTGGCAGGCTACAATCCAAGGGGTCGCAATACGTGACTTTGAGTCACGACTGAAGCGACTGAGCACACATGGACACACATCATTATTCCTATTTACAGATAAAGCAACTGAGGCTTAGAGAGGTTAAGTTACTTGCTATGGTCATACAGCTGAGGCCAAGGCAGGATTCAATCCAGACCCTCTCACTCCAGAGCTTGATATCTTGGGAGTAAAGAAAGAACTAATGATAGAGACGGCAAGCAGGATGGGGGCAGTTTTTATCAGAGAGGTCCTGCACTGTGGGAGGGTGGCAAGTCATGAATCAAAGATGAAGCCCTGTGGGACTGACCAAGCAAAACAGCTTGCTCAGTTCCACCAGCATGTTGTGGCTTACGTGGGGCAATTTTCTACTGTATTTCCAGAAGTAGTAAGGATGAAGATTGGACCACTATTCCTCTTTGGAGTTTTAAGACCAGAGAGTTAAGGGGCTTTTCCCCGATGTTGGTGGTATGACCACCTCCCCAGCCTAGGCCAGACTTGAGGGGCGAGGGCTCTGGCCTTCTGCCTCCTCCCCACCAGCAGGCACTGCTCTAAATATCTAACGTGCTGTCCCAGAAGGGCCACAGCTGGCCGGGCCAGATGGGGCCACTTCTTTGTGTCACAGTCACAAGTTAGAGGACATTTGAAAACTATTTTCCAGGTTTTTTTTTTTTCCTTCTTCTTTTCATGAAAGGGGCTTTTTGTTAGTACAGTCTTTGTTTAAGGATGATAAAGGGACCATTTTATTGGAATGAATTACTGACGCAAGTGCTGCCAGAGGTCTGAGGGAGAGGACAGCCCTCTGGCTTCACTTCAGCAGGTGAAGGGAAACAACCAGTGGTCGCTGGTCTCAAGGGTACTTGGGAGCTTGCTCCATCAGCAGTTTTGAGTTTAGCTGCTGGCTGAAGCTGAGTCCAGGAGAGGCAGTCAGAGAAAGTACTAGCAATAATACTAATAAAACATAAGACCTTTTCCTTTGCACATGAAAAATGTCAAACGATCAGGAATGTTGTCCAGGGCTTACAGAGAATGAACTCTTTCTACCTATTATCAAATTGCTAAGAATCACCTCCAGTGCAACAAACACAGGAAATGTGGGTTCAATCCCTGGGTCGGGAAGATCCCTTGGAGGAGGAAATGGCAACCCACTCCAGTATCTTCCCTGGAGAATCCCATGGACAAAGGAGCCTGGTGGGCTACAGTCCCTGGGGTTGCAAGGAGTCAGACGCGACTTACAGACTAAACAACAAATCACTACTACAAATGGGGCCCCAGTAACAATCTCAGCTCATCTTTCTGAACCCCTGTAAAAGCCAATCCTCTCTGCTAAGCCAAAACTGAATGTTGATGGGGAAAAAGTCAAACATTTGAAAATAAGCCAGGTTCTCAGGGATTCGCGTATACATGGAACATTTAAAGATACTTCAAAATAATTTTCCTCAAGTGGTGCTCAAGGAACTTTAGAAGATACGAAAATGCTAGTAAGCCAAACTTGTACATTTTAACTTGTGCTTTCCCCGTGTCTAGAGCATGCAGTGCCAACATAAATTTGTGAAGACATATGGGTTGATAGTATATTTGGGCCCATAATCTCATCTGCTGTTTTACTGAGACTCCAAGACCCAGTGCATTTAAAATCTGTTGGATGAATCAGCATTTCTTAGGAAGCCTCTTTTAAAATACAGCTATTTGCAAACAGTGGCAAGGAATGCGACATTTAAATCAATTGACCGTGAACTCTTCAGAGTTCAAGGAAATCATTAAGGGCTGATAAAGTCAATAGAAGTTTGGGTAAGAGTAAAAATACCCCTTGATATTGTTTGAAGGCATGTAATACCAATCAGTTCTAAGTGACTGACCCCCAAATATTGATAAAGAAACAGGTGCCTAAGGGCAGCTGCCAGTGGTCAAGCTGTGGGAGGGCCAGACTCTGGGTTCCTCCAGGCCTCTCCTCTGACAAGCAAGGTGAGCTGCGAGAAGGCTGTCACCTGTGCCTACAAGAACAACATGCACTTTTTAGAGAGGAAGACAAGCTTCCTAGTCCATAAAGCAAGGATCCTAAGATCTGGCCTGTTTATCTCACAAGTGAGGCATCCTTCTAAAGATGTTGTACCAATTTTGGGTGGTGGCCTTACTCTTTAGGGAGAACAGCGCCCTGCAGGGCTGGTGGGGAGGAAATGTCCACAAGTGTCGACAGGCAGAGTTTCTAAATGCAAACTTCCCTGAACCTCCACTTGAACCAAATGTGCCCCCTCCCAGCTGTTATTCATGCACAGATTCTGTACACCTTCTACATGACAACTGTAACCAATTATTTCTATTTGTTGCCTAATTGATATGATCTCGCACAGTCTGTTATAAACCCAAGGCTGTGACTTATTCCAACAGCGAATCCTCAGTTCCTTGAATTTCCAAGGCACAAAGTAGGTACATGATCAATACCAGGGAATATATCAATGAATGCTGAGAGAAATGGAAGATGCCTGCACCAGAGAGAACTTGCTTACACCAAAACTCAGTCATGATCCTCTGATTTTCTAAACCTGGCCTTTTATGTTACTCTTCTACCTGAAGTCTTCTAGGAAGAGAGGGAGTGGCCAGGATGCTGATGCTGGGGTCAGTTGCTCATTCGGCCATGGTGGCCGCAGATTCTCCCATCAGTGATAACACCTCTGAAGGTAAATATTCAGAAGCTATATAGTAGGCAAAGACCACCACCACTTGCGACAGGCCAGCAGCCCCAGAGATCAATTTGGGGGAGGAAAAGCATGCACGTGAGTCCATCTTTTCACATTCTCTGCAAAATCTTTCAAGCCATGCTAAGGTGTGATGAGAGACTATCCGAGTGTAGAAAAGCCTGTGAAATACCTGCCAACCTATACACAGACAGGTGGCAGTTAAGTTTTTTTATTTTCTGAGATCGATTTAGCTACTTTCTAAGTAGATAAAAAAGGAAAAATCATCACCCAAAAAGTACATTCTGCTAGCATTTCCCTGAACATGACCCTTCCTAGCTGCAGACAAACACAGGAAGTACAGCCTGTCACTAAAATGAATAGAAATAGTTTCCAACTTAGTGAACTACAAATCCTACTTTTTTCCCCACAACAGTGGAAAGGGTAAGTAATTTAATGATATTTGCTTTGAATTTGTGTTATTTTCCAAATGGTGATAAACTGGAAGGATGTTAGTCATTAAACATTAAAATTTTATTTTGGTTGTAATTAAATTTATTTTAAACTAACATTTTCTATTTATTGGCAGCTCTATAGTAGTGATAGAAAAGCATATCATATAATCAGAACTCCAGACTATGGAAAACAACTATTAGTAAGGAAAGAGTTCTTTTATTTTTTTTTTTGATATTTATTCTTAAAAAACAAACAAACAAAACTCCCTCAATGATCTACACTCTTTTGCTGCAATTCAGGCCTTCAAGAGTGTAAAATCTATAAAATGGGATTCTCAGAAGCAGTAGCACCAGTTAAATATTATAAGAAGTGCTTATTTTAGGTGCTTGAAATTAAAACAAAAATCAGTATTTCAGCAAATCTAAATTTACCTGATGTGCCTTCAGTGGTCTGAATTAAAGCATTATTATACCAATTATGCAAAGTAAATCAAGACACCTCAAAAAAAGGTGGCATAGTTAAGAAAATGTCAATTTAATCATTTACTTTAGCAGGCAAGCAATTTGTAAACATTCAGTAGCGGCAGCATCCAAGTTACAAACAATTTAAAAAGAAACCAAGATTAGTGATTATAATTTTTTCTTCCCTTTCCCCAGAAAAAAGAAAAAGAGAGAAAAGATTTGGAAGTAAATGACTTAAAACACTACAAACGCTGAACATTCAGTTATGTCTTCTATCAGCCTTCTATGCGTCCTCTCCCTGTGTTGTATTTTTAAAGGTGTATCTACTCCTAAAATGCATCATCTTGCAATAACTGGTACGTGAACATCTGCAATCTAGGAAGTGGTTCCTGCACATGCATGTGCAGGCAGGATCTCAGTTTAAATCCCATTTGCAAAGGGAATATTTATATCTTGATTCAACGCTTCTTTGACTTCGAGGGGCAGGGTGTCAAAAAGGTGATCTTCCACCACAAGCCCACTTTTCTTGAGCAGGCGACACAGGCCCAGCTGGGCTGGCAGGCGGTCCAAGCAGTTCCCCTTTAGCTCCAGCTGGGTGAGCTGTGACAGCTGACCGATTTTCTCTGGGAGGGATGTGATGCAGTTTTGCCCCAGATTCAAAGTCCTCAACTTAACACATTTAAACAGCTGTTTCGGCAGAATGTCCACTTTGTTCCCCGTGATATGCAAATGCTGCAGGTTCTGAAGCAATCCTATTTCTATTGGGATCATGGAAATGTTGTTGTAACTCACATCTAAGCATCTGAGTTTCTGTAAACTAAACACTGCCACTGGTAGGGATTCCAGCTTGTTGTTAGAGAAATAAAGTGACTCCAAGTTTTTGACGTGGGTGATGGAGGGTGGAATGGTGACAATTTTATTATGCCATAATTTTAAACAAGTCAGTCGTTTTAAATGCTGGAAACTGATGATTTCTTCAATTGTGCGGATGTTATTTGACTTTAAATCCAGTTCCTGTAAGTTAGAGAGGCTGAAAATAGCATGTGGAATTCTCTCTAGCTCACAGTTCTGGAGTTCAAGCTCGGCAACATTCATCATTTTCTTAAGGCTGTTCAGTACCAGGAGTTTAGTGCCGTCATTATGAATGACTAACTTGGTGAGATGTGGGGCCACATCAGTAATGTTGGAGGGGACTTTGGTCAAATTGCTCTTCACGTGGAGGATCTTAAGGTGCCGCAACTCTCGGAGAGATTCGAGGCCTATCATCTTATTGTTTTCAGAGTTCAAATTGCCTATCAAATACAGTTCGCGAAGGTTTTTGAGCAGATACACCCAGGCAGGAATTTCCGCCACATCAGTGAACTTCACGTGAAGGCATCTCAAGTGATCGCGGAGAAAGCTGAAAGCAGTCTGCTCCACTTTTGCAGGGCAGTGGCACAGGTGAAGCTCTTGGAGATTAGTCATCTGAGAAATCTTAGCAGGAAGTTTAGCTTCTGGAATCAGCTCGAGTTTTAGCACATCCAGGTCTGTGAGGTCAAAGACAGCATCAGGCACGCCTGACAGCATAAACAAATGCAGCTCCTGCTTGTCCTGGGCGTTGCGTGACACGTGCTGCCTCAGTTTTTCAAATGTCCACTCGTGGTTCAAACTAATTTCCCGAAGTTTATTTTCACTGACTTCTGACAAGAACACCCCAAAACGCTTGGAATAGAGCTGGTCATACTGGTCTACCATGTGGAGAAGGAACGCAAAATCATTTTTGACATCTGGAATGTCACTGAAACTGCTCTCTTCTCTGACTTTTTCAAAAGAATATTCCTTCAAAGGAATCCTGAATAACCAGAAGAGAGTGTAGAGGCAGATAAAACCATACACACAAATGATGGATATGTAACTGATGAGCAGCTTTTTCAGCATGTACGCCATGTTGTGGGTGCACTCGAACACCTCGTAACCGGTCAGGTGCTCCACTTTGGGCTTGCAGACGTGTTCAAAGCTGATTGCGTTGACAAAATTTGCTGTGTAGCAGAGAATAAAAATGAATTTGGCCGTTTTGATAACTGTTTGGACCACATAGAGTTTATAGATCAGGTCACTGTCTTCCACGTGAGCACGGAACTTCCGCACTTTCTCGAACAGGGCTTTGGCCTGTTCCCCATCCTTTTTATCCAGGATGGTCATGCTGGGGACTTCGATCACGGGCTTCTCAGCTGAAAATTTGAACCCAGTCTTGTTGATCATCGGGGTGCTGGCGCTGGGGCTCCCTTCATCACTGCTGGTAGACACATGCTTTGGTAGAGTCTGGGCACCTGTTATTCTCTGCTTGTTTTCCTCCGAGTCTTCACACGCTGTCTCAGACAACGCTTTAGTAGTCCAAGGAGATTCAAAGCACTTTCCTAAGATCGAAACGAAATGCTCTACTTTTGAGCATGTTTTGGGATATTTGAACCAAAAGTTGCTACTGACCATGAGAATAATAGTATGTATAAGAGCAAGATATGGAAAGTACTTGGAATACCACGGAAGGGCCAGATGGTAACACATCTGATTAATAAATACATATTGCTGAAAATCCAAGTTTGTTTTTCGGCCTGTTGGGTCTCTCTTCTCTTTCTTGGCCTCCTGATTTGGAACCGTGGAATCTGCATGAGGATATGTGGCTCTGAGAGGTATGTCAGGTGTCACAGCAGATGCGCCAAAGGAAATCTCATTTGTCATCCGCCCGTCTTGGTCTTGGTCTGTGGCTGATTCCATCTTGGGGATGTTGGTGGTAACGTCGGCATGCCCTGGTGTAGCGTGCGCCTTTGAACTCACGGGAGCTGGCAGCACCGGCAAGCAGACCACCTGATCTTTGGTAAGTTGCATGGTTCCTGCAAAGATGGCTACCATCAGCATAACGACAGCCAGGTAATCCATAAACACGTCCCACCATGGTTTCAGGATTCGGTAAGTTGGCTGAATGTCATTAAGTGAAGCAACTTCCGCAAGGGTAAACATTCCTAGAAAACAGGCAAACAAAAGATATCATGACACAGATGCAAAAGAAACATTAAGTGGCAAAATGCTTTCTATTTCTAGCCTTTTCTTCCAGCTTCTCCAGTCAGCCAACCTCCCTTGCACTCTACTCCTCCTACGCACTTTTTCCTCTGCCTGGAATACTTCCTCCCCGCTTCCCTTCACGAGGCTATCAGGTTTATGGTGCCTTTCCCAGGACGCCCCCCTGATTCCTAGTCTGGGTGAGGTGCCTCTTTGATGTGCTCTCACAGAACTACATACCCCTATCCATCACAGCCCTTATTACACTAGTAGAACCAACTGTTTACTTGTCTGATCCTCCCTAAGATTCTCAGTTCCATGAGCATAGGGATCATGTCCATCTTCCTTACTGTTATACAGCCAGTGCTTGACACACAGTTGATGCTCAATCAATAAGACATTGTTTTAGTTCTTGATCATCACCTTTATCACCATCATCATAATCATCAAAATTCCTCAAGAACATTTATCCATGGTCTACATATGGTACTGGGAAGAAGAGCATTTTATTAAACTTAATTGCCTCCACAAGCAACCTGGACCCACACGAGAATAAAAACTATTAGCCAGTCCTCAACATAAACATAGTTAAAGGAACACACGGCAAAGAAACTGTGGGATCCTTGTAACCACTGACATTTTGCAGCTATCAAAGCTTCAGTGGTGGTTTTCAAGCACCTTACACTCGGGACAGGTTTTGATCCGGAGAGAGAGAAGAGAAGGCTGATTGTTTTCCTAGAGGAGGTAGAAAATAAAAGATGGAGGGTGGAGAACACAGCAGCAGGGTACTGTAAGGTCACACTGACCCCGAATGGTCACCAGCTCTGCCCCATGCATCCTAGCAAGGGTGATAACACCCAAAAAACCAACACCAGCACGCAATGATTCCAGCCTCAAATGGCTCTTTTCTAGCATGCTGCCCACAGCAGCCACTCCCCACCAAGGGTTTTTGTGCCCCTGCCATTTCCTCCAGCCCATTTCCTTTTTTTTTCTGTTGAACTCTGACTTATTCTTCAAGTCCCAGCTCAAGCACTACCTCTTTCTCAAGTTCCTATTGTACCCTCTAAAAATAATCTATTTCCAGTGTTGGCCTCTTCAACTAGCTCTTGAGCTCCTACTGGGTAGAGACTATGTCTTATTCACCCTTGGATCTACCATGTCCTACTCTCTCCCCTTAAGAGCAGAGAAGGCAGTGAGTAGTGATGATGAGGAGGAGGAGGAGGGTGATGATGATAGCAGCTATCATTTGTCATCTTCCTTCCGTATACCAAGTACCATACCAGGAGCTCTGTATCTTCATAATCCCCTGCTTCTGTACACAGCACATTCCTGAAATGAACGTATTAAATTTGAAGCTTTGGGGGCTGAGGGAATGATTCCACTTCCAAAATGCTACACAGTCTTATAAAATCCACCAGAACTCCTAAAATTAAAAATACAGATAATAGTGAAGATGTGAGGATGTGGAGCAATTAGAACTCAAACACTTCTGGTGGGAGTATGAATTTATACAAATATGCTGGGAAATTTTTTTTAATATCTACCCAAACTGAATATATGCATACTCTATGGCCTAGCACTCTACTGCTAAGTATACACCCGTGAGAAATACATATACCCATCAAAAGACATGAATAAGCAATCACAGCAGCACTCTGCAACACCCCTAAAATGGATTATCCAAACGTCCATCAGCACTGGAAAAGAAAAATCAGATGTGGTGCATTTACAAAGTGGAACATCAGGCAGTAACGAGAATGAATGATCTGGTTATGTGGGTGTGTTCAGTTTATAAAATGTGATCTATACACTTAGGCTATGTACCTTTTTTGGTATGCATGCTTTAACTTTAATAAGGAGCTTCAAAAAGAAATGGTAAAAGAAGCTACAGCAGAAACAGCTGCCCTAGGAATGTGCTGGGACACCACATTGAGGCTTTGCCTCACCCCTGTCCCAAGGCACACCCAGGCCAGCTGGGGTCACAGGCCGGGAGAGTCAGGAACTTCCTCCAGCAGTCTGCCCTCTCCCTGGCCTGAGAGGAAGGGCCTGCTCTCCCTGGGGTAAAATCTGCCACAGAAAAGAGGGTGCAGAGGTATGAATATACAATGTGCAAAAGCTCTAGTTGCTAACAGTTGAACGTACACAGATGGAACACTGCCTGGATTCCATCTAACCTTCACAACATTACTCTAAGCTGCCTAAGTGTTATTGCTTTCCTTTGACAAGCAAAGACATAGGCTCTCAGGAGTTAAGTTGTGCAAGTCAAATAATTAGTGGTGGAGTCTGGGCTTAAAATCTGACTTAAGGCCAAACCACCTGTTCTTTCTACCAGATTCTAAGGTCTCTTCCCATGTTTGCAGTGCTTTACAATTTGCAAGCTACTTTTCCATAAAATGTCTCAACTGATTCTCACAATAACTAATTTCTGCCCATTACTATTGCCCAAGGATATGAGGAAACCTGAGGCACAAAAATCTTAAGTGACCTTCCTAAGCCAATTAAGTGACAGAGCTAACAGAATCTTTCATCTTCAAATCTCTTTCTCTATCACAGTGACTGTGCTCTTGGTTAAGGCTTGGCTGTTGAAGGAAGGACCTTCTCACTGTTGTCCTTGGCTTTGAGGAGACAGAGGAATGAAATTATGTAATCAACACCTTCCCTAGAACAACCTTTCATGACATTCACTCAGAATTCAAAAAAAAACATGCGTCAGGCACCATGGAGGAGAAGATAGAAATGGTCCCTCAAGGAGCTCCTGCTCAAATGGTAGATGACAAGCAATAAGTGTATTATTATGACATGGTAAGAAAATTGCTCTTACCTGGTTAATGCAAAGTATAGGGGAGGCACAGAACAGCGCAAACTTAGAGCCACACTGGGTAAATGGGAGGACTGCAGAGATCTGGTTTTTCAGATGAGACTAGAAGGATGAGAACTTCCATGGAGTTGTGGGGAGTAGAGGAATATAATTTTGGCAGAACAAATAGCAAGTCAATGGCACAGACACATGGGAGAAACTATATTACAGAAATTATAAGGAATTCTTGTTGTTCTGTTGCTAAGTTGTGTCCGACTCTTTGTGACCCTATGAACAGCAGCATGCCAGGCTTCTCTGTCCTTCACTATCTCCCTGAGTTTGCTCAAACTCATGTCCACTGAGTCAGTGATGCCATCCAACCATCTCATTCTCTGTTGCCCTCTTCTCTTGCCCTCAATCTTTCCCAGCATCAGGGTCTTTCCCAGAGTCAGCTCTTCTCATCAGGTGGCCAAATAATTGGAGCTTCAGCATCAGTCCTTCCAATGAATATTCAGGGTTGATTTCCTTTAGGATTGACTGGTTTGATCTCCTTGCTGTCCAAGAGGCTCTCAAGCATCTTCTCTTTTGAACCACCACAGTTCAAAAAGCATCAATTCTTCGGTGTTAAGCCTTCTTTAAGGTCTAGTTCTCACATCTGTACATCCTAATGTTATTCTATTATTAGTCTAGTATGTCTGTGTATAGATACCACATTTAATGGGTAAGTCAAGAGATGGAAACCAAGGATGGTTTCAATGAAGTTATAAGGAAGTGCCTGGGCCATAGGCAGGAAACCAGTAGTTTTTTGCAATGTCGACCATTGACTAGGTCTTATCTTGAACACAGGACTTCAATTAATGTGTCCGTTCTCCAATTTCACCTATCAAAAACGGGGTGGGAAACTAGAAGTGTTTCAACCACCACCTGAATTAAAGATGCAGTGGCACTTTGAAAATAAAAATTGCTCTTCATATATAGTATACATGTGTGTGTACAAAGTACATTAACTACATGTTCATATAACATAATTAAGTCTCTTATGATACTCAAGTGACTTTTTTCTAATCTAAAGGTCAAGTTAATGAGGGAGGAGACTGTATTTAGATATCTTGAAGCTTGATCTCCTTAGCCATTAGTCAGAAATGGCTATCAATGGTTATTAGGGGATTTTTTTTTTTAACCTGAAGAAGTCACATTAATAAATACTAATTGCATACATGCTTTGAGTTCCCCTTTATATATCTTCAAGAATTACATTATAAGTAAGTAGATTTCACATTCTAAGACTTCTCTATGGCACATACGAAAATCAGCTTAATATCCCATAAGCAAATATTTCTCATGGATGGTGTCGCTTTTTGTACTAAAGTTGAAAGGGGGAAGTTACTGGACTTTGGTTGGACAAAGATGAATCAGAAAATTATAGAGAATGGGTCTATATTATTTTATGATATAGGATTCTATTTCTTATCTTACGGCCAATGATAGTGGAATAAACCAACAACTAACAGTCAGATTCAGAAATTAGAAATTACGATGGTTTGACAACCCTGTGACTATACTAAATTAAGCACTGAACTGTATACCTTAAAGGGCTTCCCTGTTGCCTCAGACAATAAATAATCTGCCTCCAATGTAAGAGACCTGGGTTCAAGCCTTGGGTTGGGAAGATCCCCTGGAGAAAGAAATGGCAACCCACTCCAGTATTCTTGCCTGGGAAATTCCATGGACTGAGGAGCCTGGTGGGCTACAGTCCCTGGGGTCACAAAGAGTCAGACATGGCTGAGTGACTATCACTGTACACCTCAAATGGGTAAAATTTATAGTATATGAACTACATCCCAGTAAAACTATTAAAATTTAGAAGCTAGACCTCAATCTTTGTTATTTTATTGCCTAAACTAATTCTCAGCAGAAACAGGAAAGTGAAAGTAAATAGGAGTATAGCCTCATTGTTGGCTGGACTATATATATTCTAAGTGCAAATATGTTTTTAAATGACTGCTATGCTATTATGATTGAACAGAACTGGTTCTGGAGACAAATCTTTAGCATTTTACTCATCTTCTCTGAGCATCCATGCCTCACCTATAAAATCTTGCTATCAACATCTACCTCTCGAGGTCATGTGGGCCAGGTATTGGAAATGCCTAATTCAGGGTCTGACACAAAGTAAGACCCAAAGACGTCTGCTGAATCAGAATGCAGAGCAATCGAGGCCATCTTAATCAGTCTTTAATGAAAATGATTAGGCCAAATTCTTGAATTTTGAACTTAGCATGTAGCACTATGTACACAGAATTCATTCTTTAAAAAAAAAAAAAGAAAATTTTGCATTCAATTTCACTTATTCATTCAAAAACATTTCAATTAAAATTACTTATATTAGGATGTGGCAAATTATCCTAGAAAGAACACAACTTTTATCCAAAGAGACCAGGATTCAAATCCTGCTCTTTTTTTCTGCTTATTAGCATGTAAATGCGGCAGTATTTGCTGGAAAACTTATATTAATGAGATTATTCTTAGTATAAAGAAAAAGTCTAGCATTAAAACAGAAAAAATATAATCATCTACCCCTATTAAAAAGAAAAAAATGGGAGAGCAAGATGGCGGAGGAGTAGGTGGACGTGGAGTACATCTCTCTCCACGGATACATCAGGAATACACCTCAGACACAGAAGTGCATGCAGAACACCAGCTGGGAGCGGACAGGAGGACCTGACCAGTGGGAAAGAATATATAGAACCACGCAAAACTCAGTAGGAGGAAGGAACTAGGGGGAAAAACAGGAGTATTAATAGGACTGGACCTACCCTCGTCGGCTGGGGGTACTGAAGCAGGGGTCTGATTTCCACAGCAGAGCAATTGTCTGAGTCAGAAGAAAAACATTAAAGGCTGAAATTGAAACAGTTGATCTGTGGCAGCCTAAATGGAATGAGAATCAGACAGTACTTGCTGCAACCATACATACGCCAGGCAGAAACGCAGGTCTCCTGGAAGGTGCAGCGGCTGGGAGCTGGAGTTTAGGGATTGTGGAGCAATCCCAAGGTGAGGGCTGCTGTTGACTGCGGAAAGACCAAGGGAGGGGATGTGAGGGAGGAGATCGTGATGGGAAATGCCTGTGGAGGAAAGGCAGGCAGCCATGGAAGCAAGGTGATACTGCTTAGTCACATGTATGGGGTGGAACCATCACCATAGCCCCTCTCTCTCCACACGCCAGCATCAGCGGCTGAATAGAGGCTGACCATCAAACGCCTGACACTCTGAACTACAGAGTAGGACCCCACCCAGGGGGCTCCTTTAAGGGCCTGATGCGCCGATCTCCGGGGGGGGAGGGTGCCCTCTATATGCCTGATGTACCGAGCAACACAGAAGGACCCCAAGCAAAGGATCCCTCTAAGTGCCTGAACTGGCAAAGCTACGGAGAAAGACTGGCCAAAGAGGCCTTCTGATCGCCAGGTGTAAGAGGCTCGAAAAAAAACTGTAGGGCCATAACTCCTGCCGCAGAGGCAGTTTGCGTCCCTGCAAGCCAAGCAGCTGCACCACCTTCACGCTCGACTCTCACTGGGGCAGAGCTGCCACAGGCAAAGAAAAAAGTCGCGTGTTTATGCACGCAGGGTCGCTTCAGTCCTGTCCGACTCCTTACTACCCTGTAGACTGTGGCCTGCGAGGCTTCTCTGTTAGGGTGGGGGCTCTCCAGGCAAGAAGACTGGAGCGTATTGGCCAATACTGGTTGCCCTACCCTTCTAGGGCACTATATTTCCTGCTGCCCTAGCCACCAACCCCCCTGAGTACCTGGTGCTGCCAGAACCCCTGCGGCCCACGCAGCTGCACCACCTCCACAGCTGGCCCTCACAGGGGCAAACTCAAGTCCTCCAGGGCAGCCTCAGGAGCCCAGTGGACGACCGACATGCAAATAAAACCACAGTTGAAACCCAGGGGCAGTGTGGCTAAGGAAGAAGACCCAAAACCTTCCTATGAGCTGTACCAGCTGCAGATTAAATCCACATGATTGACTCTGCGTCTATGGAATATATAAAAGGCCACTGAGAGCTCCCACAAAAGAAAATGCACTAGCTCTGATAGCTGTGGACCCTGGAGGCAAGAACACACAGGAGCAGGACCAGATTAGAGTCTGAGCAGCCCCCACAGCAGGTCCAGAGACCAGCACCGTGTTGGAGGGCATCCTAGGGAGGGGAGGTGGACTGTGACTCCCAGCGCAGGAAAGGACTCTGACAGCAGTGACTCAAGAAAAACATTTAGTATTCTTTGACTTGTTCTGTAGATTCTTTTGGATTTTTTTTTTTTCTTTTTTCCCCCTCTCTGTTGTAGTTGTTGATTTTACTGGCACTAAGAAATCCAATTAAACTTTTGAGCTTTTTTTTTTCTTTTTCCTTAGTCACATTTTTTTTTTTCCCTTAGTCACATTTTTCATTGTTGTCATAAACCTCTACGTTGGACTTTTGCAGTTCTGTGGAGTTTTCCTTTTTTTCCCCTTTTTTCTTTCTTCTTCCATTTTTTTTTTCCTTTTCTTTTTAAAATTTTAATTTTTTAAAACCTATTACATTTTTTCTACATTTATTCCTTCGTTTGCCTTTCCTACTGTTCTTTTCTCCTTGCAGTTAATCTTAAATGTATATAAATCTTCTTCATCTACCTCTATTTAACTTTGCATATCTCCGCTTTCTTTCCTTCCTTTCCTCTCAATGTATTTGTTAGTTTTGTTTTCATTGATTTATTCCCCACTTGGCACCTTGCTTTAGTTTTGTTTTCCAGTTTGTGCTTAAGTTAGTTTTGTTCTTAACTGGTAAATATAATTTTTTACTTCTTTTGTTCCCTGGATCAATCTACTGTACTTTATTTATGTTGGACTGTTTTCACTTTGCTCATGGGTGTATATGTATATGTGTATATTCTATTATTTTAATTATTATTTGCCTGATTTTGTAACTGTCATTTGTCTGGGGTTCATCTTTGGTTTCTCATTTTTGGATATTTGTTTTACTTTCCCTTAATGCCAAAACAAACCACTTGTGGAATCTTCATTCCTGACCAGAGATCAAACCCTGAGCCTTTGGAGTGGGAACACTGACTCCAAGACTCTAGACTACCAGAGAACTAACTCTAGGGAGTATCAAATAGTGAGAACTCACACAAAGGAAACCACTTGAAAACAAGACCCAGCATCACTCAACCACCAGTAGCACCCTGTGCAGGACGCCTCATCTAAAAAACAAACAAAACAAAAATGCAAACCCAATCATCAGCAGACAGGAGTACCACCTCACTCAGCCTTGCCCATCAAAGGAAAAACAAACAAACAAACAAAAACTCAGCATAAATCTCACTCTATGAGGCTCACACAAACCACTGGACCAACCTTAGGAGGGCAGAAACCAAAAGGAAGAAAGAATTCAACCTTCTTCAAGGAAAGAATTCAACTTTCTGTGAAGCCTGGGAAAAGACCTCAAACACAATAACTTAAAAAAAAAAAACAAATGAAAAGGCAGAGAAATACTGCACAAATGAAGGAACAAACTAGAAACATAGAAGTCCAAATAAATGAAGAGGAAATAGGAAAATTACCTGAAAAAAGAATTCAGAATAAAAACAGTAAAGATGATCAAAAACCTTGAAAACAAAATGGAGAAAGTGCAAGAACCAATTAATAAAGACCTAAAAGAGAGAAAGAATAAGCACGCAGAGACAACACAATTACTGAAATTAAAAATACTCTAAAAAAAATAAATAAATAAAAATACTCTAGACGGAATCAATAGCAGAATATCTGAAGCAGAAGAATGAATCAGTGAGCAGGAAGATAAAATGGTGGAAATAACTTCTGAAGAGCAGAATAAAGTAAAAAGAATGAAGAGAGCTGAGGACAGTCTCAGAGACTTCTGGGACCATATCAAATGCACCAATATTCAAATTATAGGGGTCCCAGAAGAAGAAGAGAGAAAGAAAGGGTATGAGAAAATTTTTGAAGAGATGATAGTTGAAAATTTCCCCAACATGGAAAAGGAAATAGCCAATTGAGTCCAAGAGGCACAAGGAGTCCCATACAGGATAAACCCAAGGAGAAACACGCCAAGACACATACTAATCAAACTAACAAAGACTAAACACAAAGAAAGAATATTAAAAGCAGCAAGGGAGAAGCAACAAGTAACATACAAGGGAAACCCCATACGATTAACAGCTAATCTTTCAGCAGAAGCTCTGCAGGCCAGAAGGGAATGGCAGGATATATTTAAAGTACTGAAAGGGAAAACTCTACAACCAAGATTACTGTACCCAGCAAGGATCTCATTCAAAATTGATGGAGAAATAAAAAGCTTTTCAGACAAGCAAAGGTTAAGAGAATTCAGTACCACCAAACCAGCTTCACAACAAATGTTAAATGGACTTATATAGTCATTTAGGCTTATATATGGGCTGAATGGATACAAAAAACAAGACTCATATATATGCTGTCTACAAGAAATCCACTTCAGACCTCAAAACACATAAAGACTGAAAGTGAGAGGATGGAAAAATACATTCCATGCAAATGAGAAGTGAAAAAAAACTGGAGTGGCAATCCTCATATCAGACAACATAGACCTTAAAATAAAGAAGATTGTAAGAGGTAAGGAAAGACACTACATAATGATCAAGGGATCAATCCAAGAGGAAGACATAACAATTGTAAATATCTATGCACCCAACATAGGAGCACCTCAATACATAAGACAAAACTAACAGACATAAAAGGAGAAATTGACAGTAACACAATAATAGTAGGAGACTTTAACACCACACTCACACCAATGGACAGATCATCAAAAGAGAAAATTAATAAGGAAACACAAGTCTAAATGACACATTAGATGAGATGGATCTCATTGATATCTTCAGGACCTTCCATCCAAATGTAGAATACACCTTCTTCTCAAGTGCACATGGAACATTCTCCAGGATAGACCACATGTTGGGTCACAAATCAAACCTTAGTAAATTTAAGAAAATTGAAAGTGTATCAAGCATCTTCTCTGACCACAATGCTATGAGACTAGATATCAATTACAAGAAAAAAACTATAAGAAATACAAACACATAGAGATTAAACAATATGGTTCTAAATAACCAACAGGTTACTGAAGAAATCAAAAGGGACATCAAAAGTTTCTAGAAACAAATGACAATGAAAACACAACAACTCAAAACCTATGGGATACAGCAAAAGCAATTCTAAGAGGGAATTTTACAGCAATACAATCCTACCTCAAGAAACAAGAAAAACATCAAATAGACAACCTAACTTAACACCTAAAGCAACTGGGAAAAGAAGAAGAAAAAACCCCTGAAATTAGGAGGAAAGAAATCATAAAGATCTGAGCAGAAATAAATGAAAAAGAAATGAAAGAAACAATGGTAAAGATCAATAAAACTAAAAGCTGGTTCTTTGAGAAGATAAGCAAAATTGACAAACCCTTAGCCAGACTCATCAAGAAAAAAAGAGAGAAGAATCAAGTCAACAAAATTAGAAATGAAAAAGGAGAGGTTACAATACACAATGCAGAAATACAAAGGATTATAAGAGACTGTTATGAACAACTATATGGCAATAAAATAGATAACCCGGAAGAAATGGACAGATTCTTAGAAAAGTTCAATTTTCTTCCAAGACTGAACCAGGAAGAAATAGAAATTATGAACAACCCAACTACAAGCACTGAAATTGAAGCTGTGATAAAAAATCTCTCCAAAAAACAAAAGCCCAGGACCAGATGGCTTCACAGGAGAATTCTATCAAACATTCAGAGAAGAGCTAATACCGATCCTTCTAAAACTCTTTCAAAAAATTGCAGAGGAAGGAACACTTCCAAACTCATTCTACCAGGCCACCATCACCCTGATATCAAAACCAGACAAAGTCAACACAAAAAAAGAAAACTACAGGCCAATATCACTGATGAACATAGATGCAAAAATCCTCAACAAAATTCTAGCAAACAGAATTCAGCAACACATCAAAAAGCTCATACACCGTGATCAAGTTGGGTTTATTCCAGGGATGCAAGGATTCTTCAGTATGCGCAAATCAATCAATGTGATACACCATATTAACAAACTGAAAGATAAAAACCATATGATCATCTCAATAGATACAGAAAAAGCCTTTGACAGAATTCAGCACCCATTTGTGATTAAAACTATTCAAAAAATGGGCACAGAAGGAGCCTACCTCAATATAGTAAAAGCCATATATGATAAGCCTACAGCAAACATTCTTCTCAATGGTGAAAAACTGAAAGCATTCCCCCTAAATCAGGAACAAGACAAGGGTGTCCATTTTTGCCACTATTATTCAACATAGTTCTGGAAGTCCTAGATATAGCAATCGGAGAAGAAAAAGAAATAAAGGAATCCAGATCAGAAAAGAAGAAGTAAAGTTCTCATTGTTTGCAGATGACATGATACTGTACATAGAAAACCCTAAAAATAGTATCAGAAAATTACTAGAGCTAATCAGTGAATTTAGCAAAGCTGCAGGATACAAAATCAATACACAGAAATCACTTGCATTTCTATATACTAACAATGAAAAATCAGAAAGAGAAAGGAAGGAATCAATTCCATTCACCATTGCAACAAAAAGAATTAAATATCTAGAAGTAAACTTAACTAAGGAGACAAAAGAACTGTACACAGAAAATTATAAGACAGTAATGAAAGAAATCAAAGATGACATAAACAGAGAGATATTCCATGTTCCTGGGTAGGAAGAATCAATACTGTGAAAATGACTATACTACCAAATGCAGTCTACAGATTTAATGCAATCCCTTTCAAATTACCAATGGCATTTTTCACAGAACTAGAACAAAAAAATTCACAATTCATATGGAAACACAAAAGACCCCAAATAGCCAAAGCAGTCTTGAGAAAGAAGAATGGAGCTAGAGGAATCAACCTTCCTGACTTCAGATTGTACTACAAAGCTGCAGTTATCAAGGCAGCATTGTACTTGCACAAAAACAGAAATATAGACCAATGGAACAAGATAGAAAGCCCAGAAATAAACCCATGCACCTATGGGTATCTTATTTTTGACAAAGGAGGCAAGAATATACAATGGGGCAAAGACAGCCTCTTCAATAAATGGTGCTGGGAAAACTGGACAGCTACATGTAAAAGAATGAAATTAGAACACTTCCTAACACCATACACAAAGATAAACTCAAAATGGATTAAAGACCTAAATGTAAGACCAGAAACTATAAAACTCTTAGAGGAAAACAGGCAGAACACCCAATGACATAAACCAAAGCAAGATCCTCTATGACCCACCTCCTAGAGTAATGGAAATAAAAACAAAAGGCAACAAGTGGGCCCTGATTAAACTTAAAAGATTTTGCTCAGCAAAGGAAACTATAAGTAAGGTGAAAAGACAAACCTCAGAATGGGAGAAAATAATAGCAAATGAAACAACTGACAAAGGATTAATTTCCAAAATATATAAGCAGCTCATACAACTCAATACCAGAAAAACAAACAACCCAATCAAAAAGTGGGAAAAAGACCTAAACAGACGTTTCTCCAAAGAAGACCTACAGAAAGGTAACAAACACAGGAAAAGATGCTCAACATCACTCATTATTAGAGAAATGCAAATCAAAACTACAATGAGATATCATCTCACACTGGTCAGAATGGCCCTCATCAAAAAGTCTACAAACAATAAACGTTGGAAAGGGTGTGGAGTAAAGAGAACACTCTTGCACTGTTGGTGGGAATGTAAATTGACACAGCCACTACGGAAGAAGGTATATAAAATATAATAAAGCCACCATATGACCCAGAAATCCCACTCCTAGGCATATACCCTGAGGAAACCAAAATTGAAAGAGACACAGGTATCCCATTGTTCACTGCAGCACTATTAACAATAGCTAGAACCTGGAAGCGACCTAGATGGCCATTGACAGATGAATGGATATAGAAGTCGTGGTGTATATACACAATGGAATGTTTCTCAGCCATAAAAAGGAACACATTTGAGTCAGTTCTAATGAAGTGGATGAACCTAGAACCTATTATACAGAGTGAAGTGAGTCAGAAAGAGAAAGATAAATACCGTATCTTAACACATATATACGAAATCTAGAAAATTGGTACTGAAGAATTTACTTACAGGGCAACAGTGGAGAAACAGACATAGAGAATAGACTTATGGACATGGGGAGAGGGGAGGAGAGGGTGAGATGTATGGGAAGAGTAACATGGAAACTTACATTACCTTATGTAAAATAGATAGCCAATGGGAATTAGCTATATGACTCAAGAAGCTCAAACCGGGGCTCTGTATCAACCTAGAGGAGTGGGATGGGGAGGGAGATGGGAGGGAGTTTCAAAAGGGAGGGGATATATGTATACCTATGGCTGATTCATGTTGAGGTTTGACAGAAAAGAGCAAAATTCTGCAAAGCATTTATCCTTCAATAAAAAATAAATTAAAAAAAAGAAAGATCTTATCAAAAAAAGAAAAAAGTCAAATAGCCTTGAACTGTCATTTAATGAAAGAGTTTAATGTATGAAGAAGCAAACAGCTTAATTACTCAACCTAATACATATACTTTTCACTCAGGCATGAGTGCACTACCCAATCAAATACCCACTTTCATTTTCTTTCTACAATGTTCTGTGAGGCTCCCCCTGTGGCTCAGCTGGGATTCATGTTGAGGTTTGACAGAGAACAACAAAATTCTGTAAATCAATTATCCTTCAATTAAAAAATAAATTAATTATAAAAAATGAAATTACAAAAACAAAAAAAAGTGGGACATGAATAAAAAGAAAAACAATCAGCCTTCTTAGTCAAACTGGGAAAATGAGAAAATACCCAAGAGACTGTTGAGGATAAAATTCTCAAACCATTCACTGAAACAAGTCAAAGGAGAACAAATTAAAGTTCATAAGAGGTAATAAACTATAACTATCATTACTGATTACCCTTCTTCAACACCCAATATATACTTGTGCATGGACACACACACACCATACCCAATTCAGATCCCTAAAATTCATACGGTTAAAGAAAATAAATGCTTCGGATACAGAATGAGAAGGAATGATTCAGTTTTTTTCCAACAGAGCTCTGTATGACTGGTAATGACATAAATGTTGCTTGAAATTTTATTTATTTTATTTTTTAATTGAAGGATAATTGCTTTACATAATTTCATTGTTTTCTTTACAAAGAATTCTTTACAATTTTTTACAAAGAATTCTGTAAAGAATTTTGTTGTTTTCTGTCAAACCATCTGCCCATCCCACCCCTCTAGGTTGATACAGAGCCCCTGCTTGAGTTCCCTGAGACATACAGCAAATTCCCACTGGCTATGTATTTTACATATGGTAATGTAAGTTTCCATGTTACTATCTCCATACATCTCACCTTCTCCTCCCCTTTCCCCATGTCCATAAGTCTGTTCTCTATGTCTGTTTCTCCATTTCTGCCCTGCAAATAAATTCTTCGGTACCACCTTTCAAGATTACATAAGTTTAACAGATATAGATTACAATGATACAAGATACTCTATAGCTGATATAATTCTATATACAAATAAAACAAATCACCAGTGTTACTCCCTCAAAGATTATGAAAAGAAATTATGCTTTTAAGAATATTTTTCTTCTAATACTACCTTGGATTAGATGCCTGAAAAATAACTGAAAAGAGTATTCAAAAGAAAATAATTCCAGACTTTCCAGAAAACTTCTTATATAAACCCTATCAAAATCAGATTTCACACTGGGCAAAACCCATCCATTGAACACCTGAAAGAAGAGGACTAGAGAAAATTCAGAACTTGTGAACTATAAAAAAACTTTACACAAAGTATATTTTAGTATCTACTGGGGCTTTTTCTCTAGAGTACTGCTATTCACAGAGAAAATTTACTTCAAAGCTCTTAAGCTGAGAAATATAACTCTAAATACACTTTAGCAGATCTACAGCAAAATTTTTAAAAAAAGTGTTAATACACTGTTGTGAATTATTTTGCTTTCTCTTTTAGCTTTTAATTCTAAAAGTCAAGGCCCGTGTTTGCGATCTTATTCATGAGATCTTATTCATGGGACAATACAAAAAAAAAGCCTTTAAATCAATGGCTTTCACATTTTATTCCACACAGCATCAGAGTCTCTTCTACAAGTTATCACTAGTGTTCCCTCAACCACGAACTCAGGCCAATAGAATTTCAGAAATGCTTCAGGACCTACAGGACTCCCTTAATGTACCTTCTACTAGAATCTTCATTTCATTCAACAAATATTTATGGAATACACTCTGCATGCTGGATACAAGTCCTAGAGATAAAAAGGGAAATAATAATAATAAAACAGCTGTCCTGCCTGAGAAAGCAGCCTGGAGAAACACAAACAGAAAAAGAGATAATGGAAAAACAGTCTGATTAGCCCCTAAAAAAAGAGCCAGCAGGACATTAATAACTTATTGACCAGAGATACATTAATACATCTTGTTACCTGATCGCTATTGACCAGAGACATTTCAATATACACTCACATAACAAGCTGCCTGCCACAGGCATCAGCTTGGGCAAAAACATCCCAGATATTAATGTGCATAAGGGATCCACAGAAAGCTATCCCAAGCTCAGAATTAAGCATTTGGTCAAACCTTGATAATCATAACTCCCATCCAGTTTACTAGGCAGCCAGTGGGACTCCTAAAGGGAGCTTTATTTGCACTTCCACTGCTTCTTTCCATCTGTTAGATGGAAACTTAGACCCAAAACTATCTTTTTCCTTTTAAGGTCACTCAATTTAAATCTTGTTTCTCTAGAGTATGGCTGGCACATGCCTGAAACTGGGCTAAGTAAAGTGAACCAGGAGCTCCCTGAAGCCCTAGCAGCTTTCCAGGGTCTCGGGAAATCTGCCACATTCTCTTCTAGCTGTGCTTGAGACAGAAAGCCCTGCTGATGACAAACCATGGGTATCTGCTCTGGATGTGGACACCTAGGAGCCTAGCGGTTTTTAACTCCTGGTTTGGTAATAAGGACTGCTAGAAAGCATCTGAGTACCTTGCTCTACTTACTGTCAAACACTTCTCGAAGTCAGGAAAATATACTCCGATGTTGATACAGTGTACCTTGGATAGGTAGCTTATTTAGTTGAAAAAGGCTACTCCGCAGTTTATCAGGCGATTTTAACCATCAGTACTAAAAACACACACAGAATTACGACAATGGTTGCTCATGGAGACATTTCAATATACACTCAAACATTTTAAACTGTGAGCTCCATCTGTCTGTCCAGCTCCCTTTCTTCCTCCATCTGGGTTTGAATCCCTAACCTAAAGGGAGGAGAGTTTCTTTCATCTGCACGTCCCCAGGGGCATGGCACAGGACAGCCACCTGATAAAGGTCTATAACTGAATGAATCATACAGCCCGTAACAGCATTCTAAGAGAGGGCTCAGAAGGCCCTGAACCTGGGGGCCAATGCTATCACTATTAATTACAGTGACATAAAGGTAAGGAGGCCAAAGTCAAAGTGATCAGCTCTGACAGGCGGTCTTCAATGTCTAGATGGATGGCACGACACAATTCTTTGGAACAAGTTATTCTGAAGACCATCTGCAGGCAGTTTGGTTCATAACTAAGCATTTTACAGGAAAACAAAAAGACAAAGGTAAGTCTGGGCACACCCTGATGGAGTGTGATAAGTCAGTGTGAACTCTGAGCAGAGGCAAAGGAGCACCAGCTAAACACTCAGCCAGGTGACGTAAAAGGTCAGGAAGGAAGAAGCACAAGACAGGCAGACTCCCTGAAATAATGAAGCTGCCAGAGCCTCAGGTCTTCCTTCTCCTTGTCCTTATGGGGGTTCGCTGTCCTTCCCCACAGGCAATGGACGCAGAAGTTCTGACACTGTGAGCACAGTTTACTAGGGTCAATAAACATTTAAATAAAAAAACTGTGTCAAAGCACTGAGCAAGCACCCAGAACAGAGTAACAAGTGCTTAATAAAATTAGCCTTTGTTACTATTCACTGTGTTGAATAAGCTGCTTTATAGAAAGAAACCTATAAAAATACATCTTTGCTACTAGGTGCGAAAAGATTGTCTCTCATGATTACTGATATAAAGAGCTATGGAGGGACTTCCATGATGATCCAGTGACTAAGACTCTGCATTCCCAATGCAGGGGCCCTGGATTCAATCCCTGATCAGGGAATTGGATTCCACATGCCACAGTGTACTGATTGAAGATCCCACATGCTGCAATTAAGACCCAGCCCAGCACCCCCCAAAAAAGAAAGGGAGCTGTGGAATCTATATTTCTCCACTTAGCTTTGGCTTCCAAACAATTCGGCTAAATTTTATATATGCATTATACACACAAACTCTTAGCCTGAGCTTTCACTTAATTACTCATTTACTCATAGCTCCACCCATTAAAAACATACTGTAAACTCAAGTGTTAACATGATGCACATTCCTGGAGAAACCTTAATGAGCAAATTCAGACCTACTTCCTTTGATAACATAATCTGTGTTATAGTGGAATTCATTATCAACACTAGAAACCATCTTAGAGTTGACTAAAAATTACCCCAAAGGGTTAGCCTTTTAGAGAAATGCAAACAAAGCCTTATTTTAGAATTAGTCGTGATAAACTGGTAAGTTTGGCAGAATACCACTTTTTTCTTCTTTCAAAGAAACGCTTTAGTCATCTTCAGTTTGCTGAATCTTGTTTCTAAGGACTTACCATCTATTTGTGCAGCTCTTGTGAAAATTATAAACAATATTTAGAAAAGCAGGTAGTATAGGACATTTAACTGGAAAGTCCTTTCACTAGCTAAAATGTACATGGAGTTCATGCTCCTCTCTTTTGCCCCCAGTTATACAAACTAGTGGAACTTTAACAGAGAGCCACAGTCATGAAGTTATGAAAATTAAAGTGTTAGCTGCTCAGTCATGTCCAACTCTTTGTAACCCCATGGACTGTAGCCTGACAGGCTCCTATGTCCATGGAATTCTCCAGGCAGGAATACTGGAGTGGATTGCCATTCCCTTCTCCAGAGGACCTACCCGACCCAGGGATCGAATCTAGGTCTCCAATATTGCAAGCAGAATCTTTACAATCTGAGCCACTAGGGAAGCACTATAATGTTATAAGTTATAATATTTACTTCCCCCAGTCATAAAAAATTAGTGGAGCTATAAAATGAAATCACAATTGAGTAGCCCACCATTTGTAAAAATCCCTAAATCTTTTGAATTGGGAAGGTACATAGTTACTTTACTTATACATAATCACTTTAATTATAAAAAAATAGTTTCTAAATCAGTATGCTGTAAATTACCTCAGATGAGATGCTTCTTTGAAGATTACATGAAGATCTTTGACTTTGGAGATGTGGGGATATTTACTTTCTGCTAAACATGACATCTACTTAACTCTGAAAAAAATGGCTCAAGGTAACATTTTTGAAAAACTGTGTTACATGC
Organism: Dama dama; assembly: GCF_033118175.1. NCBI lineage: Eukaryota > Metazoa > Chordata > Mammalia > Artiodactyla > Cervidae > Dama > Dama dama. The sequence goes on from NC_083700.1 coordinate 52,955,372, forward strand.
TTGAGTATCAGCGTTAAGTATCTGCAATTCCATTGTAGAGATCACTAATGGGCGTTTCCCAACCTAGTTAATGTCTTGGCGTAGTGGGCCAAGAGAAGATGACGTTTTTACATGCCTTTGGGTAAACTAAAGAGGGTGAACACAATCAGGCCCAAGGCTTTTGGCTCTGCCTGAATGAACTTACATTTAACCCATCTGGTACCCATTCGTAGAACACCCACTGGGAATTCCAGACTAAAGTATCAGATATTGGATGTAAGTGAAAGTGAAGTCGCTCAGTCGTGTCCCACTGTTTGGGACACCATGGACTATAGCCTACCAGGCTCCTTGGTCCATGGGATTTTCCAGGCAAGAATACTGGAATGGGTTGCCATTTCCTTCTCCAGGGGATCTTCCCAATCCAGGGATTGAACCCGGGTCTCCTGCATTGTAGGCAGACGCTTTACTCTCTGAGCTACCAGGAAAGCCTTTGGCTGCATAGAGTCTTAGTTGTGGCATGTGGGATCTAGTTCCCTGACCAGGGATGGAACCCAGGGCCCCTGTATCAGGAGCGCAGAGTCTTAGCCACTGAACTACCAGGGAATTCCCATTGGATGTAAACTAAGGTCTAAATCTTCTAATGATAGAATTTATCATTCTGAGGTATGGTCATTTCAGGAGTGATTAAGTATCATTTTCCCTTTCTTTCTCATGAGAGGCCAGAACAGTAAAAACAAATCATTATAACCGAGAAACAATTGGATCATTTGTGTAATTTACATGCAACACATTAGAACTATAATCACAATGCCTTCTGTCTTGATGGGCCAATATCATAAGGGAGAGTGTGCCAATGCTAAGACTGAGAGTAACTGTCAATCACTTAGCGATTCATTCTCAAACAGCAGAGATTGTGTTAGGTAATAGGCATTTGTAGTTGAGGATAACTTATCTTACTCATCAGAGACCTTAGGAAACCTCTGTTGTCATGAAGTCATTAGGCCTGTACCATTATATTTTCAATAAATATTTGGCTTAGGTGATGTGACAGTTGCTGAGAATATATACATAATGAAATAAGATAGATACAGTCCTGTGTTCCTAGAGCTTAAAGATCTGTCCATGCCTACCTTAAGTATTCTGCAAAAGATGAACTATGAACCACTACACCATTCTGTCCACAATTATGTAGGGTAAACAGTCCTAAAAATGACATCAAAGTTAAGTACATGACCATCAAGGAAACTGCCAATAACTCAGACCAACTACAGGCAACAAAAGTAAACATATAATACACTCTCTGAACTGGAAAACTCTTGATAGTGACAAATGCTAAACAAGGTGAGATGCCAGGATAAGGTATAACTGGGATTTTTCCAGGAAAACCGGAAGTTGTTGTCACCCTAAGTATGGGCCACATGGCTAGAAATATATGATGCCACAATGTAAGGCTGATATATAAACAAGTCTAGATCTTTTAGACAAATAATCTGTAGACACATTCTATCTTAGGCATTTCACACTACAGCCAATTCAAAGTAGTTGATGTCTCACAGTAGTCTTTACTACTTTATGAATGGAGACACCTTTTATCACACTAGCATGTTATATATTACAAATACTGAGTTGGCCAAAAAGTTCATTTGAATTTTTCTAAAGACCCAGATGAATTTTATGGCCAATGCAATATTTTCTAGTAAGAAATCTAGAAACAACAAAAAAAATTTTTTTAAGAGAAGAAATAGTCTGAAACCATCTAAACAGCATTTCTTACACTTTGCCCCAACAGGATATACATAGAAAATGATAATATTTGTACTCTACAAAGTGGAAAGGTGCTGAAGTTGCTCCTCACTGGAGTGCCCCGAACTGTGGGCTAAGAGGATTTGTATTTTGACAAACAGGTACTTAGGCTGTTACCTGTGTGCTATATCACACCAGCTGAGAAACTGATCCAATGTTGCAACACACTGATAGGGGATGTTTATCGACAGATCTGAGAGTGAAGAATACAAGATGGCAGGACAAACAATAACTCCACTGAGAAAGAGAACTTGTCAACATTACCCTTCAGAAAATGTTTTGAAGATAATGATAAAATGCTACCAAAAGCTGTACTGAATGCAGAGATATAAATGGCGAGTGTGGAAAGAAATTCCAAGCCACGAACATTACTTTGTATGTATGCTCATGTTATCAAGTGCCACAAATTTTTACCACAAATGCATTAGTTGAAGAATTAGTTGAAGATATGAGCAGCTGACACCTGCTCTTTTTGTTCATATATTCTTAACCTTGAGTAATATACTTTTTTTGGAAGGGGAAGGAAAAAAAAAGTAAAAAGTGTTGAGTGAATCCTGTAACTTGCATACTGCAGCTGCTGAAACCTTCCAGAGTAGATCCAGCTGAGCTTTTCAAAAAACCACTCATTTTCTGCCCGTTTGACTTTTTAATCAACATAGGTTTTTTTGTTCCTGTGATAGAGGCAACTAAGTATCTTCCAGAAAAACCATTTTCCCTTTCCACTTTTTGGCAGTAGACAGGCAGCTTAGATGGGTGCACGGCTGCCCAACTAGAACATTTCCTAACCTCATCTGCAACCAGCGATGGCCATGTCACTAAGCTGGGCAAACAGGCTTTGAGAAGTGACTGTGCACTTCCTGGTCACCTCCACAAAGACAAGGCTACTGGACTTGGCCTTCCTTTTCCCCATTCCTGCAGGCTAGGAAACAGGAAACTGGGCACAGTCTTAGAACCCACATATTTCATAGCAGAGCTGTCCCGCCAGCCTTTGGCAGTTGGCACCTGGGCTGTTACACATAACAGAAGGAAATATGTTATCTTATTTAAGCCATTCTATTTGAGGCCTCTGTTACAGCATTTTAGCAGGTAACACAATTAATAAATTTCAAATTATTAAAAAATACCTCAAATAAAAGCATCTAGAAAGATTTGGATAGACTCACTTGTGAGCACTCCCCTTTGCTAATGCCAGGATCACAAAAGTGTGGGGGAGTCTGCAGGACAAGGGATCAGGGAAAATGTCATCAGATCCGAATTAGAAAGGGGCCATAAGGAACCCCTGAAGGGTTTGAACAGGCGAGCAATGAGATCAGCACTCAAGTTTAGAAAGAATTCTACCCAGAGTTAGGAAGGGGGACCAGAGGGAGGAAAGACTCAGGAAGGAAATGTATTAGAAAGTTTACTAGTCAAGATGATTTCCAGATAAATTTAATTTTCCAGCTTGAAGAGTTTGTCATTGTTCAGTTGCTCAGTCATGTCTGATTCTTTGTTACCCCATGGACTACAGCTCACCAGGCTTCCCTGTCCTTCACTATCTCCCAGAGTTCACTCAAACTCATGTCCACTGAGTCAATGATGCCATCCAACCACCTCATCCTCTGTTGTCCCCTTGTCCTGCCCTCAATCTTTCCCAGCATCAGGGTCTTTTCCAATGAATGAGCACCTCACATAAGGTGGCCAAAGTATTGGAGCTTCAGCTTCAGCATCAGTCTTTCCAATGAATATTCAGGGTTGATTCCCTTTAGGATTGACTGGTTTGATCTCCGTGCTGTCCAAGGGATACTCAAGAGTCTTCTCCATCACCACAGTTCAAAAGCATCAATTCTTCGGTGCTCAGCCTTATTTATGGTCTAACTCTCACATCTATACATGACTGCTGGAAAAACCACAGCTTTGACTATATAGACCTTTGTCAGCAAAGTGATGTCTCAGCTTTTTAATAAGTTTTCTAGGTTTGTCATAGCTTTTCTTCCAAGGAGCAAGCATCTTTTAATTTCATGAAGAATTTCATTGAAGACTTAGAATTGGTATAATATATTTAAGTAGAGATGACTAGTAGTCAGTAGGTCTGCATCTCAAGAGAAGGACCTGGGATGAAAATTATATTTTATGATTAATCAGTATATGGCAAATGAGACTACCTTAGCAGAGTCCATTTAGAGCAAAAGGTCAAAGAACATTGGAGATGAATAATATTTAGACAACAGGTAGAAGAAAAGAATTTAGCAAAGGAGAGTGAGAAGAAAGGCTCAGAGAAGAAGAGAACTCTGTCCTGGAAGCTGAAAGAGGCAAACACTCAGAGAATGGGAAGCAGTATCACTTATCACAAGCTAGTCAAGGAAGTTCAGGAATAGACTACTGGATCTGGCAGCTCAGAGTCCCCTGAGACCTCGGCCCAAGCGCCCTCCATGAAGAAGTCTGGCCCACCGCAGTCAAGCAGTAAGTGGGAAAGGAACATTCACTTCTCACAAGTTGGGGAGAAAAACAACAGGCTGGGAAAACAGCAAGAAGGGGAGGCTGACCTGATGGAAGCATGTATTTTTTAGAATGAAGAGGAACAGGGAGATAGAAGTTAAAAATAACAGAGCAAGAAAGTACAGAGACGTTTTCACATGTCTGTTTCTTATTTCAAGCATAAAGTTAAATCATATACAGTAAACACATTTCCACTTGGGAGCTCTCACCCAAGTAGGTAGCATGCTGTTATGACTACATAAGGGTGTCAAGATAAAAGAATTCATAATTCTATGGACATTCCTAAACAGAGTTTGGATATATATTGTTTGCTTTTCTTTTCCCTTCAGCGAGCTGGTAAACATTAACCTTGCTAACCACCATATTATTTATCCGGTCATAAAACTTTAAAAGGTCCTTTTTGGGGAAAGTCTAAAGGAAAAAAAAAGGTGTCTCACAAAAATAATTCCACAACTCATATAACTCTGAAAAGAAAACACAGCCTGTGGACATAGGACTGAGTAGCTCTGTCTATGTTCAAGGAAGCCAAAGAGTGTCAAGCTTTCTCACCCACTGAAACTCTCTTTGAAGGTCGAGCATTGAAAGAACCCAAGTCAGATTACACTGAAAGGAAGAAGGTGGGAAAACAAATATTTATTATTCCTAAGGAGAGTGGCAGTGACCTAGAGTGGCTTCACTTTCTTCTCCTTTTCCTGGCTGCAGTGTGGAGGGGAAAATATGAGGTGAGGGGCCGTTTGGAGCTGGGACCTCTAGGCCACATCTCATCATGCAACACTGAGACTTGTGCAAATGTCTGAGAGGTGAGAACACCATCCTGACTGAACGACCAAGCACTCACACACCAGACCTCATGAAACTGTCACGTCCTTTCTGAGCAGTAGCATTACCGTTTTAGTTTTACTGAGAGAAAACTGAGGTTTAGAAAAGCCGAGCTTGACCAAAAACGTGCAGTTAAAATGTTGTCAGTCAGGATTCAAACCTGGACCTGACTGACTCTACCAAGCCCACATCTGCCCACTTCAGCATGTTTTAAATTCAAGATTGTTGTTGTTTATAGTTACTAAGTTGTGTCTGACTCTTTTGACCCCATGAACTATATAGTCCATCAGGCTCCTCTGTCCATGGAATTTCCCAGGCAAGCACACTGGAGTGGGTTGCCATTTCCTCCTCCAGGGAATCTTCCCAACCCAGGGATTGAACTCAAGTCCTGCATTGCAGGTGGACTCTACCACTGAGCCACGAGGGAAGAAATTCAATATTAGCTCAAATTAAATTAACTCCCTTCCCCCATTCACAAGTTATTAGAAGGAACTCTTAAGTGAAAGAGACAAAACCCTGGTGTTCAGAGGCTGCCTCAGGACACAAGGAGCAAAGTCTGAAATGTGAAATTACAATTTACAACCCAAGTGACATTTATTAAGAGTATTACCTGTCCTTATCATCAACTCAGTTTTTAAAAGTATTTGCATGGATTCTAACTAATCTGATATTTACAAACTACTAAGAGATGAAGAAATACTGTCAATTTCATTTTTTGGGCCAAGAAACCGTTGCAACAAGGAAACATAGCTGAGATTAGAAGTGGAGGGTTCCACAGAATCAAGTGTACTCGAATGGGCCCCTAGCAAGTGTTACAGGCTTCCCTGATGGCTCGGATGGTAAAGAGTCTGCCTGCAATGCAGGAGACCCAGGTTCAATCCCTGAGTTGGGAAGATCCCCAAGGAGAAGAGAATGGCAACCCACTCCAGTATTCTTGCCTGGAGAATTCCATGGACAGAGGAGCTTGGAGGGCTTCAGTCCATGAGGTCACAAAGAATCAGATATGACTGAGCAACTAACAGCTTAACAGTTTTTTATCACAATTTATCTTCAGAAGGAGATGTTAACAAAGTCAGACCAAATTTCCTATATAAACTTATCTTTAAATTTAACTCATGAAGATGTTTTTATTCTAAATTCATTTAATATAAACTGTGACTCTAAAGGTATAAAGAAGTGACTTGGCCAGCCGGTTCCTAAATGCAATATGTAGTCATTACCCATCATGAACAGAGTACAGCCATAGCTATGATTTTAGGACTATTAATGGAGGGGGCTAAGGGTTTAAATAAGTGGTAATAACCTTACTCATAAGGGGACTGGTTATATTTATTTATTCTTATAATTCTACTTTGCCAAATAAATTTCCTTCTCAAAAGATGCACCAATGTTGCTCCTATACACATTCTCTTTCTCTTAAATTAAAAAAAGAGACATTAGAGAAAATATTTCTACCTATTATTTTTAGTTATGGAGTCACTAGTTACACAATCAAATCCACCAAGTTGCAGCCTGATAATCTATACCAATCTAATGTCAGCTTTCCATAAACTATGGCATATGAAGAGGCAGTGTATTTCTTAAATGACTCGAGCCTTCATTCTCTAATAATACAACCACAAGCAGGAGAAAAACAAGACCTAAATTGCACAAGCATGACTGAGAGATAGTAATACCACTGATAGAAATTACAGGCCTCCTCTAAATCAGACTGTCATCATTCTCACATTGAGCTTCCTGCCCAGCAAAATCTGCCTTAATTGGTTTTCTTTCTGTTGTTGTTGTTGAGAAACAGAGTGAGCCAGCTCAGGCAGCATCATGGGAATTTCAGACACACACACACACAAACATACCCTTTAAAGCCCAAGTGAGTACATCTAGTTTTTAAGGAAATACTAACAAGGAACAGGTTGAGGGTATTTTCCACTGGTTTAAAAATAAAGCATTCTACCCGTAAATAAATAAATAATAAACAAATCTCAGAATTATAGAAACAGGAAGCGGCAGCTGGATTTATCGTCCTTCATTTCCTGAGAGTGGTAGTAAGGAACTCCCCCTGGAGACCAAAGTGATGGCGGGGCTGAGCCTCCTCCTGCCCAACTCACATGCCTGTGGCGCTGGCCCCAGTGCTGGCTGATCATTTAGAATCACCCTGCTCACTGCATCTCATGAAGCTTTCTCTGCCCCAGCCCTGCCTTTTGAGAAGACAAGAAATCTGACGGGAATTTAAGCACACGTAGCTAACGGTACTAATCCTAGAAGAGTCTGGCTCTCACCTCTCTTGGGCTCACTCACGGAGGCTTTTGGGGGGCCGGGGGGTGGGGGACACCACCCTCTGAGGGACTCCGAGCCTTCTGCAGGTGGCTGTGTTGGGAAGAGTAAGAGGGTTGGGTTCAGGCATCCTCCAGCCACCTGTGATTGTAGCCCAAGGACTTCACCTTCCTCAGCTTTATTCTCTCACATGTGAAACAGCAAGGAGACACCCCCTGCAGTAGTTCGCAGGGGTGTGGTGAACAATAAAGGAGACTGTGCGTGTGAAGGTACTTTGTAAATTACACATGCATAATAACAGAGTCCTCGCTCCTCTAAGTCCTTGTAGGAGCGGCTGTAGGAGGGGTTTTATGGGTTCCAAAGCTTTCACAGACATTATCGTTTTGTTTCATCCTCAAAATGATACACGAAGAGACAGCAGCAGTGGAGGCATCCTCACTGACACTATACTATTGTTTTATACATGAGCTAGTCCAGAGAAGCACAATGGGAAAACTGTGTCCTCCCTCACTCTGTGAGGGAGCATGAGAATCATCGGAAAACATTTCTGGCAGCACGTGAGTGGTAAGTCCTAGATGAGGAGTCACGAAAGTCCTTCACATTTCACGTCCACTGGGCAAGTCCCTTAGCCTCTCCAGGCAGCGTGATTCATCTGTTTGTCACCAGGCTGATGGGAGACGAAAATTAATTAGACCTGGTTCCAGCACTTGAAGCACTCACTTGGATACAAGGGTGGGGGGTGGAAAGAAGTGACATATAAACAGATTAATTACAAAATAGGATTTACTTAAAATATAGAGCATGAACAAAGTGCCTCAGGATCACAAAGCAGGAAATGACTAACTTTGTCTGGAGGGCTCATGGAAGAATTCCTCTCATTTATAAACTGGGAAAAGAAGGAAATCAGATGACATATTTATCAACGTCCCTTTTGTGGCCGAAACTCTGAAAAAACTAGGCCTAGAGAGATTGTCAGTAAAATTAACACACGGCACAACTCCTGTTCGGTTTTGTATTGGAATATAACCGCTTTACAAAGTTGCATTAGCTTCTGCTGTACAGCAAAGTGGACACAGTGAGGAAGGGGAGGGTAGGCCAAATTGGGAGACTGCCATATACACACAGCACGACTCCTCTTACACGTCCACTCAGCCAACACATCAGTGAAAATAAGTTGGACAGCTTAAGCGCTAGATAACTGTGTTCTAGAAAATGAGGGAAAAAAAGATTTTTCAGAATATTACTTAAACACAAATCACACTTGTAAGTCTGTGGACACTTGTGAAAACTGGGTCCATAGTAGGCCCTACATGTAGACTAGATCCTAGAGTCAGACTATATGGGTTACGCTCTTGACTTTATTAGGTACTAGCTGTGCTCCATGGGGTCGCAAAGAGTCAGACATGACTGAGCGACTGAACTGATACTCAGAGCTGTGCTCCTAGGCAAGTTACCGGATTTCTCTGAGCTTCAGTTTTCTCAGTTAAGAAATGGTAGTGCTGGTGGAAATAGTGTGCTGGGAGGAGGAGAAGGGAGAGTAACAATAATGATGAGGACAGTGATGATGGGGATGATGCCACTGCCTTCCTCGTTGTGAGGATTAAATGAGCTAATACACATAAGTACTCAGAATGGTTCTTGGCACAAAATAAGGGCTACTTGAGTTAGCCGCTATTGTGATTTGCAAAAGCATAATAGCCAGCATTTTTGAACTGCTTCTCTAAAAACAATCTCTTAAGCCTGAAAATTTCCAATTTGATCTCAATCCACAATTTTCACATTTTAGAACTGTATGGAAGATTCAACGACTCAATGATGAAATGTAGGCTATCTGCTTCAGAAACAGACTTAAGCAGAATTTGGGGGGATATACACAAAGTATGATTTTGAATGATATTTTGGAAAGTACAGAAAAGCAAAAGTAAAGAAGGAGGAAAGCCCACATTATCACAAAAATTTTCCTATTGTTTTTAGATTTATATTTAAAATATAATTTATAGTACTTTAAAATTATCAGCAATTGAAGTAATATTAAAGATGCAAACTTAGTCACCCACTGAAAACCATAAGCATTTAAACAACAAAATTATTTTTAGTATCTCATTGAATTCCCATTGAATTTTAGGAAATGATTTGGTTTGTTAACAGTATTTTAGAATCATCCTATAGTAACTGTCAAGTGAAATGGATTGTATCCAGATAAAATTAAACTTCTGTAAATCAAACATACATAGTAAATTGTATGTTTTAATTGGTGGCATTAGCAACACTCACCAAACACAAAGATTCTGCCTTTAATATTTAACATATTAAACATCATTCATCCATTGGCTCTCAACCAACATCAATACTTACTGACTCCTGTGACCTATGGTTTTTATCTCAGTCATTAATGCTTAGGGGTTCAGGTCTTAAAATTAATCATTAAAATCTGCTGCTGCAAAAAAATGTTCCCCAGAAACCCAAAAGAATAGAGAGAGGCAGGACATTTATCATATTCTTATTAATGTTCTGAAAAGAGTAGGATAATTTTTCTTAATACAAAACAAGTTTGCTCTATTATAGTCATAGGAAATGAAGCACAATAATTGAAGCCATAGTTTATCAAGATTCAAGTATGTGCCAGGCACAGTGGGGGGCGGGTTTTACAAAGACCATTTAATTTCATTAATACAACTCCTTGAGACAAATTATTTCCCTAATTTTACAGATTAAAAAAAAAAGTTCAGTTAACATTCCCTTATAAAGTTCAAGAAGTCACAGATTTAAAAACCAGGAGGCAAAACTAAACACATACACACTCTTATGCAGATTGTCTAGGTAATAATTTTAGAGAAATACAAGGAAGGAAAGTGTTCAAATGATTCTTGATGAGGGTATTATACTAGTCTATTTAATTCTACTAGTCAGGAATTGCAAATGACATGAAAAATAAACTTATAAGTGCTTTGTGGATATATAGTCAAAAATTTAGAAATCAACTTTACAGGAACAGAAATTTTAGGCAGCCCTGAAGGTCAAAAAGCCACTCTAACTCTCATCTAATCAATCCTTATAATCAGAATCAATTAAAAACAAAAAGAAAAATAGTGATATTTTAATAATTTTATAGAAATGGTTTATTTAAGATAGGATTCAACAGCCAAATAACTTGTGAATTTATTAAGTTTCTAGTATATTTGGTGCAATGATTTATAGCTCCTAGATTACCTGGGGGCCACAGATTATTCCTATTAGAAAGTTTCCAGACTTCCTTGCTTTTTACTGTTTTTGTAATAAAATATTAAAATAATGCACCTAGTCCATGTACAAGGAAAACTGTTATTTTAGATTCATACAAACAGTTACTTAATCAATCCTTCTAAGACAGCTTTATGATAAATGTGACTTTAAAAAAAACAGGTTGTTCCAGGAGAAACTATACTCAAAATCAATCCCATTTTCCCAAAACAATTATTTCCTTGGATACCTTGAGTTCTATTTCTAGAAAAAATAGTAAAGTTCTAATGAAACTCTAGTTTGACACTGACTGGCTATTGTACCATAGCCGTGGCAATTAAAATCTCTAGGTCTCAAAAAAAAAAAAAAAAAAAAAAAATCTCTAGGTCTCCAGTTCCTTATCTGTAAATGAGAAGATGGTATTAGACTCTCTTCCAGCCTGATGTAAAATTCTAAGATTCAGTTCACACTTAAAATCCAAGCTCCATTACATCCTTCAGTGAAAGCCATTTGTCTCCCATCCGTACTTCAAGGCTGAGTAAGCTACTCAGAGTAGCTGAGTCCCCATGCAACTTTATTCACAGTTGTTACAGTAATCATTAGGATATAATTATTTGTCTACCTAATAGACTACTGTTCATACTGTTCATGGGGTTCTCAAGGCAAGAATACTGAAGTGGTTTGCCATTCCCTTCTCCAGTGGACCACATTTTGTCAGAACTCTCCACCATGACCCATCTGTCCTGGGTGGCCCCACAAGACATGGCTCATAGTTTCATTGAGTGGGTCCATGTGATCAGTTTGATTAGTTTTCTGTGATTGTGGTTTTCATTCTGTCGCCCTCTGACAGATAAGGATAAGAGGCTTATGGAAGCTTCCTGATGGAAGAGACTGACTGGGGTGGGGTGGGGGGGGAGGGAGGGGGGCGGGAACTGGGTCTTGTTCTGATGGGCAGGGCCACGCTCAGCAAACATTTAATCCAATTTTCTGTTGATGGCCAGGGCTGTGTTCCCTCCCTGTTGTTTCACCTGAGACCAAACTATGGTGGAGGTAATGAAGATAATGGTGACCTCTTTGAAAAGGTCCCATGCACGCACTGCTGCACTCACTATCCCTGACCATGAAGTAGGCCACTGCCAACTCACGCCTCCGCTGGAGACTCCTGGACACTCACAGGCAAGTCTAGGTCAGTCTCTCGTGGGGTCACTACTCCTTTCTCCTGGGTCTTGGTGCATATAAGGTTTCTTTTGTGCCCTCCAAGAATTTGTTTCCCCAGTCCTGTGTAAGTTCTGTAAGCAAATCCCAAATAGGTCAAGGCTGTATATTGTCACCCTGCTTATTTAACTTATATGTAGAGTACATCATGTGAAATGCCAGGCTGGATGAAGCACAAGCTGGAATCAAGATTGCCAGGAGAAATATCAATAACCTCAGATACGCAGATGACAGAAAGTGAAGAGGAACTAAAGAGATTCTTGATGAAAGTGAAAGTGAAAGAGGAGAGTGAAAAAGCTGGCTTAAAACTCAACATTCAAAATACTAAGATCAGGGCATCTGGTCCTATCACTCCATGGCAAATAGATGGAGAAACAATGGAAACAGTGACAGACTTTATTTTTTTAGGCTCCAAAACCACTGCAGATGGTGACTGCAGCCATGAAATTAAAAGACGCTTGCTCCTTGCAAGGAAAGTTACGACCAACCTATACAGCATATTAAAAAGCAGAGACAAAGGTCTTTACCAACAAAGGTCCATCTAGTCAAAGCTATGGTTTTTCCATAAGTCATGTATGGATGTGAGAGCTGGACTATAAAGACAGCTGAGCACTGAGGAATTGATGCTTTTGAACTGTGGTGTTGGAGAAGACTCTTGAGAGTCCCTTGGACTGTAAGGAGATCCAACCTGTCCATCCTAAAGGAAATCAGTCCTGAATATTCATTGCAAGGACTGATGCTGAAGCTGAAACTCCAATACTTTGGCCACCTGATGTGAAAAACTCACTAACTTATTGGAAAAGACCCTGATGCTGGGAAAGACTGAAGGCAGGAGAAGAAGGGGACGACAGAGGATGAGATGGTTGGATGGCATCACTCACTCGATGGACATGAGTTTGAGCAAGCTCTGGGAGTTGGTGATGGAGACGGAAGCCTGACGTGCTGCAGTCCATGGGGTCACAAAGAGTTGGAGATGACTGAGCGACTGAACTGAACTGATCTGAATAGACTGTAAGTTATTTCAGAGGAGAGACTGTCTTAATGATCTTTCTATATTTGTCATTTAACAGATAGATCCTAATTGCCTGCTATACAAAAGAAATGCAATAAATGTTTTTAGAATAAGTTTTTCGAATTAGCCTATCAAACAGTCATTGGGTACTTTGCTTGTGCCTAAAGCACATCCTGCAGATATACCAAAGTTCCCTCCCTTCTAAAGTATTTGCAATTTAGAAACATGTCAATCACATGTGATGATGAATAATAACACAAATTCTGTGCATTTTAATTCATTTTTGAGCTCTACAGGAAAAAATATTCTTGTGGCATTTAAGATCTCTAAGATCCTTGAGGCTTTACCAATTTGTGACCGGCTTGCAGGGCTTTACAATTTTTCCTCCCCCATGTTAGCAGCATGAATCTGTTCCATGCTTATTTTTAATGACTCAGTTTATGGAGAAGAAAGTGATCTCAAAAGGAGAAAGGCTGATTCAGAAGTAGAAAAGGCTAAAACACTTAAAGATCAGCAAGAGGAAAAACAGGTTAACAAAAATTTTTCATGGGGTGGTGCAAGTTAAGAGTGAGGTTACATCAGGCCAGGGCAAGGGGAAAAAAAAGAAGCCAGACATATATTTTTTGGCCTGAGAGTGTTTAGCTTTCAAGTTCCAAGAGAAAATTTCATGCAGTACTTGTCTGTTCTTTGGTATTTATTTTTCTTGTTCATGCACATCCCTGGCGATTAGTAACAAAGGGAGTGAAAGCTGCTGGCACCTGTGCATAAAGGCTCAGTGGAAGACAGGAAGTCCAACACATGAATGGTGGCCAAGAAGCCCTTGGGGACCCTTTGTGTTCTGAATGACCAATCATAGTAGCCTATCTGCATGAGTAAATGCTGACAGGTTTGTATGGAGAAATTGGAGTTACCCACTCCTTTGTGCTTCTTCTAAAATAACACCTGAATCAAGATGAGATGTTATAAATTTAGATTCCTTACACTCCACCTGGGGCTTCCCTGGTGGCTCAGCAGTAAAGAACCTGCCTCCTAATGCGGGAGACACAGGTTCAATGCCTGGACTGAGAAGATCCCCTGGAGAAGGAAATGGCAGCCCACTCCAGTATTCCTGCCTGGGAAAACTCTCAGACAGAAGGAGCCTGGCGGGCTACAGTCCACGGGGTCACAAGAGCCAGACATGACCTAGCAACTAAACAACAACAACAAAGATTCACCTGGACCTAATCTTTCTATAGGAGCCCCCACTGATCCGCAAAAGAATTCTTGGCAGGTTGGAATGCAGTGAGCAGTAAAGCAGACCAATACAGCTGGGGAGCCCTTGCCAGCCAGGCTGAGCCAAGATGACTCAGCAGGCTAGGGCCATGACCCTTGTCTTCTGGAGTCATTATTCTGGTTCTTATTCAGTGGTTACTACAAATGCACACGCATGGATTGGTCTTACTCCAGAGTCCATCTGAGGACATCACGGAGTGACTACCTAGCTGGGCACAATCTACAGGCAGGTTTTTTCACAGAAAGGCAGTCCCAGGTCCTGGTTGACAACCGGGTTTGGCTAACACCAACAAAAAATATCCTGGTCTACCTTAAATTCTGTAAAAATTCTGTTCTTTAGAAAGGGCACTGAAGTTGGGGAAAGGAGAAAAGAAAAGCTGGGTGTGACTGTGGGATTCTGTTCAGTTCAGTACTACCAATTCAATTCCCAAGCTAGGAAAAGAATCATGGCGATAATAATGATGATGATGAATTCCCTTCAGCAATAATAGTGACTTCTTTTTTCTGTTCTTCAGCAGATTTAACACACTTGCTTCTGTTTGGGCCCAGTGTCATCAGGCAAAGACTCTCTATCCTGCTTACATTTAGGGTAAAATTCACCTTTGGGCCAAGTTATATACACGACCAGATGTTTGAAAGGCAGTACCTTATAAAGAGGATCTGTTCCTCTCATCATTTTTTAGTCAAGTAATGATTCATTTTTTTAAATCCTCAAGTGGTGATTGAAAGAAGCCTCAGATGTCAAAAGGGGGCCGGTTAACATGCCAGGGAGAAAGGCGGCAGCCACATAAAACGTGCCCTTACTCCACATATAAAACTTCAGCCAGAGCTGTGCAGAATGGCAAAGAGCCATCTCGGGTTCCATCACAGCTGAACAGATGCCCTGTCTCCCCTATCTCCTTTCCTTACTGAACGTCCCTGGAGAGAAAGACCAGGACCAATCCACCTTTGAAGACCTCACTGCCGGTATTACGAGAAGACTTTGTATTCCCTTTCTTCCAACCATCCCCTGGCGAGATACAATAACAGACCTGGCCTCTCTCTCCACCTCCTCCTCCCTCCCTCTGCCTGCCTGCAGAAATGGTGCATTCTAGACTTTTCTCCTGCTGGGTGGTAGGAGGTTTTTCTTGCTGGTTGCCAACTTCCGTTGTTCTGAAGTGCCAGGGAAAGAGTGGGTAATCTATCTAATTTGAGGATGAAATTTCAGAAGGCTCACTTGGCTGCAGATCCAAAGTCACATTCTCCAAAAAGCATTTTCAGTAATAAAGATGGCATTTTGCTGTCCATTTGCCTGGCTCCTTTAGCTCCTTCAAATGCTTTTTAGTTCAGGAATGGAAGAGGGCTTATTTATGGGCCTCCTCATCTCAAGACAGGGTGGGTCTCCTTGCCTTGGATGTCTGGCAGTTTTTAATAACTATTTACTGAATGCAAAAATGTGGTGAGAAAGAAACTAAATAATCTGACTAATCTTAGTTGTTCTTGGGTGGGTACGGGACTATACCCCAAACCACCAAAAGCTGGGCAAGATAGTCTAAACATGGTAGCCAATTTCTGTGTGAATTCTGAGAGGGAAATAATTCATCTAAAATGTACTCAAAAGAGAAACAATCCTATCCAAAATATTGCAGGCAAACTCTTTACCATCTGAGCCACCAGGGAAGCTTACTGATGGCTTAGCACATGGATATACTTTACTGACCTATGAGAAGTGTTAACCATCTGGGAAGTTTCTTTCAAATGTTTTGTAAGCCAAATGACATAGGTGAACACTTAACCCTTAGGATGATTTCTTTGAGTGTGCTGAAATAAATCTGAAGAGCACCATGAAATGTCTTCACAAATTCTTCCTCATTTTTTCCAGCCAGGTATTTTACACTATCCATCCTTTATAAAAGTGTTATTTAAAACCTTCAAAATAAATGTTTCCATGTAAAAATTCATGTAGTGAGCCTGCCTGCAACTAGAAAAGCCAGGTATGGGTAGGAAACATAACAGTAAGGATCAACAGTTCAGTCGCTCAGTCGTGTCCGACTCTTTGTGACCCCATGGACCGCAGCACGCCAGGCCTCCCTGTCCATCACCAGCTCCCAGAGTTTACTCAAATTCATGTCCATTGAGTCGGTGATGCCATCCAACCACCTCATCCTCTGTCGTCACCTTCTCCTCCTGCCTTCAATCTTTCCCAGCATCAGGGTCTTTTCCAAAGAGTTGGCTCTTCACATCAGGTGGCCACAGTATTTGAGTTTCAGCTTCACCATCAGTCCTTGCAATGAATATTCAGGACTAATTTCCTTTAGGATGGACTGTTTGGATCTGCTTGCTGTCCAAGGGACTCTCAAGAGTCTTTTCCAACACCACAGTTCAAAAGCATCAATTCTTCAGTGATCAGCTTTCTTTATGGTCCAACTCCATATGTGACTACTGGAAAAACCATAGGTTTGACTAGACAGACCTTCGTTGGCAAAGTCTCTGCTTTTTAACATGCTGTCTAGGTTGGTCATAACTTTTCTTCTAAAGAGCAAGCGTCTTTAAATTTCATGGCTGCAGTCACCATCTACAGTGATTTTGGAGACCCAAAAAATAAAGTCTGTCACTGTTTCCATTGTTTCCCCATCTATTTGCCATGAAGTGATGGGGCCAGATGGCAGGATCTTAAGTTTTCTGAATATTGAGTTTTAAGCCAACTTTTTTACTCTCCTCTTTCACTTGCATCAAGAGGCTCTTTAGTTCTTCTTTGCTTTCTGCCATAAGGGTGGCATCATCTGCACATCTGAGGTTATTGATATTTCTCCCAGCAATCCTGATTTCAGCTTGTGCTTCATCTAGTTCAGCGTTTCTCATGATGTACTCTGCAGATAAGTTAAATAACCAGGGTAAGAATATATAGCCTTGACGTGCTCCTTTCCTGATTTGGAACCAGTCTATTGTTCCATGTGCAGTTCTAACTGTTGCTTCTTGACCTGCATACAGATTTCTCAGGACACAGGTCAGGTGGTCTGGTATTCCCATCTCTTGAAGAATTTTCCACAGTTTGTGGTGATCCACACAGTCAAAGGCTTTGGCATAGTCAATAAAGCAGAAGTAGATGTTTTTTTGGATCTCTCTTGCTTTTCCGATGATCCAACAGATGGTGGCAATTTGATCTCTGGTTCCTCCGCCTTTTCTAAAACCAGCTTGAACATCTGGAAGTTCACGATTCACGAACTGCTGAAGCCTGGCTTGGAGAATTTTGAGCATTACTTTGCTAGCGTGTGAGATGAGTGCAATTGTGCAGTAGTTTGAGCATTCTTTGGCATTGTCTTTCTTTGGGATTGGAATGAAAACTGACCTTTTCCACTCCTGTGGCCACTGCTGCATTTTCCAAATTTTCTGGCATATTGAATGCAGCACTTTCACAGCATCTTCTTTTAGGATTTGAAATAGCTCAACTGGAATTCTATCACCTCCACTAGCTTTGTTCGTAGTGATGCTTCCTAAGGCCCACTTGACTTCGAATTCCAGGATGTCTGGCTCTACATGAGTGATCACACCATAGGTGCCCAATATGCTACTGCAGATCAGTGGAGAAATAACTCCAGAAAGAATGAAGAGATGGTGCCAAAGCAAAAACAACACCCAGTTGTGGATGTGACTGGTGATGGAAGTAAAGTCCGATGCTATAAAGAGCAATACTGCATAGGAACCTGGAATGTTAGGTCCATGAATCAAGGCAAATTGGAAGTGGTCAAGCAGGATATGGCAAGAGTGAACACTGACATTTTGGGAATAAGCGAACTAAAATGGACTGGAATGGGTGAATTTAACAGCAAGGATACCAGGCAGCTAACAAAGTGACTTTAATATGTTTCATCATTTAATTTATCCTTAAATAAGGATAAGTTATCCTTAAATAACTTATCCTGAAATAAGTGCTATTATCAACCTCAATAGGGGAGAAAACTGTGTTCAAGAGGTTCAACTCCTTGCCCAAGTTTACTCGGCCACTTAACAATGGTAGCTCGAGATTCAAACACAGGTCTTGTGATAAAAGAATATAAGTGCCTTCCATGCCATCTTGATTAGAACTGGGATGGGCACTGCAGGATGGTAAACAAAGCTCTGGTAGAGCATGCCAGCAAAAACAAACTAGAGAGAAGGACAAGCTAGCTTACTGAGTTCAGATTCCCCTTTGGCATCCCTGCAGAATCCTTTTAAGGAAGAAAAGGGAGTGAACTTGTTCCATTTTATTTCCTTCCTTCCTTCCTTCCTTCCTTCCCCGGGGCCTGACCCACAGATACAGCCTCGGAACCAGCCCAGTGGCAGCTGGCATCTCTAAAAACAGTTTCACATCTCTTAAACTATAGAGGCTCCATTAATTCCAAAGAGAACCTGAAGATCCAACTTCCCTGAATCCCCAGTGGTCAGATGGTCATTTACAGCTTCAATGCACAGCTGAGGCTCAGGACTCCTAATGGAGGCCAACCTAAGGGTCAAAGGTCTTTGGCTTTGCTGGAAGCAGGCAGCAGGTGGGCAGTGGAGATCTTGCCAGAGTGCTCAGAATGATGTCTTTATTGTTAAGTTTTCATCCCACCTCCTCATTTTAATTCTTTAGACTCTACTTTCTCTGGTTTGTCCTTAGAGCACAGCAACAGTCTTGAGGTCTGAGTAGGGGGAATCTGGGTAGTCTCAGAATAAACTGGGAATTCCATAATGATTATTACTCTTTGGGGTGAAAACAATAAATAACTGGACTCCCTCAAGCCACTAGAACCATTTAAAAAAAGTGTCAAGTGGGCAGTAGATATCAGAATTATGAGAAGAATCTTAAAAGTGTACTTATGCTTTGGAAGAAATCAATTCAAAGCTAAATATAAGGTTTCTGGGCTCAACTCAAGGCATCAAATTAGTCTTAAGAACTCTATTCAAGGGAAGTAGCGACTGAAATGTTCATAAAATGAGAGACACAGCTTTTTATGAACCATGGTTGTCACCGCATTTAGGAACATCATTAAACACTCCCCAAAATCAATGTGGTAAAGAAGCAGAGGCATTATTCTACAATTAGCCAAACACAGAAAGAGAAACACAGGGTATCACAATATGTGGGATCTAAATAAAAGTTGAACTCATAGAAAAACGGTTACCAGGGTCTGAGGGATGGAAGAAATAGGGAGATATTGGTAAAAAGGTACAAAAGATGAATATGTTCTGAGTCTCTATTGTATAACATGGTGAGGATGGTCATAACACTGTATAGTATAATTGAAATTCGCTAAGAAAGTAGAAATTAAATATTCTCACTAAAAAGAAAAAGTAAATATATGAGGTAATGGATGTGTTCATTAATTTGATGGGAAGAATCCCTTCACAATATAACATATATCAAGTCATCACATTGTACACTTTAAATATCTTACAATGTTGCCAATTATATGTTAGGAAATAAATAAATCAAAATGTATTGTGAAAATAAAGGAGCAGAGGAAATAACATTTAACTTTCTGAAGGACCCCTCCTTAAAACAAACCAATCAATATCACCAGGATCCTGAAAAGACACATCTCCATGTACGAAACTGTGCTTGCTTGTTCAGAGAGAGATAAGACACCTAATACCACTCTTTCTGGCTAAAGATGCTGTTTCTCTCAGTGGTGAGAAAAGTGTCACCTGAATGGAAATGACGCTTGGCAATGTGATCCTGCGGACCTCACTGAAAAGGCATCCATATCAGATAACTTTTATTTTGATCAAATACTAGTATTAAAAAAAAAAGATGAGGAGAATCAAAAAGATGGCATTACAGACACTAAAGATATCTAACATATTTAGAGGAGGTACCTTCTGGAATTTCCTCTTTTTGAACAATTCAAACGACTTTCACCTTGATGGAAAGAAGCTCAGAATGCGTTTTTCCTCCTTCCTCCCAGCCCACTCTACCGCCCAGTTCCTTGCCCCCTGAACACGTAGTACAATGTAATGGTTGAGAACAGGGGCCCAGAATCAGTGTTAGAATAAGAATCCTGGCTCTGCCATCAGTCATATGACCTTCAGGTGTATCAACAGCATCGCTTCCTTTCCAAATCAGTAAGACAGAAAAAGCAGCACTCATTTAAGAGGCTGTAGTGAAGATTTAATGAATCCACACGTGGACTGCCTTGAGCATTCCCACAAAACATTGAACTTAATAATGACAATGACCGTGACATGGGCTTAACCAGACTGTGGTAAAAAATAAGGGACTGGGGACCGCTTAGTAAAGTGAAAGTCTTTCAGTCGTGTCTGACTCTTTGCAACCCCATGGACTATACAGTCCATGGAGTTCTCTAGGCCAGAATACTGGAGTGGGTAGCCTTTTTCCTTCTCCAGGGGATCTTCCCAACCCAGGGATCGAACCCAGGTCTCATGCATTGCAGGCAGATTCTTTACCAGCTGAGCCACAAGGGAAGCCCGGGGATCACTTAGGGTCTATGAAAAAGCCAAATGTTCTCCTAAGCAATGACACAGAGTCTACTAGAAAAAAGCTCTCTCTCACCCCGTGGGCCCAAGGGACTCAGCTTGGCTATTCTTCTCAGTGGCTATAGCAGCTTATCTGAAGGGACAGGCTCAAAGGACCAAAGACAGGCCAGGAGAGATATGATGAAGGGACAGACAGTCCGAGTCTGGGAGAAACCAGTTTGGAGCAGTTCTGAGAATGGGTAGCAGCCAACAGTCCACAATCACGGGATTCAGAATTTAGAAATAAAGTAACAGGCCATTCAGATATGCACATGTTGGTATTATGGTAAAACTCTCCATTACTTTTCCTTCAAGATCCCTCCAGCAGGGAACACCTTTCAAAAACAGCTCTGCCTTTGAATTCCTGTAGCACTCCTTCAAATATTTACAAGCACGTGCAGCATTTAATTGTTGCAGAGAATAACTTATGTCTCAATTTGATGGAAAATTTTGGAGGGCGTGTCTTACTGTCAGATGTCTCTTCCTGGCCCCTCTCTGTCCCAGAGCTTAACTCCCCCCAATGGAAAGGTTCAACCAGAAAGTACACAGTAAAAAGGAAAGCTCTGAGTAAGCCAGGGCTCTAGAATATTAATACACGCCACTGTGCTAAAGGGCGCAAAGCAAAGCATTGTGCTTGTCCCTGTCTCTATGAGGCTGTAATGAAAGGGCAGAATCCAAGAAGGTAGAAGACGAAGCCATGGGTACCCCCAAGTACTGAATAGTTGATACCATTCCTCTGAACAGAACAGAAATTAAATTAACAAACCACAAAATAATAAGAAGTCCAGTAAAAGTCTGCAATTTTTTCCCCCCATGATGATTGCTTGGATATTTTCTAAAGCAGTGAAGAATGAATTCTCCTGAAACCATTTTCTTGGGGTGCCTTTGCTTTGCAGGTGCCCTAAGCACACATTTGGTCTGTCTATCTGGTAATCTAGCCCTACTTGGGCACCAAAGGATTCCCTCTAGGTAGAAACAGGCAAGCATGAAAGAACAGAGTCAGGAGGGGGCAGCAGGTGGAGAGGGAAGAGTGAAGGAGGTGGTGGGAACCAAGGGCAGGGGCCAAGATGAGGAGAGATGGAGGCCAGGCAGTGACGCAGTTGGAGTAAGGTTAGTGCCTTTGATTCCTGCCAGCTTAAGTCCAGAGGGAACTTCAGAGATGATCTAAACCCAATCTCCTCCTTTCACAGGGGAGAAATTATAACTCATGGATGATGACTCGCTCAAGGCCAAAACTGCTGCTCTGAGGCCAGAACTGAAGTCTGGGTCTCATGACTGCACGCTCAGAGCTCTTTCTAGTCAGCATATCCCTGCTTTACACTCCCAGGGCCTGGGGAGACCAGGGTTCAGGCAGATAGCTCAGAATTCAAGTAGCCATGAAAAAACCCTTGCAGCCTCCCCAACCTCAACACCACACGCTGGCAGAGTCAACAGAAGAGATGGGAGAGATTAGGCCCCTCGTCACCACACTGCTTTTGATGAAGCCTTTGGCCTTCTCAGAGGAGTCACTGGACTAGAAATGCATGGGGACAGTCTGTTTCCCAGGCAGGAGGAAGTCTGGCTGAATCAGGCTTGATGGTTTGTGGCATGAAAGCGTACAAAAATTACCTACTTCTTACCTTCCCTGCCCCCCACCTCCCCCCAGTGACGGTTGCAGGGGAAAAGAAATCACCCCCGGGTGGCTGCCTTTCTTGCTTTCTGTGATTTCTTGATTCTGAAGAGAGCACAACTGTGGAGAACACAAAGGCTGGGGATAAGACACGTAACTAACCGAGGCGGCTACTTTAAGAGCACTCTTGAGGGGATGACACCGCGATTTTGCTGGCTGTAAAATCAGGGTAGACATGATATTACTCAACAGAAGCCCCGGCTCAGTGCTCTGCATGGTTTGGGGACCATCTCTGGGTTTAATTACAATTAAGATCTCCTGAGCTATAAAGGCTTTCTTTATAAAAGAAAGTCTTCTAGTCCACTAAGCTTCAGTGCTTACCTCGAGCGGTCAACATATACTATGCCTGACCTGAGTGAAGTGTTCTTTTTAATCATGGAATTTTGGCGATGTATATAAATCACTCAGCCTCCTTCCTGTTCCATATCCCTAACACCTACACAAAATCAGGCAAATGAAGAGGAAAACAGATGACTGTTTTAACCTACAACCCTTGCCTTTCCTTATCTGAATACTTGCCAATGCACCCTACTGAATGACAAGTCATTTCTCTCAAGGGAAAGCAAGCGAGCATTGAATAAAACACCTCTTAGCACGAGCATGACAATATCCCTCTTCGGTGTTCTTACCCACAAGCCTGTGCCCACTCTGTTCCCTCATTCTCCAATTCGCCCTGTTAACCTCCACTTTGTCCTCCACTAGCATCCGTGGGAAGCCCTTCCCGCAATCCCCATCTCAATAACCCAGTCCCTCTAGTCCTTCCTTAATGCCCCTGGAGTATCCTGGGCATTTCTGCCCCTCCACACTCTTTAAACAGTCACCTGGTTTTGAGCCTATTCTTTCACTAAGCTGTAAAGTTCTCCAGAGCAGGAATCAAAACTTATTCATGTCAAGTTTCCCCAGGGTCAGTACAACACTTGGCACACAGCAGGAGTGCAACAAATACAAGTTGTAAGGCATAATCACACACGTTTCTCAAGTGGCTTCTTAAAGGGACACTTAGGCAGGAACTATCAGTCTCATTTTACAATGAGGCCCAGAGGGGTGTTAAGGCTCTCCAAGGCCACCAATTTCCATGCCGTCTGGCTCCGACTAGATTTTCAGTGGACCACATTATAATCAGTTAACTATACAAGCTCCATATGGATAAAACAGAACGCACTGATGTTCTGATAGAGGCATATATATAGTGACCCGCATATATGGGGTCATAAACAACTGAAGAAAAGAGACAGAAAAACTTTCAAATATAGGTAAAAACCACTGTTCTGAAAGCAGGGCCCCTGATCAGGTTTGGGGATGCAGCTGACACTCATTCTTTTCTCAAGGACCTTTCCATCCTAAAGCTCTGCAGAAATGTCTGTGGACATGACTTTAGATACAAACAAAGGTTTCGCTGGGCTGGTGACAGGTCATGAAACACTGTCTTCGGTTAAACTGCCAACACCGCCTTGGATGTCTTGAAACAGCTGGACGTGGGACAGCAGCAGCTGTTGCCCAACAAGAAGTGACTCGGATGTGGCTGATTCACCATCAGGGCGCAGAGAAGGAACAACATGCAGAAACCGGGGGCAGCTGGCAGGACGGGGTTGGTTTGGGTCTTTGACTCTTCATGACCCTCTGGGAGCGCTTGAGCCTCTCGCTGAGGAAAGCAGCTTTCAGCACAGCTGCCTCTAGCAGGTATCCAACGCCGGGCTACACCCCGGAGGTGCTCACTTAGCTGGCCCTGGGGTGTGGCCCTCCAATCTGCACCTGGAGTGTTCAAAACCTCCCTGTAATTCTAGCATGCAGCCAAAGTTACAGTGACAGGTGCAACTGGAGCATCTTCTGGGCCCTTTCACTGACATGTGTTCATCAAAGTTTAAAACACCTAAGTGAACAGCTGATCAGGACTCTGGGGGTAGTGGCACCACTTTTAAGTTATTTAAAACCAACTTTTCTAGAGATGAAAGCAGGACGTTCCTCTTACTATATCCTTGACTAAGAGATTTCCCAGTCTCTTCTACTCACGCAGTTCCAACAGGAAACTGGCAACCTTAAAAGGCACTTTGGAATTGTATACTTAGAATATGTGAATGTTATAGTTCATAAATTATATCTCAGTAAAGTTCTTTGTGTGTGTGTTTAAGGCACGTTGTTTTATTTTGGGAAGGAACAGTGCTTGTTATGACAAAGTGTTTTGGATTAACCTGTGAAATTAACCTCATCCGTGCGTGCCAAGTCGCTTCAGTTGTGTCTGACTCTTTGTGACCCCATAGACTGTAGCCCTCCAGGCTCCTCTGTCCATGGGATTCTCCAGGCAAGAATACTGGAGTGGGTTGCCATGCCCTTCTCCAGGGGATCTTCCCAACTCATGAATCAAACCCACATCTCTTGCATCTCCTGCATGGGCAAGTGGGTTCTTTGCCATTAGCACCACCTGGGAAGCCCAAAAATTGACCACATTATGGTATATACCTACTAGTTCTAGTTTTGTTACTGAGGCCACTCAGGTTTAGTCTAACTCCTCTTTCATTTGGAGGAGGAAATGGCAACCCTCTCCAGTATTCTTGCCTGGAGACTCCCATGGACAGAGGAATCTGGAGGACTATGGTCCATAGGTCGCAAAGAGCTGGACACGACTGAAGTGACTTAGCACGTACACACACCTCTTCCGCTTGACTTTGGATTCAAGGATAACAGGGTTTGAATTCATTACTAGCTGAGTGGGGCTTCCTAGGTGGCTCAGTGGTAAAGAACTGTCTGCAATGCAGGAGATGCAGGTTCGATCCCTGGGTCGGGAAGATCTCCTGGAGAAAGAAACGGCAACCCATTCCAGTATTCCCACCTGGGAAATTTCATGGACAGAGGAGCCTGGTGGGCTACAGTCTTAGCATCATAAAAGAGTCAGATATGACTTAGCGACTAAACAACAATAGCAACTAGCTAGGTGACCTACAGCAAATGATCTCCCTCCAAGCTTCAATTTCCTTATATACAGGAAATGGGACTGTTACCTTTGTGGGACTGGTGAGGATCAGAAAGCACCTAATATCTGGATCACTGTAAGATGCTCAGTGAATTCCTTCCTTCCCTTCCCCATAAAAGGAGACTACAGGTCTTCCCCCCAAATTCTCCTTTTTCAGGCTAAACATCCATGAGATTTAGTAACCCACAAATATTTACTGAGTCCTCATTAGGGTATGGTTTTTCCATTCTTCACCATCTCAGCTCTCCTCCTCTGAACAATTTAAAATTTGGCAGTGTTTGTGGTCACCTCACTCCCATAGCACCAGCGGATTCTGGTACAGTGAATGTGGTATACCATCAACTGCTTACTGGCTCATGTGAAATGTTTTACGAGTTTCAGGAGCCCAAGATTTTCCCTCCCAATGAACAATTGCCTATGGGCACTAAACAATATACAGAGGTTCAGTCACATTTCAGAGGCAATGAGTCATTTTTATTTAGCTCCTCAGGGGTAAGTGTGAGAACTAGGTAGGAATTCCTTCTGTTAGCCACCGTGCAAGCAGAGGTGACCTTCATTTATTACGTCCACCCCAGAAACGCCTTTCCTTTGCTGTAAGCCTTTAGGCCTGGGCACACACCACACTGTATTGACCCCATGTCTAACCTGTCACATTTGCCAAGCCCCTTTTAAGAAAATCATTTAGTTATTTATTTTTGGCTGTGCTGGGTCTTCATTGCTGCCAGGTTTTTCTCTAGTTGTGGCGAGTGGTGGCTACTCTTTTTAGTTGTGGTGTGTAGGCTTCTCACTGCAGTGGCTTCTCTTGTTGCAGAGCACTGGCTCTGGGGCATATGGGCTTCAGTAGCAACACATGGGCTCAGCAGTTGCGGCTCCCAGCTCTGGAGCACAGGCTCAATAGCTGTGGCACAGGGGCTCAGCTGCTCTGCCGCATGTGGGATCCTCCCAGACCAGGGATAGAACCTGTGTCTCCTGCATAGGCAGGAGGATTCTTTCCCACTGAGCCACCAGGGAAGCCCCATCCAGCCCTTTTTTATTTGTGATTCTGGCTTAGCAGAATTAAACTGCAGAAATCCAAGTGATCTGGCTAAGGTAGACAGGTTCAAATCATGGCATTCTCTCTCAGACGAGCTATGTGACCTTGCGCATGTCATTTAACTCTGAGTATCAGCACCCTCCTCTGTGAAAACGGGAACATAGTCCCTTTCTACACAAGTTACTATGAAAATTAAATAATATGTTACAATAAAATGCACAGCCCAACAGTGCATAAGAGACATCCAAAAAGTAAAAGAGTAATTATTATCATCACTACCATGGTATGGCAATTTTCCATTCTTAGACTGGACTCAGTCCTATATGCTAATCTATTAATACCTCGTGAGGGTCCTGACCACTCTGCTTAGCTCCTGCCATCCCTGGCCTCCTGGAGAGGTAAAGCCTGATCCTCATACAGGAGCTTCCCCCACCCCGAGTCCTTCTTCATAGCTCTCTCTCTCCAGGCCCCAGGGTGTGACTTTCCTATCAGCCTGCATGAAGCAAGAGGGGAATTAGGAGACCTGGACTTTAGGTCCTGCTCAGCCACTAGCCATGTGATTCAGGCTAGTCACACAGATCTTTTGGATCTCTGCTTTCCCATATAATGATGGCATTAGACAACCTGATCTAAGACTATGCAGTTCAAACCTGTTCAAATCAAAGTAAAATAAAAGATAGAAACTAAAGATAAGTCAAAGAAACAATGAAGAGATACAGCTTTATATAAAAATTTCAAGTCAGCATATATGCTTCTTAGAAGATACATGTACTACATAAAAAAACTTTCTATATAATACATATATTTATATATAGTCTTCTGAGCTTGCTCATGGCTAACCTAAGCTGCCTTCGAAATTTAAAAGGTATCTGGGATACAACCATGTGGCCATGAATTTTTTCTAAGCTGTCTGCCTGTAATAATCGCTTGAAGAAAATATACCAAGTCTGTCAAGCGGGTAAACAGAGATTTAAAACTCTTGTCAATATATGCAATAATTTGGTTCCTTAAACATTTTCACTATACTATCACACATGGAGCTATTAATTATGCAGCATGCCTATCTGTCCTCAGACAAAGCAGGTGCAGGAGTCAGTTGACACTCTTCACCGAAACGCCCACCGATGCACTCACCGAGGATGGGTGGGCAGCAAGGAGGACATATTTGGGTCCTGGGGCTCACAGAGAAAGAACGTGAGCTTGTAGCAGGGAGTAGGGTGCTGTTTCTGCCAACTGCAGGGTTCTTTTTTTTTGGTTGTGCTACGCAGCATATGGGATCTTAGTTCACGGATCAGGGATCAAACCCACGTTCCCTGCATTGGAAGCATGCTGTCTTAAACCACTGGACCGCCAGGGAAGTCCTTGGAGGGTTCTTTCTGAGCTCAACAGAACCTTCCCTAACATGTAACCGAAGAGCTTCCTCAGCTATAATATAATACACAGAACACCTTGTATCCTGGAGGAAGGTAAGAGACAACTATTTAAGCAGTGACTTGTGACTGCCTTTGTGAAAATACACTTAAGTCACTCGCATCCAAATAATGATTATATGTAAACGATGTTTCTCTCATTTAGCTTACTTACTACTGTACACTTTTTTGACTTGTTTACCTTGTTTTCAATTCACTTTCAGCCCATCTATGCCATGTGTTTAGTTGCTCAGTAGTGTCCTACTCTTTGTGACCCCCATGGACTATAGCCCACCAGGCTCCTCTGTCCTGGATATTCTCCAGGCAAGAACACTGGAGTGGATTGCCATTTTCTTCTCCAGTGGATCTTCCCAACCCAGGGATCGAACCTGGGTCTCCCACACTGCAGGTGGATTCTTTACTGAGCCACCAGGGAAGCATCATTAATTGTACTAACTACCTCTGAACCCCAAAGAGTCTGACTCTGTCCAATTGACTAAAAGATTTAACTTACATCTCTTTAAATTTCTATCTAAAAGAATGTTCAAGATAAGTGACCATCTGAATTTCCTATGTTCTGAAAGTTAACACTCAGAGATAAACAAGACCCAGACATTTTGGACCCCACACTCCATTCATCGTCGCAGTGTTTCCTCTCATACTCGTGTGCCGTCAGTGCTGAGAATGCTATATACTTGGCTTACTCTGGGACAGAGAGCAGATAAGTGGTGAGATGACACGGAGATACGGAACCCTCTGCTCCCTGCATATACCGCTCTGCTGAGAGTTATGAAGGAACATTAAGCATATATTAATCTGAAGTTAATTTGGAAAGAATTTATCAAAAACTCAAAAAACCGATTATTTGCAAATATCAAAACACAACAATCCAAACCAAGAAATTATTCCAGATATATATCCAATAAATTTTTTTTTCCATTATGTTCTACTGAAAAGACTAAGAAAACAACTTACATTGCCTGATTTATATCAAGTCTGCAATCATCAAAACATCCACAGTCTAAAAGCCAAG
Organism: Dama dama; assembly: GCF_033118175.1. Classification (NCBI taxonomy): domain Eukaryota; kingdom Metazoa; phylum Chordata; class Mammalia; order Artiodactyla; family Cervidae; genus Dama; species Dama dama. The sequence continues at coordinate 52,984,023 of NC_083700.1, forward strand.
TGCATATTTCTAGGCAGTATTTTACAACAGATATTAATACATCTAAAAAAACAACCCATTATAGTCCAGTGGGTTTTCTATTTAGGAAATGTCATTGTATCTACCCTAGGGAGAAATGTACACTTAGAGAGATAGGAGCGTTCTTCCCAACTCTCAAACATCTATAATTTCCAACATTTTGTTGTGTTTTTATTTTCAGATGATACTCTGTTCCTGGGGAAAGGCACTAATTCTCTTCTTGCAATTCTGTTCGAACTTTTTTCCAGTCTAACTGAGCAAACAAGATCAAATTTTAAGCATAAAATTAGACGATTTCTAGCGGGGGGAAAGGATTCAAGTACCTGGAAGTTATAACATTGTTCTAGCTTACTGACTGACCTTCTATTCTTTGAGTATGGCAAAATCACACATGCCTCAGGACTTCTGCACTTGCTCTTCCCTCTACAAAACTATTTCCCCCCCAGATCTTCTCGTAGCTCCTTTCTTACCATTTAGATCCTGGTTCAACTATCAGCTCTTCACTGAGGCCTTTCCTGACTAGGTCCCAGTCTGCTTTATCATCTTCATAGCTTTGATAACTATTTGAAATGTGTTCTTGCTTACATTTTTGTTTGCTTTTTATCCACAAATCAGGAACTCATATATTTTGTTCACATCAAAGGCTTATAAGTTAGAGCACTGTCTGTCCTATAGTAGATATTCAATAAGTATCTGTTTCATTAATGAATGAGTGAAATAAAAAATTAAATAGACATCATGGAAAGATCATAAAAGACATGTACTTAAAATCAACTTTGTTTCATCAAATTTTACCTTTCTGTAGTAAGAACACCAGAGACAGTCTACTTTATTTTCAGAGAAGTCTTCCAGTGTACCTGAAGAGTGCTATGTCAATATCTCTGTATACTTGGTCCTATCTCATCTCACACTGCTATCAATCATTCAGAAGGAGGAAAATGCTTAGATTGCACAAAGCTGAAAAGATAGCAAATGGGCTAGAGAACAGAATCAGGTATTAGAAAGATCTCCAGTGGTGAAAAGACAGGCTAAACAAACAAGATGGTATTTATAGGGATCAGCCCAAAGCCTTGAACTTAATTTAAAAATTCAAGAGTAGAGCGATGGAGTTCGGTATACCTGGCTTAACAGCAGCAGTGCCTGTAAAAAAAGGTCCAATTTTTAATCGATTGTGAACTTTATATGGCTTAGTTACTAAACAAGTCACTACAAGGATGTGAAACAGAACAATGTAACATGCCAGGGAGGATGAACCAGAGTTATAAAGGCTCTAAAACCATATTATTTCATTCAAGTTTCTAAGCGCTTACAATGTGACTGGTAGTACACACATTACACAACTGGGGATGCAGGGATAAGAGACCAAAGGTCTAGTGCAGGAGAGAGAAAGCCCAGAATTAGCAGAGAGGGTGGGGAAGGATGGGGGCAGATGGGCAAACTGTTAGGTTATAGGAAAAAGAGAGCTATTCAGTCTACACGGAGAGGCTGGATAAGATTCTGCAGAAAAGACAACACTTGGGGACAAACTATCTAATTCAGAGGGTATTGTGAAAAGGTGAACTCAAGAGCGAAGCACAGCACCAGGCACATAGCAGTTCATAACAAGAAGGCTGGGCACTGTGACTAACCCCACCTAATTAACAGCTGCAGGCAAGGATCATGGACTGGATGGCAAATATGCAAAAGTATGATGAGGAACAGAATATCTGCATGGTGTCAAAGTATCTATAAGATGCTTATTACAAACAGAAAAGTAGTAATTTTATAGTGGAGAGTCCTGGTAGACACCACTCTGACCAAGAGATTGAAGTTAACATTTGCAATGATGAGATGTGTCAACTTCACGTAGCCCCTGGGTATGATGGGCTGAGAAGAACACACTCCTGTGATTTTCTGGCCAACAATGCATAACTTCAATCCAATCATAAGAGCTGAAAACCCAACTGAAGGATAACATACAAAATAACATAGCCAATATGCTTCAAAAAAGTCAAGGTCATGAAAGACAAAGGAAAACTGAGAAGCTATCACAGAAGGAGGGTGAGGAGTGCCATGTGGGATACAGGGTTAGATCCTGAAATAGAGAAAGAACATCAACAGAAAAACTGGCAACATTCAAATAATGTCTATAGATTAACAGTATTGCATGAGTGCTAATTTCCTGGCTTCTTCAATTGTTCTGCATTCCATAAGACTGACATTAGGGGAAGTTGGGTGCAGGGTATTTGGGAAATTTCTGTATTATTTTTGTGACCTTTTCTTTTTTTTAAATTTCTTGGCCATACCGTGCGGCATGTGGGATCCTAGTTCCCTAATCAGGGATGGAGCCCACGCCCCCTGCAATGGAAGCTCAGAGTCCTAACCATTGGACCGCCAGGGAAGTCCCTGTGAGTTTCTTAACTCTAAAAATATTTCACAATAAAATGTTAAGAAAAAGTGGATAAGCCAGAGATTCTGCCAGGAGGTAAAAGGAGTGAGGAAAGGCTCCCAAAGACCTGAATTTTGACTTTGGGACTACTAGGCCAAACTACATCACAGGAAGATTGAATGGATGACAGACTGAATACAGAGTCCAGGGCTAGAAATATCAAAGCGTTGGCTCTGACCAAGAAAATGTAGTGAGAACCACTCTGAGTTACAGTGGTGTGTGGAGAACAGTTGAACCCTCTGCTTGGTGACTCAGCTCTAACCTAAAGAACATCAATCAACACAGGGATTTTGCAACAGGAAGGCCCCAAGGCTCATGGGGTGTGGCGTGCAAGAACTCTTGCAATGCTTCTGCAGTCCTGCCACCTTTTTCTTTCTTTAAATAAACCCTTTATTTTAAAATAGTTTCAGATTTACAGAAATGTTGTGAGGCTACTATCAAGAGTGAGAATATAACTCACACTTAGTTTCCTCCATTATTAATATCTTACATTAGTATTATATTTGTCACAACTAATTAACCAACATTAATACATTATTATTCATTAAAGGTTATGCTTTTTGCAGATTTCCTGTTTTTTACATCATGTTCTTTCTCTGATCCCGGATAGTAGCATTGTCTCCTTAGGCTCCTCTTGGTGGTAACTGTTGCTCAGACTCCTCCGGTTTTTGATGACCTAGATAGTTTTGAGGAGTGCTGGTCACAGATTTGTAGAACATCCCTCAGTTGGGATTTGTCTCATTTTTCTCAGGATTCCGGGATTACACTGGAATTGTGGGTTTGGGGGAGGAACACCCCAGAGGTAAAGTGCCATTTTCGTCATGCCGTATCCAGTGGAAGTACTACAGTGACTTGTCGCTGTGTCGTTGCCAAGTGTGCCCAGCTGGCTCAGATGGTGTTGGTCAGTTCTTTCCCTCTTTCCCACACTGTTGAAGTTACCCTGCAAATCCCACACTGGGGGAGTGGCAAGGATGACCCACCTCCTTGAGGGTGGAGAACATCTACCCACTCCAGCATTCTTGCTTGGAAAAATCTCACAGACAGAGGAGTCTGGTGGGCTACAGTCCATGGGGTCACAAAGCCTTGGACATGATTGAGCGCCTAACACATCCCTCTGCATATACATAGGTATATATAATATATATATGGTGGTTTCAGATTCATTAACCTATACCCTCACCCTCATGGGAAATGTTCTTCAAGTTGAGTTGATGAAGTGCTTTCATGCATTTCCTTTGCCTTTAGTCTTGCAGTCTCCACTCAGATCCAAATCGGTGTAGATCAGTCCCCTTATCATCTACTCCCTTCAGTGACTTCACTGTGTAATGTGTAACACAGTTGGATCCTTCTGCCATAGTTTAAATTCCATCCTGAGATCCTCCAACCCCCTAAATGTCATGTATCCCTCCGGCCTCATCTTTCTGTCTCCTCTGGAGGCATCAGACCATTATTTCAGGCTATGGTCAGCCCACTCATCTCTAAGAACTCTCTCTCCCTCTTCAACTTGTGGCTCCTTATCTGTCATTAGCCAAAAAACCAAATAGATGAATTCTGTTAGTATTAAAAACAATACAAGAAGAAGAAAGCAGAGAATGAGAGGCTTAGATGTCCATCTATGCCAACCTATACTTTTTCTACAGGGAAGTCTTGAATGCCAGTGCCCAGGGCTCTATATCCTGTTTCTGTCCTGTCCCACATTTTAAATCAATAATATAGTTGCAGAGAAAGTTTTGATTGCACAAAGCTAAAGAGGACAAGAACGAAACAGAAAAAGAATTAGCAACAAAAACATATCAACAGTCTGAACCTTGGGTCAAAACAAAATAGGTTAGATTTAGCAGGGATCAAGTTAAATATTTAATTCAAATAATTGAAGAGCATAGATTAAGGTTAGAGAACTGGCTTAACAGCTACTGCATCCATGAGAAACACTGCGATGTTTTCATAAATGGGCTCAAAATGAGCAAAGATGAGACATGGCCCCAAACAAACATTACCAGAAGGACAATGCTCAGGACAGAAGAGGAGATGGTCCCTCTAATCTTTGCACTTGTCAGATCACATCTCCCATGCCGTGTTCTGCCAAATTGGCAAAACTATTAGATGAACCAGGGTTGTGAAAGATCTTGGAAAATTAACCCAACGATCATTTAGTGAGTACTGGTGGCTCAGACGGTAAAGAATCCACCTGCAATGCAGGAGACCTGGGTTCGACCCCTGGGTCAGGAAGATTCCCTACAGAAGGCAATGGCACCCCACTCCAGTACTCTTTTGCCTGGAAAATCCCACGGACGGAGGAGCCTGGTAGGCTTTAGTCCATGGGGTCGCTAAGAGTCGGACACAACTGAGACTTCACTTTCACTTTTCACTTTCGTGCACTGGAGAAGGAAATGACAACCCACTCCAATGTTCTTGCCTGGAGAATCCCAGGGACGGGGGAGCCTGGTGGGCTGCCATCTATGGGGTCGCACAGAGTCAGACACAACTGAAGTGACTTAGCAGCAGCAGCAGCTAGTATTCTTGCCTGGAGAATCCTATGGACAGAGTAGCCTGGCAGGCTACAGTCCATGGGGTTGCAAAGAGTCAGACATGACTGAGCAACTAAGCACGGGAACAGTGACTTATTCAAGGGCTTCCCTGGTAGCTCAGTGGTAAAAAATCCACCTGCAATGCAGAAGATGCGGGTTTGATCCCTGGGTCGGGAAGATCTCCTGGAGAAGGAAATGGCAACCCATACCAATATTCTTGCTTGGGAAATCCCATGGACAGAGGAGCCTGGTAGCCTACAGTCCATGGAGTCACAAAAGAGTCAGATACGACTTAGTGACTAAACAACGATGACAACAACCTATTCGAGTTGTTATAAGATGTGCTAATGTTCAGGGGTGATCATGATGAAAATAACAACAGTGAAATAACCATATTCCAGGAATTTCTCTAAGCACTTTTTATATATTAATTAATTTACCCAGATGACTGACTTTGCTTCTTGGTAACTTGTCCAGGTAACTGAGGCTTCTAAATCCGACCCCGTGAACAATTACTATATCCAACAGGTTGTATTTAATCCCTTATTCTCCCACATTTTATGCCACATGTTTCCCTTCATTTTTCTTCTTTTAAAAAAATTTAATTAAACACCAAATTGGTACATAGCTGTCATTACTTGGCATAATCTTTAAAAAGTGACTTTATAAAGTTAATAACACTCACCAAAGAGAAGCTAGACAATATAGACACAGAAAAAGAAGTAAAAGAAATCAGATAATTTTCTGATCACTATATACATCTGTGGTGTTCCCCTCTGCTTTTTACTATACTTACATGTATGGTTTTCATTTTACACTGAAGCTATACTGTATATGCATATTTGTATTTGACCTGGTTAACCTGATAAGCATTTTCCTTTTACTAAATGAGCTGTGTTACTGTGAATTTATGGGCTGTGAATATACCATATGTTCTGAGATAAAAACTGGAGAAAATGTTTCCTCCTACGCCCCATTTTAAATCACTTATTACCAAGTGATGACTTTACGGTTTCTAAAGAGATGTTCTTAGAAATGAAGGCAGTCTCTTAATTGTTACTATGACTTACGGGCACTTATCTAACTAGACAAGAGGCAATTTTACTGAGTGGGCTACACTACAAGAGCTACCAGATCCTACCCCCATTTCATATACCTTTAAGAAGAAATCTGGACCAAAAAAAAGAAAATTGTAACTGTGACTGCTATCTCTTAGGCAGCTACAAATTATTACTTGGCCTGTGCCTCTTAAGAACAGTGTTTTCCATCTTAAGGTGTCTCTTCCACTCTTAACAGATGAAATGAATTGGCAAAAGGAAAAAAATCTTGGGATATTTAAGGTCCTATCACCTGCCATGGATGAGGCAACTAGACTCTAGAAGATGGGACAGAGAATTTCAAAGATTAATGGAATTCATCACGGATGAGGTGTGACATGAGAGAGAGATTGTCCCATTAATGCCCCTCTCAGCTTCTCCTTATAAAGTGAGGTAAAGTGTCTCAACAAACCAGAATAATTTCAATTATAAAGACCAAGCAAAATAGCACTTGTCTATATGTCCAAGAAATACCTGTTTATACCTAAAGAAAAACGAGGGGAAGCAACCTGGGGAGTGAACTTAAGTGCCTTTTTACCTATTTCGCCACCAGAGGTTGTGGTCAGAAGCTATGGTTTGAGTGGCTGAGGGTCCTGGCAGAGACAAGACGAGGACCCGCACTGGGCTCCACAAACAGTCTTCACTGATGTCTGAGAAAGATGTGCTTACACCATCTAAGAAAAGGGTTAAAGGTCTTCCCAGGTGGCTCAGTGATAAAGAATCTGCCTGCAATGCAGGAGATGTGAGTTCGATCCCTGGGTAGGGAAGGTTCCGTGGAGAGGCAATGGCAACCTACTCCAGTATTCTTGCCTGGAGAATCGCATGGACAGAGGGTCCTGGTGGGCTACCGTCCACGGGGTCGCAAAAGAGTTGGACACATATGCAACACATAAACAAAAACAACAACAAAAAAAGGGAGACAGTAAATACCAACAACAGCAAAATAAGGATTCTCTGAGGAGTTTAGAAAAAATGTTTTTTAGTGCACATAACCCAGAAACTTACTGTCTTTTTGCTCTTTCCAATGCCCTAACTCAAAAGACATCTTCCTCTGCAGTTCAATACTTTCGTACTATCCTTACAAGGACGTAGTGATACCATTATGAAGCTAATGTATCCCAATGCTGTCAGAAAATTATCAAGGCCAAGGAAAGCTGAGGGATGTGTGTCAAGATATGAAGTTCCTCATGAGGTTTTAGATGAAAGATGAGTTTCTAAGCCCTCATGTTTCTATCATGACTAATGATACATGCATACATACACATGTGTTTTAAAATGCAGACAATGCTGTATGCAGCTTTTCAGGCAGGAGAAATGGCCTGAGCAAAGGCACAATGGTAGGTCTGAGTTCATCGAACGTCTAAGCTTAGGCTGCCTGATGTGACTGTAGCAAAAAGTTCGTACTCATCAGTCACGCAAAATAAAGTCAAAGGTTATGGTTGAGCTAGATTTCCAAGGACGCTGAATTCCAAAGGGAATTTGGTTCTACTTAGCAGGCAATAGAGAGAGAACACAAATTCACAGTAACATGAAACAGAGCTTTAGAAAGCAGTCACACCATGGGACATGAGATATGTGGTGAGCACATCGTGGTGGGCGGGGAGGGGGAGAACGAGAGGCTGGGAGGTTCCTGCCATCACTCAGCTGGAGACGAGGTCAAAGATAGTACCAAGGGGACCCAGACAGAAAGAGCACATAAGTGAGAGAGACAAGGGACGTAGGTGGGAACTGTGACCGTCTGAATAGAGAGGACAAAGGGTGAGGGATGTTCAGTGACGCCCAGGTCTAACAGTATACAATCTAAGTAAGGGGTTCTTGGTATTTATTATCAGTCTCTGCACCTCTCTGGTTCAGGTTGTATTTGCAAGCTTTATAAACCCAATTCCTCTCCACTGTGATACCAACTCTGAAAGGAATTCTCATTCTAGTTTACCAAGAGGAAGTTGGGATTTAGAGACACTCAGTAGCTTGGGAAGTGAACCCTTGTTTGTCTAATTCCATGATTCTTATCCACACTACTGCTTCCCCTGTCAAGGCTTGAAAGAAGACAGAAGCAGCCTGCCCTCCACCAAAATTCTTACCTCAATTAACATAGTCCCCTATATATCCAGTTCCTCTCTTTTCTTTCTTCAGTTTACAGTAGAACATAACGTATATGATTTCTGATATTTGGATGTGAATATACACAGCATCAGGGAGCTCTCAAGTGCTGAACAGATGTTAGGTATTATTTTTATTATTATGTGGGTGTTTTCCTTCAGTGACTAATGGCAGGAAATAGAAAGGGTTCCATTACATAGTCTACCTCGTCTACAGCCCACCCCGAAGACTAACTTATTAAGGCTTACTGTGAGATCATTTTCCTTTATAGCAAGATATGTAGAACACACAAGAATATGCATTCACGGGTTTGGGAGTCTTACAGAAAAGTCCACCTGCAAAATTAGGTACAGGCTGCAGCACGCCCAGCTGCTGTTCAGACTGCGTGCCCTACTTTCTTCGGCACTGACAGGGGGGAAAGGGTTAGCATGAAACACGCTCTACACTAGCCGACGTGCTTCCCTATAAACTTTACCTGCGAAGTATTAGTAACAACGAGTAAGCAAGCAATAGATCAAAGTAGCCACACTCTGCCAGGCCCAGATGTCCTCTCTGAGCCGGATGCTGGCGGAGGGTGGCTGGCCCAGCTTTCAGAAAGCACCCAGGTCTTCCAGAGTCCCTGATGTCTCCAATGATGGATTCACAGACTGCTAGTGCTGACCAGGATCTGACGGGCTAATGTGACAAAGGAGCTAATTAAAGCCCTAAGAGATGAATGCTCCGTGTCCCACAATTTCTGCCCAGTTGTCAGTATTCCAGTTACACTACTGGTGCAACAAGTTAAGACACTGAAACATACAAGGGCGGAGGGTGGTGGGGACGGAGGTTAAGGTAGCATGAGCTCTTCCGGTTTTCCTCTCTTGTCCCCCTGCCCAGCTGAAACCCCAAGGTGAACCATTTTAACAGTGGCCCTGAAGGCCCAGAATCTGCAGCCTTGGCCAGTTCCTCCAGGAGCACGTCTCTCCAGCAGGGGCTTTGCTGCGGGTGCCCCACCCCTGCACAGACCACGTTTCCAAAAGGCATGCTACTCATCTCACCATCTCAGAGTGACCGTGCGCCTCAGAAAGCCTCCCCCTTCTCCCTGTTCCCTGTTTCCTAACCTCCAGTCATGTTTGGGTCTCTCTGTTATTTAAAAAAAAAAAAAAAAACAACCAACAAAAAACTCATATCTCAGTGACGCTTGGGAAAAAAAAATCCCTATCTTGATCCTGTGAAAGTGAAGTCGCTTAGTCGTGTCCGACTCTTTGCAATCCCACAGACTGTAGCCCACCAGCCTCCTCCGTCCATGGGATTTTCTAAGCAAGAATACTGGAGTGGGTTGCCATTTGCTTCTCCAGAAGATCTTCCTGACCCAGGGATTGAACCTGGGTCTCCTGCATTGTAGGCAGACACTTTACCATCTGAGCCACCAGGGAAGTCCTGTAAACCCCCCCAAATCCACCCATCCCACTGCCATCAAAGGTAATTTGTGAAAGTACCCACTGGAACACCTTAAAGAGAGTTCTCTTTAAGAACTCTGTTGATTACTAACTGAAGTCTAAATTCAGCTGACATAGCCCCTCCACCTTTTCTCACAACCACACATTTCCCCACAAGCCTGGTGCTCATCACCAAACAGAATTCCCTGTGGTTTCCTGGGTTTAGTGAGTGGCTCCGGCCATTTCTGGTGCTTGGAATGGCTTTGACCATCTCCTTTCTTCTCCTGTGGAACTGCTACCTACTGTCCCAGATCTGGGTCAAATGAATTTGCTCTCTGCTAAAGTGACATTAATTTCTGTCTTGCAACACACTTCATTGTTTGTTAATTCAACCAACATTTATTTAGCACTTGAGCACCAGGTACTCTGCTGGGAATACAAAGATACCTGGAGTCTGAGATAAAAATGATCAAATACTGAAAAACTTAAATAGCGGTATGTGCTTTTGGATGTACAACACAGTGGCTTCTCTTCTCCTGAGTTGATTGTATACTGCTTGAGGGCAGGGGATGTGCCCTTCTCTTCAGCACCTTCCTCATCACTGAACACCATGTGTGGATGCACAGAACTCTCAAGCCATCTCAAGCACAGAGTAAATGTAAATGTACTGTCATCTGTCTGCTTACCCTCGAGCAGACTGACATTAATATTTTTACATTCCCAGTAGCCAACTCAGGGCCTGGCATGCAGCAGTCACTCAGTAATTCTGAGGATGAATGAATGAAGGGAAAGAAAGAAGCAAGAGACAAATCACCATGACAGCAGGGATGTCTGCCCTGTTCACCTTTGTGTCCCTGGGGCTCAGGCCCGAGCTTGGCGCATCATGGGAATATCACACACACTGAGCCAATGACCACAGCCACTATCCTCGAGGAACCCGTCTCTCAACCAACTGTTGGGTTTCTATTCTCTCCCACTGCACCATCAGAAGAAACACTTAAGGACAGGCTTAGGACAAGAAACAAAAGTCCTGGTTCCAACTCCCAATGGGAGTGAGACCTTAGCCTTGCTCTGCCCTCCCTGGCAGCTGCTCCGCTGGGCAGAACTTAGCAGCCAACCCTCCCATGACATCACTCTACCACCTAAGCAGGGCATGGCCTAAGACTTGAGAACAGCTCGTAGAGAGGCTTGAAGTGACCAGAGCCAGTTCACAGCCGGGGCTACCCCTGCGTGGCCTTGCCTCTCTTGGCTAAGGCTCATTAGGGCCAATGACCACTTTGCTCAGTTATCAGTCTGGAAATGAAAAGCAGAAGCTAAATATAATGTTTAGAGGAACTGTTCAAGGTTAATGGGATGGAAACCACAAAGAATTCATGCCTGAGGGCAAGGCCTGTGGCCTGGGGTGATAGCACACAATCAGCAAGAGGCTGGTCAGCCCCCTGCAACCTCTCCAGGCCCCTTCTCAGAACTGCACTAGCGGCCGGGGCCTGCAGGGTACAACTCAGTACTTCATTTGCCTCCACCCACTGTGGCTTCAAATTCTTTCTTGAATAAGGTGATACACAGATGCAATTCCATGTGTAAAAACTTTATTTCCCTGACAAGAATATCCTCAAGAGAAAAAGTGGTGGTCTGGAGGTCTAAATATAATTTGCCACTGTTGTTTAGTTAACAACAACAACAAAAAGTAGTCAGCATTTATAAATTGGGAAATGGCAGAGCAAAATCCTGACTCTACCTTTTCAAAACTGAAAGGTCTAGTAGTCTGGGATCCACACACCCAGGGTAATAATAACTACAGCTGAGTTGCCCCCCTTCAGAAGGACCACGTGCCTGCCAGGTGCCCACAGTCTCCATCCACTCCTTATTTTTTGATATTCTTACCTGCCTGGCCTTGTGAACACCTGAGCTTGGAAACCACATTTATCAAGTCAACCCAAGCTAAGCCCTGAGCATCATCTCTGACTTCACTCTTTCCCTCACTCCCCACATTGTATCAATCACAAAGTTCTACTCAGCTTTTTAAACACTTCTGAAACTGAATTTTCCAAAGCATTCCCTTTGATTTCACTCTAATAATCTGTTAATCCCACTGGGACTAAATTCCATGGATCCTACACTTTCTCACTGTCACTCAGCCGCTCATATCCTCTCTTTCCACACACCTGCTATTTATAAACACTGCCTTCCTTCCTCATTTCCACTGCTGCTCCCCTCACCCCTCTTTCTTCATCCTGCCCATCTGAAAAACCACAGCTCTCGTGACAAATCTTAATCTCTGCTCATTCTGCACCTGTACCCAGGCTGCTAAATGTGGCTGGAGAAAAAGATACTCACGGAGACCAACACAATCTGTTTTATACTCATGACCACTTATCTCAGGTGGATCCTTGGGTCAGCCTCGGCAATCTGACTAGATGTATCAGTCCATCCCACTTCCCCACCCTAGGTGACTCCATACATATGCTGCCCTCTCTTTAGTAGTCTCCTGCCCACCCGCAGCTGAAAAACCATGCACTTTGTGTCTCACCGAGAAACAGAAGTGACAGGAGAATTTCCACACAATTCCACTTTCCCCAACCTCCCTGCACTGATGCCCCAACTCTCAGTCCTTCTGTTTCTGTGGAGGAACTATCTGCCCCTATTTACAGCAACTCCTACATCTGTCTCCTAGACCCCACTTTGTCTAACTTCTGCACCATCCCTACAGCAGCTGTCTTTTCCTCTCCTTCATCACCCAGCTTCCCCTCAACACTGGGTACTACCTGTCAGCAAACGGCACACTAGAGTTTGCTCATATTACAAAAAAAAAAAACAAAAAAAACCTTCCATCACCCCACATCTTCCTCTGGGTTCTATTTTACTCCTCTGATCCCCTTTGCAGGAAAACTCCCAAAAGAGATGCCTGCACTCATTCCTTTGTTGTTGTTCAGTTGCTTAGTCATGTCTGACTCTTTGAGACCCCATGAACTGCAGCATGCCAGGCTTCCCTGTCCTTCTCTATCTCCTGGAGTTCGCTCAAACTCATATTCACTGAGTCCATGATGCCATCCAACCATCTTATCCTCTGTCTCCCCTTTCTCTGTCCCCTCCTGCCCTTAATCTTTCCCAGCATCAGGTTTTTTTCCAATGAGTTGGCTCTTCGCATTAGGTAGCCAAAGTATTGGAGCTTCAGCATCAGTCCTTCCAATGAATATTCAGGGCTGATTTCCTTTAGGATTGACTGGCTTAATCTTTCAATCCAAGTTACTCTCAGAGTCTTCTCCAGCACCACAGTTTGAAGACATCAGTTCTTCAGTGCTCAGCCTTCTTTACAGTCCAACTCTCATATCTGTGCATGACTACTGGAAAAACCATAGCTTTGACTATATGGACCTTTGTCGCCAAAGTAGTATCTCTGCTTTTTAATACGGTGTCTAGGTTTGTCCACTCATTCCTACTCTCTGTAAAAGCCATCTCATCAGGCTTTCATCTCTTCCACTTCACCAGAAACATCAGGCCAGCTCCCCAGCCCCCAAACATTCTTCTGCGCTAGAGGCTCGGCCCAGGTTGGCCTTCTGCTTGGCTCACTCCTGCTCCAGATGTAGCCACACGGCTCCTGAGTTCACTTCCTCTTGACTGCGGCCCTCTCACACATACATCTTGACACTGTTGAGCCACCCACCCCCCTTCCTGGGTTTTGTTTTTCTCCATAGCCCTTACTGCCACATGACATATTCTAAATTTGTTCAGCTGTTACCCATCTCACACCCCTCTCATTGGCTTTCTTGCTATTAAGTTTTCAATATGACAACGTGTGCAAGCTTTTATTCTATACGACCTGTGGATATTCTGAGGTCACAGAATACTCCTTGGGTTATCTGGAGTCTGATAATTCAAAGTCCATAAGGTACCCTCTTTAGCAGTGTCCCTTCCTCAGGGAAACATGTCTGCACCTCTCGGATGGGTGCCTGGGAAGACTGCTAGGAAACACTTAAGGTGTGTCATCCAATGGTAAACAGCTATAACTCACTGTGAGTCTTTAGACATCCTGATGGGATGGGTTACGCATAAACTTGCCACTTACTAAATCACATACAAGTATGTACTGAGCGTAAAACTCTATTCAATCATATGCTTGTCAACAGTGTTTTCAAGATTATTGCATAATGCTTCAGAGGCTAAAGTCACTCAGCATAAAATTTTTATAGGTATAAAATTTCTTTTGTCCAAATCACTCAAAGCTGGGGTCAGTGTAATATGTTCAAACTGATGCTTGGTTAAAAAGATGCCATGATTTCTTCATGTCCAGGGAGAGGGCAAGTAAAACAAATACACACTGTACTTTGAAAAACTATTCCATCAAATGGTTCTGGTTACTTTTAATATTAGAAAGACAAGAAGAGCCATTTTGGAAATCTCACCTAAGGAACTATGCCAAAATCTAGGAAATACTACAGGCACACAATAATCAGCAATACAGATTATACAGCACTTGGCATTACTGTAAAACACTGCCAACAACCTGATTTTGAACCATAGTGACATACAGTCATAGAATAGCAATGACTCTATATTAATATGAAAAAAGGTATCTCAAATGCTCCGTATATCACAACTTAATGTTTTTAGAAACACTAAAAGGAAAGACAGGGAGATATTAAGAGTGATTGTGTGAAGGTTACTTTTTTCTTTTCTCTATTTCCCCAAATCTATCATATTACTGTTTTAATTTAAAAGTGTAACTAAATTTTAAAATTAAGAAAATATACACACTTTTGACACACGTGTAATAACCCGAAAAAGCTTAAGTGCACATGTTATTTTCTGACTACTGGGTCTTGAGACTTGAGTTCACATCCTGTTTCAAGTCCCGACTCATTCCTAACTTCCTCGTTAATAGTTTCAGACAATCTTCTCTACTTGATAGTGCTGTTTTAATTTCTAAGTAGTTTAGACTTCTATAAAAGTTACAACTTAAAAAATATAGAACAGAAAAATGTATACAGAAAGTAACAGATACCTTAAAATGTTATCTCTTTTAACAGATGGAGTTATATAATATACATCAATATCACTTTTTTTGAAATAACTATTTCCTTTATTACCCATATTTTTAATTATGAAGGGATGATATACTCATTTTATAAATGCTAAGATGAAGAAACAAAGCAAGCAGCTATTGTCCCATTAAAAATTCCACAGTGCCTCAAGAATTTTATACAAGAAGTTGGAATAATTTTGTCAAACTAATATTTAATAATTTATGCAACCAATATTTATATGTCTCTAATGTTAGGTGCCTTAGAGAAGGCAGTGGCAACCCACTCCAGTACTCTTGCCTGGAAAATCCCATGGGCAGAGGAGCCTGGTGGGCTGTAGTCCATGGGGTCTTGAAGAGTCTGATACGACTGAGCGACTTCACTTTCACTTTTCACTTTCATGCATTGGAGAAGGAAATGGTAGCCCACTCCAGGGTTCTTGCCTGGAGAATCCCAGGGACGGCAGAGCCTGGTGGGCTGCTGTCTATGGGGTCGCACAGAACTGGACACAACTGAAGCGACTTAGCAGCAGCTAATGTTAGGTGCCTAGTGCTATATAGAAATGTAAAAACATGTAGTTCAAGTTCTCAGGGTGCTTGTGGTCTGGAAAGAGTGACACGCACACCTAGTAACATCACTAGGTGATTAAATTGGGATGTAACTCCAGCTTATTTATCCCCCAGGTGATGAAAACGCCGAGTGTGTCACCATGATCAGGTGCTCAATAAATGCTGGCTGAATTGACAATTGAAGGAAAAATGTCACAAGAAATTATAAAGAGCAATAAAGGAAGAAGAAATCCACTGAACCAACAGAACTAGGGATACAGTTGGAGGTAGAAATGAGAAGAGGCCTAAGACAGGCACGTGAGAAGGTGAGAATAATGTTGGAACAGTTGGAGCCAGTAGGTAAGAACCTGCTTTTCATTCTACGGGATGTGGAGTGTGATTGAGGGCCTTTAAACAGGAAAGTAACATGATATATATTATACTTGAAAACATGAATCTGACCTTCTACATTAAGGATAGCAAGTGTGGAACTTGGTTCAGAGGCTATTGCTGGCTACTTCAACAGTCCATGCAAGAAAAAATAAGGTGCTAAACTCAGGAGGTTGAGGAGGATAGAAAGGAAATAGATGCAGGGTATGTGGCTAACTGGGCAAGAGTGGCTGCTTTAAATACCATTTTATATTTAGATTCAACTAACACTAAGTTCCTCCTGTACACAAATGACAGGCTTCCCAGGTGGCCCTAGTGGTGAAGAACCCGCCTGCCAATGCAGCAAACATAAGACACATAGGTTTGATCCTGGGTCAGGAAGATCCCCTAGAGAAGGGAATGGCAAAACCCACTCCATTGGTATTCTTGCCTGGAGAATCCCATGGACAGAGGAGCCTGGCAGGCTACAGTCCGTGGGGTCACACAGAGTCGGACACGACTGAAGTGACTTAGCATGCACACACACACATATGACACCCAAGCCAGAACCGTCATATACTCAAGGAACAGTACTTCTGCCCTCCATATTATGGATGAAGAGACTAAGTCTTCACAAGATACTCAGCAAATAAGTAGTGGGAGAAAAAAAAAAAAAAGCAAACCCAGCTCTCTTAACTACAGTGTTCTTGGTTTACGATGAATGCTCAACCTAATGAGATTTCTGTGCATTATGCAATCTAGAACTGGAATCGAATGCTCTTCACTCCAAAGTCAATACGTCAGCCTGGAACACTTTGCCTCTTAAGGTCCTAGACATGACTCTGGAGAGTCAGTCAGCTTTTCATTAGGACTAGTTACTTTGACCCAATATACCTTTCCCCTCGCTTATCTGGGCTTCCCTGACAGCTCAGTTGGTAAAGAATCTGCCTGCATGCAGAGGTCCCGGTTTGATTCCTGGGTCAGGAAGAACCACAGGGGAAGGGATAGGCTACCCACTCCAGTATTCTTGGGCTCAGCTGGTAAAGAATCCACCTGTAATGCGGGAGACCTGGGTTCAATCCCCAGGCTGAGAAGATCCCCTGGAGAAGGGAAAGCCTACCCACTCCAGTATTCTGGCCTGGAGAATACCATGGACTGTATATTCCATGGGGTCACAAAGAGTTGAACACGACTGAGTGACATTCACTTTCACTTTCTCTCTTACCCAGTTCCCTGTCCCCACACACCCTACTTTCAGCTACTCAACACCTCTTCCTTCACAGACCCTAAATAACTCTCTCCTTGCCCCTAAGCAATTTTTCCATCTGTAGAACAAGGGTTAATAGCACAAAGCAATATAGAGACAAGCAAAGCACATAGAATAATGTCTCATATACAGCAGATACCAAATAAATGTTAATTAATTGTACCCACCCCCTCCAACCTTACTTGTCTTTTAAAGTTCAGTCCACCTCAACTCCCTGGATTACTCCAGAAGAGTTAATGGCTTTCTCTTCAACTTTGGTGATTTAAATAGTCTTCACATTCTCAGTTTTGAAATTTATGTCTTGACTCAAGTACACAAGCCTATTTTTCCAATTAGAATGCAAAGGCAGTGTCTCATTTATATTTTTATCCTCAATGAGGCTAGCACAGTGTGATGGGTAGAGTCGGTCCCAAATAAGTAACTGTTGAATTTATTCATGTATACTCTCATTAGTGGATGGCTAATTAATTTTAAAATAAATCTGCACAGAAGACGGTTATACAACACACATAATTAAAACAAATATATCAATTAGTGCCACATTCAGTAAGCTAGTCTCATTCACCTACAACTTTGGAAAAAAGAAATAATTCTTTCAACACAACATTATAAATAAAGTATTAATAACATCAAGGGTTTAACGCAATTTGTTTTTGTTAAACTATCTTTGAAATATATGACATCACAGCACACAACACCATCTCATCCAGCGTCTCATCCGTGTGCACGTCCTAACAGAATCCTAGCCGACTGCTGGTCAGCTCTAGTGCTTAACAAATGTTCCCTTACACCGAGCTTAAGTCAGTCTTCTCATAACTTCTACTCATTAATTCTAGCTCTGCAATTTATATTAATAAGGTTTCTACCCCAAGGAAATCTATAATTGGAACCACAGCCTTGTAAATTGCAAGCTGTACCCTTTCTCTACAGTTCAAACAAAAGGAGAAGAAAAACTATCAAACTTAGGACAGCAAAAGAAAAATTTTCATTGCTTACTGGACAACCTAACCCATTATGGGCCACATCCCACCAGACTTCAATGCTTCCAATCCTCCCATCCTACACTGACCACAGTTTGAGGCTGTACAAGCTAGAGGATATTAAGAGAGAAGCATTTTCTCATTCTTTCTGCTCTGTCCAGTGAGCCCAGGAAAACTCTCAGCAGGTTCAATGCATCTCAGACACATCCAAACACAACCTAGAATTTGAAAACAGGAAACAAGCAGAATACTATGGGCTAATACTCTGTGCATAATGAAATAGCCCCTACTGTCTGGATCTAGCTTTCTTCTCATATTATTTGCTTATCGAGGGGTGTTGCAACATGATCTGACAGATCAAAAAGGCAGCCTTGGGGAGCAACTGCTAAGCACATAAAATCCGTTGAACACTCTGTTGTTCCATCCTTGGAGAATGGATCTAAGGACTGTTGCATCATTCCCGTCTCAGAACACCTAAAACTTGATTTTCAAGAGGCCACATTCATTGGTCTCTGAGAAGTTTTACAAAGTGATATTGTTTAGTCATAGCAAGTACATAGCGCTGGATTATCAGTAGATGACATTGACGATGAGAAAGTTAACAAATGAACACGCAATTTAAAAACCTACAGAGCTATCATTCTAAATACTTTCTTCACTTTTGGATTCCTGCTACTGTTGTCATTTACACAAAAGCAACTCCCACCTCCCCATGTGTTCCCGCCAGCCCTGCTCACACTTCTATAAAAGGGGTGATGTCAAGCTTACTCGTGTGAGGAGACTCCCACATGTCTTAAGATAAAATGGAAACATATTTCCTTTCAAATATTACTAGGATTTCTTCAGCCTAGGAACAAGCACCAACACTATGAAACGTCCTGCTTCTAATTAAGTATTTCTCATTTACTTGTGAAAAGTTTCTACAAAATAATGTGGCCATCTTTCAACGTTTGCAGGGACCATCAGTAAAACTCTGGCAATACCGCATCACATATGCCGCATGCTGGGCCCCATCAGGGTAAGTGTGGTGAAACTACTGGTACATGGAAGGATGTGCAGCAGAGCTGGTCTCCCCAGGTTAGGAACAGACTATCCTAGCCAGGTTAGTGTCATGTTATCCTGGAATCCAAAATCTACTTTCCTTAAACAAACAAAAAAAAAGGCGGTGAGTGGGCGGGAGGGGGGATAATAAAATAAAAATTACTTTCCTAGACTAAGCTGTAAAAATGTATGAAATACTGGTAAAAGCAGAAAGCATTTACAATGTCTTTACTATATACAAGGCACTGTTAAAGCCTTTAAACTGCACAACAATCTTGCAAGGTAGGTACTGTCACTCTCCATTTACAAATGCAGAAACTGAGACAGAGAGAAGCTAAGAAACTTGACCAAGGTTTGACCAAGGTCAAAAAACTGATAAGCAGCAAAGGGGAATCCTCACACAGCTGACACTTAAAACTCACAATGGAAAAAAAATGAAAAGTTCTAAAATGCACTCTTTTGGCATGTTCCTTTCTCCAGACTCCCTCTTCCCAGGGGCTTGAAGTAAACAGTACCTAAGACACCTCACAGTCAACTCCAGTTTGAAATCTTCACACGCATTCTGCAAAATCTGTTACAGTAGCTATTAGCTAAATTAAAACTAAATAAAATGAAAATCTCCATTACTTGATCACATGAGCTACTCTTCAAGTTCTAGTGGCAATCCTACTGGAGAGCAGATAAAATGCTTTTATCTTTTCAGGAAGTTCTATTGGGTATTCAGTTGCCTGACAAACTTTTTCCATAAAGGGCCAAATAGTAAATATTTTAGGCTTTGCAGGCTGTATAGTCTTTGTAGCAATTACTCAAGTTCACCAGTATAGTGCAGTCGTAGACAAAACATAAACAAATAAATGTGGCTATGTTTTCCAAATAGACAGCTGCCCTGTGGGTCACAATTTACCAACCCTTCTTGTGGAAGGGTTCATGTATATTTCCTCTTAGTTTTTTTTTTTTTTTTAATTGGAGTATAATTGTATTAAAATGCTTTGTTGGTTTCTGCTGAACAATGAACTGAATAAGCTATACGTACACATATACACCCTCCCTCTTGGATCTCTCTCCCACCCCACCCTCCTTTTTGATCTGCAACTTCTCTTCCCCAACCAAGTGAAAAAAGAATGGTAGTAGGATTATAGATTCTCCTTCTCTCTCTGTGGAGAAAAGCATGCATCACACTGTCTCTTTGTCATCTCATCTCTTTCCCCTCACAAGGTACAACTGCATGTTCTCCAGCCCAATAGTTCTTAAGAAGCTGTAAATCAGATTTGGGGGCCCTATCTGTGAAGGTTGATTTAGCAGATTTAAGGTGAAAATGGCTGTCTGAGAAGGTCTTACAAACAGCTGTGAAAAGAAGAGAAGCGAAAAGCAAAGGAGAAAAGGAAAGATAGGCCCATTTGAATGCAGAGTTCCAAAGAATAGCAAGGAGAGATAAGAAAGCCTTCCACAGCGATCAGTGCAAAGAAATAGAGGAAAATAATAGAATAGGAAAGACTAGAGATCTCCTCAAGAAAATTAGAGATAGCAAGGGAATATTTCATGCAAAGATGGGCTCAATAAAGGACAGAAATGGGATGGACCTAACAGAAGCAGAAGATATTAAGAAGAGATGGCAAGAATACACAAGAACTATACAAAAAAGATCTTCACGACCCAGATAATCACGATGGTGTGATCAACTCACCTAGAGCCAGACATCCTGGAATGTGAAGTCAGGTGGGCCTTAGGAAGCATCACTATGAACAAAGCTAGTGGAGGTGATGGAATTCCAGTTGAGCGATTTCAAATCCTAAAAAAGGATGCTGTGAAAAGTGCTGCACTCAGTATACCAGCAAATCTGGAAAACTCAGCAGTGGCCACAGACTGGAAAAGGTCAGTTTTCATTCCAATCCCAAAGAAAGGCAATGCCAAAGAATGCTCAAACTACCACACAATTGCACTCATCTCACACACTAGCAAAGTAATGCTCAAAATTCTCCAAGCCAGGCTTCAGCAATACATGAACCGTGAACTTCCAGATGTTCAAGCTGGTTTTAGAAAAGGCAGAGGAACCAGAGATCAAATTGCCAACATCCGCTGGATCATCAAAAAAGCAAAAGAGTTCCAGAAAAACATCTATTTCTGCTTTATTGACTATGCCAAAGCCTTTGACTGTGTGGATCACAATAAACTGTGGAAAATTCGGAAAGAGATGGCAATATCAGACCACCTGACCTGTATCTTGAGAAATCTGTATGTAGGTCAGGAAGCAAAAGAACTGGACATGGAACAACAGACTGGTTCCAAATAGGAAAAGCAGTATGTCAAGGTCATATATTGTCACCATGCTTATTTAACTTACATGCAGAGAACATCAAGAGAAACATTGGGCTGGAGGAAGCACAAGCTAGAATCAAAACTTCTGGGAGAAATATCAATAACCTCAGATACGTAGATGACACCACCCTTATGGCAGAAAGTGAAGAAGAACTAAAGAGCCTCTTGATGAAAGAGGAGAGTGAAAAGTTGGCTTAAAGCTCAACATTCAGAAAACTAAGATCATGGCATCCGGTCCCAATACTTCATGGCAAATAGATGGGGAAACAGTGGAAACAGTGACTGACTTTACTTTTTTGGACTCCAAAATCACTGCAGATGGTGACTGAACCATGAAATTAAAAGACGCTTACTTCTTGGAAGCAAAGTTATGACCAACCTAGCCAGCATGTTAAAAACCAGAGACATTACTTTGCCAACAAAGGTCTGTCTAGTTAAGGCTATGGTTTTTCCAGAAGTCATGTATGGATGTGAGAGTTGGACTCTAGAGAAAGCTGAGTGCCGAAGAATTGATGCTTTTGAACTGTGGTGTTTGAGAAGACTCTTGAGAGTCCCTTGGACTGCAAGGAGATCCAACCAGTCCATCCTAAAGGAAACCAGTCCTGAATATTCATTGGAAGGACTGATGTTGAAGCTGAAACTCCATTACTTTGGCCACCTGATGCAAAGAACTGACTCATTTGAAAAGACCCTGATGCTGGGAAGATTGAGGGCAGGCAGAGAAGGGGACAACAGAGGATGAGATGGTTGGATTGCATCACCGACTCAAGGTACATGAGTTTAGGTAGATTCCAGGAGTTGGTGATGGACAGGGAGGCCTGGAGTGCTGCAGTCCATGGGGTCGCAAAGAGTCGGACATGACTGAGCGACCAAACTGAACTGAACTGAACTGAAGGTAGAGTCCAGAGAGTGGCATGTTAAATGAGACCCCGCGGTGGTTTTAATCTTGGTGGTCTATGGGCCACAATATGAAAAACCCTGCTGGTTTTTCAAACACTAGGTGGGAGAAGGGATGCGGAGTTAGCTGCTAAATTCCCCTCCAGGAGGTGTGACCTGCAACCACAGAAAGAAATCTATCACTCAACCCCAGCAGTTCCAGGAGTGTCCAAGAGTCACTTGAGCAGAGTAGAGGGCAAAGGAGGCCTCAAGTATCTCTGGCAGGAAAGAGCTCGGGGTAGGAGGAGGCCTGGGGAAGACAGGTGTCTGCCGGGCATGGAAGGCAGCGGACAAAGAAACTTTTCAAAAGGACCTCAGGCACCGACACGCTCCATGCCACCATGCTCCCAGCCGCTGGGGACCCACCCTGTCTGGTGTTCCTGGAGCGCTGAGGGAGCACAAGTAATCTTCAAGAACCTATCTTTATTTTTTCTTCCTTTATAAATGGATTCATTCACTATCAGCTGCAACCATGTGCGAGTTTCTCAGCATCTTGGTGCCTCTGTTTTCTCATAAAAGGAAACAAAGCATACAAAGGGTTCTTGTGCAAATCAAACGAACCAACACTTGCAAAGCACTCGGGACACGGCTTGGCACAGAGTTAAGTGGCTTTCTAAGTGCTCATTAAAGAAATACAAATGCCATTTAACATTTAATTATCACCTCCTGTATGTCAGGTATAGGGTTAGATGTAAAGATACACAAATAAAGAGCACCTCAGAGGAGGTGGAAGTGGAAACAGTGTCGGACACCGTGTTTATAAAGCACACAGTGCTGTGAGGACTGAAAAGATGCAGTTCTGGGGCCCGGCTACACTACTGCACGGAGTTCGGGGTTTCCCTGGGGGTGCAGCGCTAAAGAATCTGCTTGCCGACGCAGGCCCTGCAGAAGACGTGGGTTTGATCCCTGGGTCAGAAAGATCCCCTGGAGGAGGAAATGGCAACCCACTCCAATATTCTTGCCTGGAAAATCACATGAACAGAAGAGCCTGGCAGGCTCCAGTCCATGGTGTCGCAAAGAATTGGGACACAGGACTGAGCACTCATGCGCTACACTGTACACTGGATTAAACTGGCAAATTCACATCATGTGTTTTTTTTAACCACAGTAGTAGAAACATCACAGATGAAAATTAAGGAGAGAATGTGAGGAGACAGGGGAAAGGAAGTCGACTGGAATAGTTTAGGGCTGCACAGAAGCAGAAGGATGCACTGGGGGTGGAAGAGAAGACCCAGTTTCTAAGCGGAAGACTGAATTTCATGCACTGAGGATGGAGCCCAGAGATGTGCCTAGGAGTCAGGCTAGTGATCTGAGATAGTGTGTGTGTGTGTGTGTGTGTATATATATATATATATATATATATGTAAAAAACTACTTGCTTTTGTTTAGTCATTAAGTTGTGTCTGACTCTTTGCAATCCCAAGGATTGCAGCAAGTCAGGCTTCCCTGTCCTATACTATCTCCTGGAGTTTGTTTAAATTTATGTCCATTGGGTCGGTGATGCTATCTAATCATCTCATCCTCTTCTGCCCCCTTCGCCTCTTGCCTTCAAACTTTCCCAGGATCAGGGTCTTTTCCAATGAGTTGGCTCTTCACAACAGGTGGCCAAAGTATTAGAACTTCAGTATCAGTCCTTCCAAAGAATATTGAGGGTTGACTTCCTTTCGGATTGACTGGTTTGATCTCCTTGTAGTCCAAGGGAGTCTCAAGAGTCTTCTCCAGCACGATTTGAAAGCATCAATTCTTTGACACTTAGCCTTCTTTATATATAGTTAATAACACACTACTGTATATTTGAAACTTGTTAAGAGAAAATCTTAAAAGTTTTCATCACAAGGAAAACAAATGTAACTGTGTGTGGTGAGGAATGTTAACTAAACTTATTGAGGTGACAAGTTTGAATATACACAAATAGCAAATCATAATGTCTTACACGTGAAACTAATATAATATCGTATGTCAATTATATCTCAATATAAAAATACTATCAATCAGAAAATTGGTGCCTTTTTTTTCTTAAAAGGAACTTGAGTGTTTGGCCTTCCCATTTTGTTTCCAGGATAAAATGGTTTCAGAAACACTCTTTAGTAATGACTTCCACTGTAGATTTATGTGACTGGTATATTTTGTGATAATGTGGTATCTTCCTGGAAATGAGAATTTGTCATCTTATGGAAAAATAAAAATCTCATCACTATTCTAACAAACAAACCACCACCACCTAAATGTCAAGAGTGTAGTCAGTGGCCCAGAAGGCCTCAGACCACATGCACACCGGCCTGCACCCTCCTCTGAACTGCATCCTCTCTCCGCCCCATAGTGGACTCGGCTCCACCAGGGTGCCCTTCTCCAACTACACAGCTGCTGCACGGCTTCTACACCTGGGCTTCCTCTAACCAGAATGTTCCCGATATCCCACCTGGCTTGTACCTTCACTTCCGCCAGGTGTCTGCTCAAGTGTCATCTAAACAGAAGGGCCCTCCGTGACCACCAGCACCCACTTCTCCCCCTTTTCTATCTCCTTATCACACCTAATTTTTCTTGTTGGCACTTACTAGAGGAGATGTAACAGGTTTCCATACTCTACAGTCTCTGGAAGGATCAGAACTTTGTTATACTCACTACATTTCTTCAGCTCCCCAAAAGAGTGTGTGGTGTTCAGCAGATGATCAAAAACTATTTATGACATGAAATAATAAGAATATGAGAAACACTTAATGGACTCTTACATTACGGTATTTTTTGTAAAAGCCAGGTACTCAAATGTCTTGGAGTCTCACTTTTAATCACTAGCATATTTTAAAAATTATAATCTAGCAAACCCCTCTCATATTAAAGAAATCAAATAGCAATATCTAACACTCAAATGGAGAAGGAAATGGCAACCTACTTCAGTATTATTGCCTGGAGAATCCCATGAACAGAGGAGCCTGGCAGTCCATGGCGTCGCAAGAGTCGGAGAAGACTTAGAGACTAAACCACCACCACCACCAACACTCAAAAGGATTTCGAATCAAGTCCAAAAGATTCTATCTGGTTACTTAACACACAAACGAACATTGGTTTATAGCTTTATTTAGGTATTTTGTTTATCTTTATAACGTTCTGAAGGGATAAAGATGGGATTAGATATTTCCACCACTTAATAATGGGAAAATAGCCAAGAGAAGTTGCCTTGTCACACACACCCAGATCAGCAACAGAGCTGGAAACAAAGATAACTTTTCCTCCTCACAGACTCTGCTGAGTCACTAGGAGCAAATGATTCAAATTCCACTTATGAGATAACCCAGTGGTTTCACGGAAACTACTGAAACGACAGTCATGGCAGAGTCTTAGTAGAACCGGGAATTAAATGGATATGTGAATAAACACTCTCATTAACTAATTCAGCCAGCCTCCTCTACAACCAACTTCTTAATATCTTCAGCCTATTTCTTAAGGCATTATCCTTATGTTTATCTGTGGACCTCATAGATACTCTTTAAATGCCACCTTTTGGCTGTAAGACAAATTAAACTTCCACATTCAGATTCCACAAAATTCCACAAATTAAACTTCCACAAGTTAAACTTGCACACTTCATCACTACTAGACAATACTGACATCCCACGTCAGTACATATGGAATGGAGAAAGAGGCAGGATCCATAAACGAATGGTAACATGTAGACATGTGACCCCAATGCTGACTGAACAAAGTGTTTTTCAGGTAATAAAGTCTCTGCTGTAGAACAACAATCCTCAGTACTCTTGATATAGTGAGGCATATCCAAGCAGAACACCTCTTCTCAATAAAAAAAAAAAAAGTTTTGTACATCTAGAAGAACAACAAGAGAAAACAGATTTATCACTGAGGGGCATATAGCCCAATTTCATCTTGTTGTAGATAAGAAAGCTGAGATCCAAATAAATTAAAAGAGTTGTCTAAACCCACACAGCTACTTTCTGAAAGAGCCATAGCTAAAACCCTAGCGTCCTAACTCCCAATCCAGAGTTTTCCATCTACAATAATCCATACATACTCGACTTTTTCCCCTTATTTCCCCCTTGAATAATCTTTTAGGTTTTCTGCAGAGGAAAATTAGTCACGAAACAAAGTCCCCCAGACTTTCTGATCATTAAATGCCTTATAAATATTTTAGTGAACTGAACCCAATCTGGATATGACTTATCCTCATAAGATGCAGAATGTTTGTGATTTTAAGACTATACCCATTTGTGATTTTTGGTTTCCACAGTGATAAGTAACATTTACTGCTCCATGTGGTCTGGCTTGCATCTACGAACAAGCATTTCCTGATGAATGGCAACTCCCACGTGATATGGTTTCCCAAATATTTTAGACAGCTGATGAAAGAAAAACGTTCCCCATAGAAAAGATTAATAACTGATTAGGTCATCTGACATTGAAAGGTATTCTAAGTCTGCTATGATACAGCTGATATGCTGCCCTCATAAATTAGTTTTAAGAATGTAAGGGTAAACATTTGGCCTTTATTAGCAAACTTAACAGACAGGATTATAAAATTTAGGACTGTAAGAATCATACCATAAATTCATAAATTTTTAATCCTACACAATGACAAAGATGTATTTCATATTTTAGTGGTTCAACCATCAGTTTCAGCTTTATAGAGGGTTCTATTTTACATAATGGTGACATCCTTCTTCTGCTATATCTGGCATATTTGGTACATAACAATGCGGTCAGTCCATTCTGGATGTAAACACGGGGTGATGTTCAAAGGAGAAGCCATGGAAAGGAACCATGAGCTTCAACTTAATCCTTCACTGCCTTCAGCTGCCTATTACGAGGGGTAGTTATGCAAGAACTAAACTTATCAAAAATGTTTCAGATATTAGATCATTAAAAATACAAGAGGAACCTAAAAAGGGTATATGTGTAATTATACTTTTTTCCCCCAACATCATCTTCCAAAAGGCTGTAATACACAAACTGATTCTATTTCCTTATTTGGCAACTTTGTATTGACAGCTTTCAGGGGTGCTGAGTTAGAGGGAAGGGGTCAAACATTCCCCAAAGAGGACAGGTTGAATCAGTATCTTGATGTTCCCTGCATCTCTATGATGCAATTACAGAAGCCTGTACACACTGTTTCTAAGAACATTTCAACAAAATTGCCTTTGGTGAGAACAAGACAACTGTTCACAGTCTGGAAAGAATAAGCCAATCTTCGGAACTAGGAGCCTCGTTTTAATATGACTTAAAAACACCTTTATTCATCTAAGGCCACATACTATTTCCACCCAGAATTTCCAAAATTTGACCCCAAATTCAACTCTACACTAATCCTCTCCCAACCTGTGGAAATTAACAAGCAAAATATTGTTACTTAAGAGTTAAGCCACTTGAAGTGTTCATTCATGCAAGCTTTGAGTAGGCATCATAAGCACTTATTATATGCCCGGCATAGTGCAGAAGGTAGAGTAATGGGGGCCTTTCGTTATTTACGTTCACCTGGGAGGGGAGGCACACAGTTGGGGAAGATGACGAAACATACCAGTATTCACTTCAGGGAAACCCAGTTGTATTAAATAAGTAGAGAGAACCCAGAGAAAACTTAACCCCTTAAATACAGACACTGTCCAGTTTCTGCAAAGGCGAGCAGAGAGGTCTTTGAACATCAATTTCTAACAATATGGCCACCCTTACAGAAATTATCTTGAAAATGTGGAATGAAGAAATTAAAGCTGGGGAAAGGAGAACAGACTGTGAATGTGTTTGGTACAGAATATGTTTGGGTTGACTCATGTCTTGCCTCTTCTATAACAAACAACTGAACAAAGTTCTGATCACTATTGTAGAAGGACCCCCACAAAGAATAGAGAAAGGAGACTGACCGCCTCTGGGCAGTTTCAGACCTCCTGTCTTAGTGATGAGTCATTTGGCCTGGTAAGGATATGCAACATCTCTGAAAGCAGCTAACAGAATATTCTATGTTCTGCTTCCAGGTAATAAGCCATCCATCGTGCACCCAGGGCAACTCCATTCAACCAGATATTACCAGGAAAGTACCACACAGTTAGCAACATACTGGTTGCTGTCAGTGGTAATCTATATTTCAATTAGAGTCCTTGTCACTAAACAGCTATCATTTAAACTAGAGACAACATACTCCTACAAAAATGATTGTGTATACCTTATGTTTATGATTACCAAAGCCACCTTCTAATTTATAAAATATAAATTTGAAACTCTGCAAGAGATTGTCACGTACTGAGGAAGAGATCACTCAAGGAACTGAGCTATACTAGATAAACAGAGGTAGAACAGTCCCAAAGCCAAATGAATGTAAAAGCTATAGATGCCCAAGAGCAAAACTGGAGAAATATGAAGTAGCATCCAAACAAATAAGCAAAGGTAAATAAATAAATGAAACTATTAAAAAAAAAAAAAACTCATAATTGTTTTCAATGGATTTTTACTACAGAAAAGAGCCACTGAGGGTACTGAAATAAACCTGCCCACCAACTGTACCAAGCCACAGGTAACCAGATACTATGAATCACTGACATGTTCCAACCGCAAGTCACCAGAAAACTTTAAAGTGAAGCCAAATGACATAAACCATTAGTTCTCAAGATGATAGTTAAGGTATCTTATTAGTATTCCTGTAAGTAGCAGAAAGAAGCAAGAGTGTTAATGAAAACTAGAATTCCAGTGCTATCAGAAACTTAAATTACTAAAGGTAATTATGCCCTATATAATTAATACAAATAGCCTAACTCTAAGTTTTAAATTCTGTTCAAATATATTTTAAGTCTAAAAGTCAGTATATTTTTTAGGAGTGGTAAGAGGATCTCTTCTGAACATCTTAGCCCCTAATTCCGGGAGTTGGTGATGGACAGGGAGGCCCGGCATGCTGCGATTCATGGGGTCACAAAGAGTTGGACACGACTGAGCGACTGAACTGAACTGAAAGACCATTATGTATAGGCACTCAGAAAAAAAGTGTGCTTCTGCGTATTTCTAGGGCTTCCCTGATGGCTCAGACGGTAAGGAATCTGGCTGGAATGCAGGAGACCTGGGTTTGATTCCTGGGTCGAGAAGATCCCCTGGAGAAGGAAATGGCAACCCACTCCAATATTCTTACCTGGAGAATCCCATGAACAAAGGAGCCTGGTGGGCTATACAGTCCATGGGGTCACAAGAGTCAGACACAAATGAGTGACTAACACTTTCTGTGTATTTTTAATTAATCATTAAGGAGGCTCTAAATATCAACTCAACCTCAGGTAATCATCTACTCACTTTCTTAAACAAAATACAAAATAGAAACTTCATTTTATTGTATAACCCATGAAACTGACACTTAAGCCTAGATACATAAGATAATTTAACTCTGTAAACACAGGACAGCTGCAAGAGAAGATCAGACATTTACCATACTAAATGCTTGGGGTCTGTACTTCTGGCAGGAGCAAATGAACTTTTCTTTACTAGCATTTTATCTATAAACAACTTACATAACTTTGCAACTCTGAGGCACTAAACACCAGAAGCAACTTCATCATCCATCACTACGATGCAATATTACCAAGTATCTCATCTCAGAAACAGATTTTGAAGCAAACTATTAAGGTTCAATTCTTTGCTTTAACTGAAGGCACAAGTCTGAATTTAATTGTACTAAGAATAAAAGGTTGCAGCTACTACTGGTTCACTTAAAAATGATCAAATATTCATAAGGCTGATTTGGAAAGGGTACCTAGTTCCACCTTGTCCCTGCTCCATACAGGGTCTATTTTCCTTAAACTCAAGATTTATCTGAGGAATCTTGTAGCTAAGGATGGGATGGATGTGGGACATATAACTGGGAAAACACCTTCATTATCAGATGGAATTCCTTTAGGGTGGAGCAGAGTTTAAAATGTCTTTCACCAGCTTAGTAACAAAAAGTTGTTTCTTGAGTTTCCTTCTAAATACTTCTACTTAAAAGAAAATTTTGCAAAAAACTAGGAAAATCTTTAGTAGGAGCACTAACAGCTTAACTAAATGCCTTTCTTGCCTTAAAGAACTATTTGATATCCGGAGAAATGTTAATGTTCATCAATTTTCTAGATAAACTAAAAGGCAAACAAACACAATTGAACTTCTATCTTCTAATTAAGTTGACTAAAGTACCCAAGATCAAGAGAACCACAAAGGTTCTCAGACCATCAAGAGTAGAGCCTTGAACTTAAGTCTACCACTGGCTTTGATATTCCTGACCTCATTGATCACCCAGTCCTACAACTCTGCATCTATACGGCACCTTGCCCAGGTTTTCTAAGCTAGAATTCTTGAAGCATCTTCAAGTCCTCTATCTCTCAACTCTCACATCCACAAGGTTACCAGGTACTAATGGTTTCACCTTAGAAGACTTTCACTTTAGTCCTCTCTTCCTCACAGCCTACATTTAAGCTTTAACCCAAAGTCCCCGCCACTCATCTCTACCTTCTTCACCCTATCCTCCACAATGCCACCAGTTATATTTCTTTAGAAAAGAGAAACCTAATCATTACTCTCCCAGGTTAAAAATCCCCTGCTGGCTCAAGAATCAAATCCAAACTTCTTAAGTGTGCACGGAGCTGCAATATCTGCTTCAGGTGCGGCCATGGCCGCGCACTCTGCAAGGTTCCTGCCACACTCAACTGCACCTGCAGTGAGCAGGCCAGGGAAGCAATGACAAATCTCCTTCCAAATAACATGGCGTAGGTATGCACATAAAATTCTCCTTCTACATCTTCCCAATTCCTGCTGCAAAGACTCAGTAAGGAAGACTTTTGTATGGAGTTCAACATACTGTGATTTGTGAACATACCAGACTTGCCCGTGAGGGTCCAGGAGTCTCCAGCAGAGGCGTGGGTTGGTGGTGGCCTGCTGCAGGGTTGGGGGCACTGAGTGTAGCAGTGCATGCATGGGATCTTTTGAAAGAGGCTGCCATTATCTTCATTATCTCCACCATAGTTTGACCCCAGGTAAATAGCAGGGAGGGGTCACAGCTCCACCCATCAACAGAAAACTGGATTAAAGATTTACTGAGTCTGGCCCCGCCCATCAGAACAAGATCCAGTTTCCCCTTCAGTCAGCCTCTCCCAACAGGAAGCTTCCATGAGCCTCTAATCCTTCTCCATCAGAGGGCAACAGAATGAAAAACACAATCACAGAAAACTAACAAATCTTATCATATGGACCACAGACTTGTCTAAGTCAATGAAACTGAGCCATGCCGTGTAGGGCCACCCAAGACGAACAGGTCATGGTGGAGACAAAATGTGGTCCACTGGAGAAGGGAATGGCAAACCACTTCAGTATTCTTGCCTTGAGAACCTCATGAATGGTATGAAAAGGCAAAAAGATAGGACACGGAAAGATGAACGCCCCAGGTAGGTAGGTGCCCAACATGCTACTGGATATCATTGGAGAAATAACTCCAGAAAGAATGAAGAGACGGAGCCAAAGCAAAAACAACACCCAGTTGTGGACATGATTGGTGATGGAAGCAAGGTCCAATGCTGTAAAGAGAAATATTGCATAGGAACCTGGAATGTTAGGTCCATTGGAAGGGGTCAAACAGAAGATGGCAAGAGTGAACGTCAACATTTTAGGAATCAGTGAATGAAAATGGACTGGAATGGGTGAATTTAACTCAGATGACCATTGTATCTACTACTGTGGGCAAGAATCCCTTAGAAGAAATGGAGTAGGCATCATAGTCAACAAAAGAGTCTGAAATGAAGTTCTTGGATGCAATCTCAAAAACGACAGAATGATCTCTATTTGTTTCCAAGGTAAACCATTCATGTCACGGTAATCCAAGTCTATGCCCCGACTAGTAATGCTCAAGAAGCTGAAGCTGAATGGTTCTATAAAGACCTATAAGACCTTCTAGAACTAACACCCAAAAAAGATGTCCTTTTCATTATAGGGAACTGGAATGCAAAAGTAGGAAGTCAAGAAACACCTAGAGTAACAGGCAAATTTGGCATTGAAGTACAGAATGAAGCATGGCAAAGGCTAATATTTTGCCAAGAGGACACACTGGTCATAGCAAACACCCTCTTCCAACAACACAAGAGAAGACTCTACACATGGACATCACCAGATGATCAACATTGAAATCGATTGATTATATTCTTCGCAGCCAAAGGTGGAAAAGCTCTATACAGTCAGCAAAAACAAGACTGGGAGCTGACTATGGCTCAGATCAGAAACTCCTTATTGCCAAATTCAGTCTTAAATTGAAGAAAGTAGGGAAAACCACTGGACCATTCAGGTATGACCTAAATCAAATCCCTTATGATTATACAGTGGAAGTGATGAATAAATTTAAGGGACTAGATCTGACAGACAGAGTGCCTGATGAACTATGGACGGAGGTTCATGACGTTGTACAGGAGACAGGGATCAGACCATCCCCAAGAACAAGAAATGCAAAAAGGCAAAATGGTTGTCTGAGGAGGCCTTACAAATAGCTGTGAAAAGAAGACAAGTGAAAAGCAAAGGAGAAAAGGAAAGATAGGCCCATTTGAATGCAGAGTTCCAAAGAATAGCAAGGAGAGATAAGAAAGCCTTCCACAGTGATCAGTGCAAAGAAAGAGAGGAAAATAATAGAATAGGAAAGACTAGAGATCTCCTCAAGAAAATTAGAGATAGCAAGGGAATATTTCATGCAAAGATGGGCTCAATAAAGGACAGAAATGGGATGGACCTAACAGAAGCAGAAGATATTAAGAAGAGGTGGCAAGAATACACAGAGGAACTGTACAAAAAAGATCTTCACGACCCAGATAATCACGATGGTGTGATCACTCACCTAGAGCCAGACATCCTGGAATGTGAAGCTAAGTGGGCCTTAGGAAGCATCACTATGAACAAAGCTAGTGGAGGTGATGGAATTCCAGTTGAGTAATTTCAAATCCTGAAAGATGATGCTGTGAAAGTGCTGCACTTAGTATACCAGCAAATCTGGAAAACTCAGCAGTGGCCACAGACTGGAAAAGGTCAATTTTCATTCCAATCCCAAAGAAAGGCAATGCCAAAGAATGCTCAAACTACTGCACAATTGCACTCATCTCACACGCTAGTAAAGTAATGCTCAAAATTCTCCAAGCCAGGCTGCAACAATATATGAACCGTGAACTTCCAGATGTTCAAGCTGGTTTTAGAAAAAGGCAGAGGAACCAGAGAGCAAATTGCCAACATCTGCTGGATCACTGAAAAAACAAGAGAGTTCCAGAAAAACATCTATTTCTGCTTTATTGACTATGCTAAAGCCTTTGACTGTGTGGATCACAATAAACTGTGGAAAATTCTGAAAGAGATGGGAATATCAGACCCCCTGACCTGCGTCTTGAGAAATCTGTATGCAGGTCAGGAAGCAATAGTTAGAACTGGACATGGAACAACAGACTGGTTCCAAATAGGTAAACGAGTACATCAAGGTCGTATATTGTCACCATGTTTATTTAACTTATCTGCAGAGTATATCGTGAGAAATGCTGGGCTGGATGAAGCACAAGCTAGAATCAAGATTTCTGGGAGAAATATCAATAACCTCAGATATGCAGATGACACCACCCTTATGGCAGAAAGTGAAGAAGAACTAAAGAGCTTCTTGATGAAACTAAAAGAGGAGAGTGAAAAAGTAGGGTTAAAGCTCAACATTCAGAAAACTAAGATCATGGCATCCGGTCCCATCACTTCATGGCAAATAGATGGGGAAACACTGGCAGACTTTATTTTTTGGACTCCAAAATCACTGCAGATGGTGACTGGCAGCCATGAAATTAAAAGACGCTTACTCCTTGGAAGAAAAGTTATGACCAACCTAGACAGCATACTAAAAAGCAGAGACATTACTTTGCCAGCAAAGGTCCATCTAGTCAAGGCTATGGTATTCCTAGTAGTCATGTATGGATGTGAGAGTTGGATTATAAAGAAAGCTGAGCGCTAAAAAAATTGATGCTTTTGAACTGTGGTGTTGGAGAAGACTCTTGAGAGTCCCTTGGACTGCAAAGAGATCCAACCAGTCAATCCTAAAGGAGATCAGTCCTGGGTGTTCACTGGAAGAACTGATGACGGTGAAACTCCAATACTTTGGCCACCTGATGCAAAGAACTGACTCATTTGAAAAGACCCTGATGCTGGCAAAGATTGAATGCGGGAGGAGACGGGGACGACAGAGGATGAGGTTGTTAGATGGCATCACCAACTCAATGGACATGAGTTTGAGTAAACTTCGGGAGTTGGTGATGGACAGGAAGGCCTCGCATGCTGCAGTCCACGGGGTCACAAAGAGTCGGACACGACTGAGCGACTGAACTGACAACATACTGAGAGCACTGGCTGGAAGCCTACAATCCTCCTGGCCTGTCTCTTTAGGGCTGGTGTGATACTGGTCAAGTTACTTAATGATGCTGAGCCTAAATTTTTTTCTGTGTGTGTGTGTACAATATAGGAATAAAAGTAGGACAGACCTCACTTAAGTTCTGTGTCAATTAAATGGCACAAAGACTGTATGTGGTTTTAGCACAGTGCCTGGCATACGCTGAGATCACAGAATATGTCAGGCACCGTGGGTGTTATTAGCTCTTTATTTCTGTAAGAATTGATCTGTCTTATGTGAGGGGGAAATAAAGTGAGACATAGAGACATACACAAATCTCACTGGTATCATGGACTCCATAAATACTTTCAAGTGTGTGTGGTAATAGTCATGGAAGATATTAGGCAGGTATTTTTGAAGGAATCTTCTGTATAATCTGAGGAGACCTGGTAGAATTTACTCTATGGTTACTTCAAGTCACAATCCCACATTACACAGTATAAAACTTCCATTTCTCATATTTTATAATTCTAAACTCTTGGTCTGCCTGCTATTCTTAAGGATAAACCTTCTCCAATGCCAAGAATAAATATTTTGTACCAAACACCAAACAAGATACTAGAGAATATAAAGATGACTTCTGTATTTTCCCACAATTTGAAGGCCGTTCTTTGGCTCAGTTGTGTTGGTAACTTAGGACCTTGAAAGGGACTCTCCCAAACTTGGGCCCATTTTACAACTTCTCCTTCCTTTGCCTGTTATGGACAAGGATTCCACATGGAGGTCCCCGACAATGTGACGGTTCAACTGCTTCTACCTAAGTTCTGAATAGTCAGTCCTTAACACGAAGGGCAGTTATTTTCTCTCAATCTTCCAATCCCCAAAGGTGTACTTGCTTCTTAAATTGTAACCCCAGGAATAGAGGAAAACTTTAAGAAAAAAATGTTTTAACTAAGGTTTTTAAACTTCACATGAAAAGATGTTCTACACCATTAATCATAGAAGAAATACAAATAAAGATCACAATGGGATACTATTTCACACCTACTAAGATGGTTATAATCAAAACACAGAAAATAACAAGTGTTGGCCAGAATGTGGAGGGCTTGAATCTTCATATGTTGCTGATGGAAATGTAAAATGGTGCAGCCACTTTGGAGAACAGTTGGGCATTTCCTCAAAATGTTAAATACAGAATTACAATATGACATCAATTCTGTTCCTAGGGATACACCAAGAAAAATGAAAACATATGTCCACACAAAAACTTGTACACATATAGGCAAAGTGGAAAAAAATGCTAATGTTCATCAACAAATGAGAATGGATAAATAAAATGATGAAGTATACCTAGTTTCAGATTTGCAAGATGAAAAAGTTCTGGATATCTGTTTCACAACAATGTGAATATAACACTACCGAACAATACACTTGAAATTTTGCTGGCAAATCTACATAATGAAATATTTGGTGATAAAAAGAAATGAAATACTGACACATGCTATAACATGGCTGACCTTGAAAACATTATACTCCATGAAAGAAGCCAGAAACAAAGGGCCTCATAATACATGATATTATTTATATTAAATGTCCAGAATAGGCAAATCTACAGAGACAGAAAGTAGACTGATAGCTGCCAGGGGCTAGGGGACTTGGGAAGAATGGGAATGACTTATAATGGATACAGGGTTTCTCTTGGGGTGATGAAGTATTCTAAAATTGACTGTGATGATGGTTCGCATAAATTTGTGAATGTACTTAACACCAGTGAATAGTACACTTTTATTGGGCCAACTGTACATGTATGAATGATATCTCAATAATGCTATTTAAATTATATATGCAAGAAAGTTACTTCTAGGTCCTTAGGCTAAAGCCATAATGTAATAAAGTGCCTTCAACTTTGGGGTCTGTATCAGCAAGATCTGCATCAATTTTTTCTTTTCACATTAAGAGTAAGAATCTGATATACTTGAAATCCTCATTGCCTTCCCTACCTGCCCTGCTATGTTCTTCTATGCTCTCTCAACATGTGCTCCGTGCTTCTGAGTGATAGGCCTGCAGAGTTACCTAGGGAACCACAAAGAGCCAGAGAGAGACTCCAACAGAGAGCCTCTGAGGCCTTAGAGAAACCAGAAAATAAGGCTTCTCCATCCTTCATCAAGAAGGAGCTTTGTTAAGATGCAGGGTCAGGCTAACAGGCTAAAGAGAGGTAGAGAACCAAGGGAATGACCCCCATGAACCAGAACATTTTCATACACACAGTGATATGGCTATGGTTTGTACATGGTCTGCTGCAAATGCTCTCAGCAAATATCCTCAGTTGGGGGTCTCAGGATCTCTAGAGACACACAGATACACTCAAGAATCTGTGACTTCTCCAAAATAATCTTTCAGTTCTGTATTTTCATCCGAGTGTTCATCTGAAAGAAAGTGATATAAATCCAGACCAGATCATTTTCACCAGCCCTTCACCAACACAGTGCCCAGGTGAACATTTATGATTACATTGGTACTGAGTGATCTGCATCACAAATACAGTGTGCAGGCAGGCACACACATGACAGTGACAAAGGTCAATTTTAAGACATTTATTGATCACTAAGACTTTGACTGCATGACACCAGAATGACAGGCACTGAGGTTCTGTGCGATATTCACTGCTACAGCCGAACAAGGACAGGACAGAGGCAGACTGGATACGTAATCAATGGGGTCACACCAAATGAAGGTCAAACGACACTAAGGCATTCATAACAATATCTTCATAATGGCATGAAGGTATTGTAGAACAAAGGTTTTGTTTTGGTGGTTCAAAAATTTACAAAGAGAAAGCAATAATAAGAAAAGGAATTATTAGGTTCCAGTTGTCTTCAAAACAGTGTAAATGAGTCATTTCCACTATCTATTGACTTCCTTCAACAGTCTGACACTTGGCTGTATGCTGAAACTGTAAAAATCTGTAACAACTAAATTTCACAAACATTGTGCTCCTTTTCCTGACTCTAGTAATCACTGAACTGGATGTATGTTTGATGTCAACTTCAGTACCTCTGGAATACTAGTCTTATCTTTGAATGTACAAGACACTAAGTATACTAGCAAAGAAATTGGAAATCATTAAAACTGTCATTCAAGGACTGCTCACTGACACAGCTGCAGTCTGATGGGCCTGAGATAGCAAGCAAGGCCTTCAAGTCCATGTGATTTTGACTAATATATTTATTGCCAACAGGTCTTTTCTGAATTATTATTATCAAAATCAAAAGGCAGTTATGCATTAAGTATTTATTAGGACCCAAGGCAACAACTTTATATTATTTAAAATAAATAAACATAAGTGATTAAGACTCAGCAAAAAAGCATTCACTAATTTAAATTTTAATTGTTGAATAGTTTTTGCATTTATTGGTGATTTTTTAAAATGTTTTAATAGCTGTATAAAAACTATAAGCATAAAGAGTATATATTTTATTTCATGTTTATATATAGTTAGTACAATTAAGCAAAGCTAATTTAAGTCAACAAAAGGGGATGGCTGAAATGCATGTGTGGCTGGCAAACACTAATATGGGGTTGATTTGAACATGTTCATTCATTCAAAAAACATTCAAGATCTTATTGTGGGCCTGGTAATTACGATACAGTGTAGAACAGGACAGACACATTTATGCCTTCCTGGGGCTTAGAATTTATTTTAAAAGGCATGCAAATGTAACAAGTGAAATGCCAAAGAGATAGGAAGTATTACAGAAAAAAATGGCAAGGGGACTTTATTTAGTTTATGGGGTGAAGAGGACTCCCTGAGAGGAAATTACATTTAAGCTAAGAAAAAAAGAAGGAATAGGAGCTAGTAGTAGCTGAGACAGTAAAGAATCTGCCTGCAGTACAGGAGACCCAGGTTCAATCCCAGGGTTGGGAACTCCCTGGAAAAGGGGATGGCAACCCACTCCAGTATTCTTGTCTGGAGAATCCTATGGACAGAGGAACCTGGTGGGCTACAGTCCACGGGGTCACAAAGAGTCAGACACTAATGAGTGACTAACACAACTTCAGAGAAAAGTGAAGCAACAGAAGGGGAGAGCATCAGACACACCCTGCAGACTTATCAGGAAAGTAGAGAAGATTAGAGGAACAGAAAGAAGTCCTGCAAGGCTGTAAGTGGAGTGTGAGTCTGGTGAATGTCGGTGGGGCTGGGGGGCTGGCCCTGGTGGGGGTAGGGTAAGAGCTGCTGATTCTAGATAGAGGCAGGGACTTCCTCTTGCAAGGTCCTGAAGACTTCTTAAAGGGTCTGCCTTTTAACTCCTCAGGGAGGACTTCTGAGGGTGATGAGAAATCACTGGAGGGTTTTACACAGGTCACGTCACACACGTTGAGTTTTATTTCGTAAAAACCCCTCAGACTTCACGTGTACAGAGCACTGGAGGTCAAGAAAGGACGGCTAGAGGCAGCTTCAGCAGGCCGGGCAAGACAGGAAGGTGGCCACCTAGGAATCCTGACTAGAGCAGCATATTAGAGAATTTTAAGACACTGGATAAAAGTTAGGAACTTAAGTTTAAGACAGAATTGAGACAGCTTGACAACTCATTGCAGGTGGGAGTTAAATGAGAAGGATATATTGGGTTGATCAAAAAGTTCATTCTGGTTTTTCAGTAAGCTGTTACAGAAAAACCTGAATGAACTTTTTGGCCAACCCAATATTATGGAAAATGGCCAAGTGGTTAACTGGTGGATGGTGTCTTTCACCAGATGGAAGAAGAATAGCAAATCCTTGTAAGTTGAGGACCACCTGCATTCAAAGGCTGCTTTGTACAAGTTGTTGGAAAAAAATACTTCTGTTTTTCTTGCAATTTCATACCTCTGCATCCATTATGAATATCTTCAAAAAATACTACTGACTTGCATAATCACTCACACCCAGAGGCGGCAATATCCAAAACAAGCCTGTGTTCTTTTGGGAAAGTCTTGGTTCAAAGACAAAATCTGAGAACAGACAAATCTTTTGATCCTTACCATTGACACGGTGCTTCAATGCAAACCTGAACTACTTAAGACCTTCCTTTGATGGGACAAAGAGCAACAGCTCAACATAGGCACTTAGGTTTAAGAGGCTCCCACTCTCCACTTCATGCCTGAGAAACAGGGATTTAAATATCGAAAGAACTGGGAATTCAAGTTCAAGTGACCACTGCACCTGGCAGAATTTAACCCAGCATTAAACCACTCCATGCAAATTCACAATTTGCTAAGGACAAACAACTCTGGGAAAAGTTTTCCCATGACCCACTCCCTCATGAACATTTTTAATATTTCAAAAATGCTTAGAATCTAGAACAAAGCAATTTAAAACTCTCAAAGGGTCAGAGCAACTAGAATTAGCTGAAGAACGCATTATACATGAAAGACACCAAGGCTCTATAAACAGGGCATCTTCTTCACACCAAAGCACAAGAAAACAAAGGAAAAACTAAACTAACACAGACCACAGAAAATATCACATGAAAGGAAATTCACATCTGGCCTAGCCTACAAAAGAAGAAATTCAAATAAACAGGCTTGGTTTCTGTGGGCTCCCTGAAAGCAAGGAGCAGAGAGAGGAGAATCATTTTAGTCTTGAAGGTGAGATTTTCAAGGATTTCTAGGATTATTAAGGAGGCAAATAGACGCAGAGCATCCCCTGCCTCCGTCTCCACAAGCCTCAGTCCATTATCTGTTCACCGCGATGCACGATCTACATTCTGTGTCTGCCTCCAGTTCTTTCTCCAGGGGCCAAAGATGGGAAGACTATTGACATGGATGATCATTTATTTCATCAACACTTGTATCACACTTATTATGTGTCAGGTACTATTCTAAATGCCTCACAAATAAGAACCTACTTAATCGTTAACTACTGCACAAGTTAGACACCCTGAGTTTTTTTTGCTTTACACACAGGGAACTGAAGCATGGAAATGTCAGCTATAAAATTTGCTCAAGGCCAAACAGCACTAGTAAGTGATACAGCTGAGATCTGAATCCACTTTTAATCATCTGAGCTACAAAAAGCTATAAAGATTATTGTAATTTTCTTCCTTATTTCTTGTATTTTCACATTTTCCCTGCAATGAGGATTTACTACTTTTATACTGAGAAACTAAAATGTCATTTTTACTTTGAAGTATCAAACCAAAAAAATAAATAAAAACAAGGCTTTGAATATCTCATACATGAAATCATACCTCATCTATCAGAAGCCAAGAGGTTAGGTCAGATGATCCTCTTTGGATCATCTGCCACAATTCTATGCCCTGTTTTCCATTACACAGGCAGGAACGGCAGCAGAAAATGTAGACAAGGCAGCGATTATGAACACATGGACTAGAAAACTGATCTGAAACCTAGTTCCAGTTTGCAAACTATAGAATCTGGAATAAATGCTTAAGCCCTGTAAACTTCAGTTTTCTGATCTGATAACTGAGTATAGATAACTATACCTGTCTGCCAGAGTTAGCTCATGTAAACTACTTAAAAATATAAATGTGCCTGGCATGGAGTACGAGATCAAAAAATTGTCAAACACAGGAAAACTAAGCTGTCCAGATATTTGCCTATGTAGATTATTCCTGGGTCAGAGCAATCAAATAAACCAAATAGAGTGAAAGTCGCTCAGTTGTGTCTGACTCTTTGCAACACCATGGACTATACAGTCCATGGAATTCTCTAGGTCAGAATACTGGAGTGGGTAGCCTTTCCCTTCTCCAGGGCATCTTCCCAACCCAGGGATTGAACCAGGGTCTCCTGCATTACAGGTGGATTCTTTACCAGCTGAGCTACCAGGGAATCCCCAAATAAATCAAAGACTTCACAAAATCATCAAACATGAACAAAAGAAAGAATCTGAGCAAGAACATGGGAAGTTTTTTATCATCTCATTACTTAGCAACCAGGGCTAACAGAGTAAAGACCATCTTTGAGCCACAGAGATACTACTCCTAGATCCAGAGGCCAGAGTTATGATACTGCAGGGGAATGTAAGGAAATAACTACAGTGATAGGGGCCACGTCTTCCAGTATGCCTTTGTTTAATACGAAGAGTTATATTTCAAGGAACAGGTTATTTCATGTCTCTGATTCTCCATTTCATTATTTATAAGAGAAAATCATTGAACTGAGTGTCCACAAAGTTGCTTTCCAGCCCTGGTAACCTGTATTTTTTTTAAGGGTATAGCCACATCTCTTTTAGTCAAGATGTACTAAAGAGTTTCCACCACATTTCTAAGGGCTATCACTCTGTCAAGCAAGTGGTCTTCAAATAGCACGTAATAAATAAAATTTTTATATTGCCCCTTTACTACCCACAGCAATTCCCTAAGGTTATGTTAAACGTTCCTGTTAAAAAGAACGCTTCTGGCTCTGTGGTCCTGATATTCTTCTTCTCTCTAAAATATAATACTCACAATTAGGAGCACAACCCCCAAAAGAGACTTAAATAGAGGAAAAATTAAATGCTGCCAGCACATTTTTACTTTCATAACACTTTGTATAAAAAAATTTTTCTCTGTCCATATCCAACTCCATTCAGTGCTTTCATGGCTATCAACTGTGAAGCTGCAAGTGCCACAGTAAACGCTAACGCGGCAATGTGTCTTGGCTTTATTGAGATCTTCAGTGCCGTCCCTCATGCCAAATCTAAAGGACACAGAGGATCACCAGTTGTTCACTGAGCTGCCTAGGAATCAGACATTGATGGTAAAGTTGCCGAAGGAGCTCAGGGCATCCCTGGCCCGTGGGCAGGCCCGAGGACGCAGGTAGAGAACTGGAGAGAAAACAGAGACTGCAAAAGAATGAATGCGCGGGCAGAAAAAGAACAGGAAAGGGGCAGAGAGTGAAAAGCTACAGAATCAGAAGGAATAAGTACACCAAGTGCTTTACACTCATTAGGTTCACATAAGCCTCACATCATTTTGTTCTCATGTTAAGGGCAAACTGAGGCTTAGAGAAAGTAACCTAGATGACCTTCCTAGAGTTGCACAGCTAGTACACAGCAGAGCTGGTACCTGAACGAAGTTCTCCCAGCACAAAGCTTATGACTGAAGATGCACTTTGTGACCTCGGAGGACATCTCTGATCTCCCTCCTCCCATGGGAGGTTTCAGGTCTCTCTACACCCTCGGCCAAGGATGGACAGCTTCTACAAGGCGCCCTCAGGGCTGGGCCCTCAATAGTGCCAGGCAGTTGAGTCTGGCTCTGCATGGCTTTAAAGGAGATCTGTCCTTTATATTAAGCTGAAATCTGTCTCCCACCAATTTCCATCTGTCTTTTTCCCAGGAGATGATCATATCTGCAACAAACATGAGGCTTCCTGTCAAAGCCCCCATCCATAACTAAACAGAGGGAGGGAAAATGTTAGAAAACTTTCAAGGAAAATCTCAAAAATATATATAATTTTTTTCTAAAAACAGCACTTCATGGTACCTAGATAGCATATTAAAAAGCAGAGATATCACTTTGCCAACAAAGGTCCATCTAGTCAAGGCTATGGTTTTTCCAGTGGTCATGTATGGATGCAAGAGTTGGACTGTAAAGAAAACTGAGTGCCGAGGAATTGATGCTTTTGAACTGTGGTGTCGGAGAAGACTCTTGAGAGTCCCTTGGACTGCAAGGAGATCCAACCAGTTCATCTAAAGGAGATCAGTCCTGGGTGTTCATTGGAAGGACTGATACTGAAGCTGAAACTCCAATACTTTGGCCACCTCATGAGAAGAGTTGACTCATTGGAAAAGACCTTGATGCTGGGAGGAATTGGGGGCAGGAGGAGAAGGGGACGACATCAGATGAGATGGCTGGATGGCATCACCAACCCGATGGACAAGAGTTTGGGTAAACTCCGGGAGTTGGTGATGGACAGGGAGGCCTGGCGTGCTGCGACTCATGGGGTCACAAAGAGTTGGACACAACTGAGCAACTGAACTGAACTAAACTGAACTGAACTAAACAAGCTCTGGGATTAGTAAACTTACTACAGAGAAGTAAACTTACGGACAGTTGAAGGTGGGCTTATCTTTGGTTAGTTATCTTCACATTCACAGAGGAAGATGTAAATTTATTTCTGTTAAGAAAGAAATTAGTTGCCTTAGGTTTTAGCATAATATTTAGCTTAAAATATGATGAATTTAAAAGAGATCAGAGTACAGTGGTGTTTATTTCTTCCAGAAAAACTGAAAATGTACATTCCCTTAATTTTGTAATGGTTCAGATAAATCTACTTACTCCTTAAGTTGGAGATTTATAAGCTCTCTTTCCCAGCACTGATGAAAGCTTACTTAGGAATGAACAGCTCATCTACTGTGTGACCTTCAACTTCAACTTACTGCTTGGTTTTTAGGTTCCATCCGGAAAGTGAGAATACTACTTGGTAAATCGTATTTTAAGACTGTTGTAAAAATGCTGCTTTGTTACTGTGTCCTAAAATGTAAGAATTACTCATCTAGAATTAAACACTAAAAAAGGCAGGGAACTTCATTTTAGCAAATATGTAAAATATTTTC
This sequence comes from Dama dama, assembly GCF_033118175.1. Taxonomy (NCBI): domain Eukaryota; kingdom Metazoa; phylum Chordata; class Mammalia; order Artiodactyla; family Cervidae; genus Dama; species Dama dama. Next base: position 53,027,956 of record NC_083700.1, read on the forward strand.
ATATATTTTATTCATTATATGTATTTATAAAATGTGTATCAATCTGGCAATTATATAAAGATTATTTTAATGCTCAGTATTTTTGCAGGTTACAGCCACAGTCATTTTTGCAATTTTTACATTTTCACTTCGCTGTTTACAACCACCCCCTGAAAGCACAAAATGGGAGTCAGTCTCTTTGTCAATGCACTGCTCTAGTCTCTAGATCCCATACTGGGCATCTCTGGCAGGGCTGATCACAACCTCATACTTCTTTCAAAGAGCAAATAATTTAGGAATCATATAGAGGAATCATCATAAAGTAAAAGGATGAAAAGGTACCTCAAAATTAGTGCCTCTTGACTTTTTCCTAAGAGTAGTTATTAAAGCATTACGGTTTACATTTATAAAAGCTAAGACGACCTATTTATACTATCAGTTCTTCTGGGGTAAAAGCTCAGGATTGCAGATAATCCTCTTTCCTTGTATTTAAATAATGAGCGGATTATTTCTTTTCTCCATTCACAGTTCTTACCCCCAAACCATTTCTCACTTAAGTAATTTTCACAGCTGTACCAGAGGAACAAAAAGGCAGAGAGACTGTTACAACGTAGACTTTGACAAATTAAAACCAGAGTGAAGGGACCAGCAGCAGCAGGTCAAAGGCACCAAGCCAGCACAGGTAATGCTTAGATAAATGAGCTAACGTAGTAGCAAGCCCTGGATTTGTCATTGTTGTTTCTCCACTAATATTTCCATGTATCAAGTCTTTCCTTCAGAAATGAATTTTAAAAAGAGGCAAATTACTTCTCTACTCCACACATCTATTAAATAGTCTGCTAATATACTTTATACTGCAAACATAAAAACTCAATAACTTTTCCAACTAATCTTAGTAAGCACCCCAGAAACTTGACTTCTGACTTCTCTACTTCCCATAAAATATCTAACATGAGACTATTACAAAGAAAGTTTGCTAAATTTTACTCATAATTCCTCAAATAGCAATATTTAATCTTTACATTTCCTTTAAAATGTGTATATATTTTAACAGTTGCAATAATAAATGTACTGTGAATGAATTTTTTACACTTATTTCATAATGTTTCTAATTTTCTCTATATATCTAAATGGATAATTCTATTAGCTTTAAACAAAATACAACTGCTACTTCATTTCTAACCTTAAATAAAATTTCCTGACTCTAGTAATAAAATACATAAAAATGGAGAATTACACTTTTTTTGGAAAAAGAGAAAAAAAAGTGTTTGTTTTTTTAGGCCCTTCTCTTTCAGAAGACATGAAAAGCTTCACTTGTCTTTTGCTTACTTGAATGCAGCAGTTAAGTAGCAAAAGATAACGGTCTCAATTACACAGACTAACAAACTGCAGTATTTACAAAATTTATGACTTTCTTGAAAACACCCGGCAGGTAACTTGGTTCTAAAAATCATTAAAAAAAAAAAAAAAAAAATCTACATTTCATCTGTTTGCACTGAGCCATGCAACCTTAACTGGGTTTGGTTCACAGGCACAGGTAAATTCAGAGAATATAATTAACATTTTTAAAACAGTAATGATAATTTTCTCTAAAACTTCACAGGGGGGACTGAGACCCCCAAATCCAGACAGAACAACAGCCTCACATTAGTTACACCATCTTCACCTATTACCACAGATACCAGAACCAAAGAACTATTTTACAAGTTTTACATGGAAAGCTATACTTTAAACTAGTTTTTGAGTGCTCTTACTCTCCTCATTATTTTTTGAAAGACAGTTAAGAGGCATAAAGATATTCCAAGTAGAAGAAAACCTAATTATGTAGAAATAGAAGTTTTTGGTTCACTGTGTATTAAATGGAAACCTGTCTTACGTCACACCACAGCGGGGAACTGATGCTTAGGCATTTGGAGGCTTCGATCTCACTGTATAGGCACAGAAGGTACAGACCAGGAATTGACGACGTTCCCAGGGCAAGGTCTTTCCCATTTCCTACCCAAGGAGTGCTGGTGGAGTGGGACAGAATGCTTGCCTCAAGTCAGAAGCAGAGAAAGGATTTAAATTTCAGAACCATGGGAGATTTTTCAGCTTGTTTTGCTGTGATTTGCCTTTTCCTTTTCTTCAAATGAAAAGAGCCCTGTTGTTTCTGATTATAACAATACCTACTTGTTACTTAAAAGAAAATCAGATAATACATAAAACTATAAAAAAGAAAGAAGAAAATCATCTATAATCCTACTTCTCAGAGATTGTTGTTGTCGTTTAGTCGCTAAGTCGTGTCTGACTTTTTGCTACCCCGTGGACTGTAACCCACCAGGCTCCTATGTCCACGGGATTTCCCAGGCAAGAATACTGGAGTGGGTAGCCATTTCCTCCTCCGGGGGATCTTCCCAACCCAGGGATCAAACCTGTGTCTCCTGCAGGTGGATTTTTTTTAATCACTGAACCACGGGGGAAGCCTACCACTCAGAGATAACTACTCTTAATGTCTGGGTATAGATGTTTCCAAATTGTTTCCTATCTATACACACAAAAATGGGGGTTTTGTTATTGTTGCTATTGTGGTTTTTTTTTTGTTGTTGTTGTTGTTTTTTAAGAAAGTGAGATCAATTGTAAGCTCCAGGGTCAGGACTAAAAAAATTTTGTAAAGGAAATATATGCTTAAAGAGGAGATAAAACACAACTATATAAAATGTTTACTTAAAACCACAGAAGGCAAAAGAAGGGTAAAAAAACAAAGAACAAATACAATGAACAGAAAACAGCTGGACATTAGTAGCAGATTCCTTCTTAAGACATTAATCCAACTTTATCAATAATCACATGAATCATCTAAACATACCAACTAAAAGACAGATTGTCAGAGATTTTTAAAAAGACCCCATATTTGTTATCTATAAGAGATCCACTGTAAATGTAAAGACTTAGGTTAAAAATAAACAGAAAGAAACTGAGATCATGGGCTGTCTACTACTTTGAGATTTACCTTTTTATCATTTTTTTTTTTGGAGTATAGTTGACTTACAATGCTGTGTTAGTTTCAAGTGTACGACACAGTGAATCAGTTACACAAATACATACGTCCACTCTATTAGGTTATTTTCTCATATAGGCTACAGAGTACTGAGTAGATTTCTACTTTTTCTTGAAAGACAAAGGGAAAAAAATCTAGTCTATTGAGAAATTCTATAAAGTTCTCAATGTAAACATAATTTCTCCAATATATATATAAACTGTTCAATATTTCAAAATGTTGACCTATTTTATACTATTTGAGAAATATAAAATTCTTTCAGCTCAGAAATGAATGGTAGATGAATACTTAACACATATATTTCTCCCTAATCTTGCTTATAGCTCAGAAAGAAAAATCTGGCAACATAACATAACCAATTTCCTCTCTTTATAACGTGCTCCCACTCCATGTTTCTGGAAGTAGACAAATACTAATAAATGTCCCTATTCCTGCCTGAGAATTCAGATTACTAGCAGCTTCCTTCGTCAGTGTAGTTCCATGTTCAACATGAGCTGCTAAACTTTTCTTACTAGCAAAGCTATGAAATAATTCACTGACCGAGCAAGTTTTAAGTTCAAGTTTAAATGCTATATGGATATATAGAAACTCAGTTGGTTGGTGTCTATTCTAAGTTTAATGCTGAAGGATACTTTCTATTGTTGCAGGTCTAACACGCCCATACTGACCACATACATCTTGGAAATAGACTCTCCGAGACATATTAGATAGTCACTTTGGATTACCACAACTTTGTGTATGCCAAAGGTATATTCCTAAATGGTACATACTCATCTTGGTTCCTTGTGTTTCAACAAGAAGTATTAGACTAGATTTTCTGAGGTTAAAAAAAAATGACTGAAAATTTCCCATTGTATGATGATGCTGGAATCTCTGATTACTACTCTGAGTTCACAGTCAGGCTACTTAGTTTATTTTGAGAGAGCAAATCCTTCCTGCTGTTTCTCAGGAAATGGAAGAACACATTTATAGACTATGTTTTAACTTTATGTTTCAATGGTTTTAGTTTTTTAACTATGTCTCACTTTGAAGAATATTTAATTATGTGGAGATATTAACACTTTCAAAAAGAAGCTAACGCGGGGTGGGGGGAGGGTGGGCGGTGGAGAGAAGAGTATTCTCAGAAACTTAAACTAACATAGTGACTTTTCAAAAAATGTCTCACACAAACTGTTACACCCTGTCTCTTCCTGTGAAGAATTTTCCAAGCATTAAGTTGTGCAATAGCTTAACGAAGAAAAAAGGAAATGCTCAAGTTTCTCTCAAATATGTAATAGCATAGAGAAATTAGAGGCTTAATTTTACAGTGCCCTATCACCTGCTTAGGCTTGTGAAAGCACTACAATAATCTCTGAGTCACTCAACTCATCTGGACTCACCTTTTCATGCTAGCCACACACTCCTGGGCTTTTGGAGACCATCACTGCTCTTAAGAGGGGGCAGAAACAGTTAATGGTTTTGAAGAATAAATCTTTCAGGGGATGAACACAGCTAACTGAGAAGAATGATGAAATGCTTCCAATTATTTCTGACTTCTCTACAGGCAAAGACAAGCAAGGTATAGTGAAGGAGACGGAAAGGAGACAGGCTGTATGAGCGAAGATGCTACAAATAATGCTCAACCTTCTGAAATGGTTGAATTCTCCCCTACGTAGAACATTTTCAAGTAAGAAGGAGAAGCAAATGCAGTGAAATAAAATGCAATCATATAGGGAAAGAAACAACACAGACGAATGCAAAGACTAGGACCACCCTTATGAGATGACCTGTCATGTTTCAGGGAGCTGTGGCCCACAGCATACCCACCTTCCTGTCCAGCCTTGCCCAACTCCCCCAGGCTCGGATCCCTGCTTCCTGACTTGCTACCTCTCTCCCATCGTCAAGTGCAGCCCAGAGGCAGAGGCCTGGGCCCGATCACCTGGCAGCAGCCCTGGTCTCCTGCTGTCAGTACTCCAAAGGCACTGGCATTAGAGCCGTTATCAGAAGGACTCATCAACGATAACTCCTCTGATTGTGTCCAATGATGTACAAGTCTCACAAAAGTTCTGAGAGTTACAAGAGACTTGGGGGACCTGAAGAGTAACTTCCTCCAGTGAAAGATGAGGAAACTGAGGCTCAGAGGGATGAGCGGACTTCCCTAAGCCCATCCTCTGTTAATGGAAGAACTTAAGACTAAAACACAAGTTCCCTAAACTCAATTTTTGTTCCCTCTCTTATTTTTCCTTCCCCCTACAACATCCTTAAGCTTCCTTAAATCACCACCTAAACTTAACACTTCAGGCAAGGCCTGTGTGTTTTATTTGTGAAGGTCATTCATAGTATTCATTTTAGGGTATCAACCAGAAAAGAAAAAAGAAAACAAAACTCACTACTGGCATTTAATCCCCACTAACAAAATCCCAACAGGGCCTTCAGTGATACAGGACTATTATCATACTTGTCCTAAATCAATGAGCTCCTTTTTCCAAGTTAACTGTTACTAACTTTCAACTGTCTTCTCAAAGCCTCCTCACTCAGCAGATTTCATTTGCTCCTACCTCTCTGCGAAAACCTAAGCCATCAGGAAGGAACTTTCTCAACTTCCTCCCTGCCTCCACATGCCCACTCATCCATAGTGGCACGTATCTTTCCCACCTCCTCTCCTGTCTCCAAGGTATGAAGGTCCCTATTCCCTCCTGAGACAAGCTTGCACTCCTGACCCTGGGCCACCCTATCTTTTCTGGAACTTTACTCCATTCTACCTCAGTCACTTCTCCACTCTTCTCAACAAAAATACAAGCTCTAGCTACCACGCCACACAAAAAATATTCCTCATGGACAAATGTGTACACACAGACACACATGCACACATACACACACGCACTCCACGCAGTGCCCCCACTTCTCAACTCCTACTCTTTCTTCATCCATGACAATCTAGATTTAGACTTTAGAACCTCTACCTATGAAATACCTGATCGTCAAACCCAATCTCCCATTTTCAATCTTTACCTGACCTTCCTGTGGCCTTGGTCACACCTGACAGTTTTCCCTATTTAATACCTAGGCGATTTGGCAAGCTGCTCACCCTAGCTTTCAAGATAATTTATCTGTAAAGGATAATAACAATAATTATTTCAGGGGGTACTATAAGGATTCTCTGACACAATATATGGAAACAACACCAAAAAACCCTGGTGCTTAGTATTACTATCTTTTGTATTTGTAGATTTTCCCAGTCCTTTTTCTCTCTCCCCTTCTTTCGTCTGTTCAGTCTTTGGTCCTTGCATGGGGATCTCAACTGTACGCATGGCTAGAACCATCAGTTCCAGTCACTCCCCAATACACATCTCCGGCCCTGACTTCTCTCCAGGGGTCTAGGCTTCTCAAGATCAGCTGAATGCCCCAGAGACACCCCAACTTTACTTCAAACTGAGCTCACTATTCTCTCTCCAAACTTGCTTCCTTTCTGTTTTCCATCCTGATGAATGACACCTTGAGCCAGTGAATTTTCCCAACCAGAAACACTGAGTTATTTTCTTCTTCTTTCCTCTTACTCTTCTCCCATTTTTCACCAACTTGGCAACCAATTCTTTCTCCTAAATGATTCTCAAATCCATTCTCTTCTTTCCTTTCCCACCATCCTCACCTTATGAGTTCTGGTCCTCATTATTTCTACCTGGACTATTTCAACAGCCATGGGACTTCTCTCTGCTTTCTTTTCACACACCTTAGGACACTGATTTCAGCATTTACTTCACTTTTGATGATTCCATAATGCTAGTATGTATGATCCTAGACAGGGCTGGGCCAAGAATCTGAACCAAGATCCACTGTCTGCTCTCCTCCCCTCTGCACCGTGACCTCTCTATAAAGTCCCGCACACTGGGTGTTCCTCACAAATTGAGCTCCTCTGGGTTCGGAACTTGGGCTTTCTTCTGGTTTTTTCCCCCTCCTGTTGAGCCTGGCAAACAATCCTGTCCCTCCAATATTTAGCACCAAAATCACCTCCTGCATGACTTCTTTCCTCCCAAACAAGAAAGAACAAAAAAAAGAGAGAAAGAAAGAACAAATTACTCCCTCCTTGGTTCCCCACTCTCCATGATTATTTATCACAATGGACTGTTGTAAAGTGTTTCATATTCTAAGTTCTGATTAATGATTTGTGTATCTTTCTGAGGTCAGGCACTGTGTCACACTCACATTGTAACCTACCCGCAGAGCAGAAATAGAGACACAGAGAACAGACTTGTGGACACGGAGGGAAAGGAGAGGGTGGGACAAACTGACAGAGTGACATATATACACTGTGTACCCTGACGTGTGGACACCACCATGTGTGAAAAGGATAGCTAGTGAGGAGCTGCCGCAGAGCGCAAGGGGCTCAGCTCAGCCGTGATGACCTAGAGGGGTGGGGTGGGGAAGGAGTCTCAAGGGGGAGAGGATGTGTATTCTTCTGGCTGATTCACACTGCGGTCCAGCAGAACCCAACACAACAGTGAAAAGCAATCATGCTCCAATTCAAACATTGAAAAGTCTTTTAAAAAAAGATTTTAGTACGATGACTGGTATACAGAAGAAAGGAGGAAAAGAGGTAAAGGAACGAAGATGTAATAGTTTGGAGCTCAGCAAATGTCTGTTAAACAAACGAAGCAGCGTGGCTGTCAACTATATCAGATAATTGAATAGAGAGGAGGCTAGGAAGACAGGTGGGTCTGACGGCTGGTGAGGTGAGCACAGAGGAGCCTTAATGAGAAATGCAAAAGGTCCACTTGGATGAAGGCCTCTCCTGAGGATGTAAGGTCAGGTCAGTGGCTGGGGCTGTTATCACCAAATTCAGGTGAATAGAGCCTGCTTAAAGCACAATAGGAGAACAAGTCCAACAATCCAAGGACACTGATCTTATAAGCAGCTTTTGGACTCTAGAACACTCTACATTATCATTTTATCAGACTTTGTGCAAGCCTAGTACATGTCAGTTGTTAGACTGTATCCCTCTCCTATATACATAAAGCACCTTAAGAACAGCAGACAAAAGAAAAATAAAATACACCTATCACCCATTCGTGGACCAGAGGGCCTAGATGAACCATGTCATATACTATCTGTTTTGAGACCCCAGTTTTCCCCTTACAATAATTTCCAACTTATTTATAATAAGCCGTGGTATGCACAACACAGTTTCATCCCATGTACACTAAGCAAAAAGTACACTGTACTCTTCAAAGGCATGTAAATGCCCGCTTATCAAACAAAGCAACCTAGCATTTGGTGTGACATATACAGGATACTGGAGGAGGAACGAGACCCCATGAACTGGGAACAGAGTGAAGCAAAGTAAACTTGGAGAAAACCTGAGCTGCAACTGGCAGTGTCTTCCCAATAATAAAGGAACATCTATAATTAATGGGCTTTCAAGAGTGTTCAGCCATGTATTACGGCATCCCACCTCATAAAACATTCATTCAAAAGCCATATCAGGAATGCACATCCCAGCTCTATGAGCATGTGCAGAGCACTGAAGAAGAAAGGGGGGACTTGGAAGTGAGATACCCACTGCCCTACACAGATGCCCCAGCATGAAAGGGAGCCATGAGTGCTAAACAACAATAATAATAAAACTGAAAAGAAACTGGAATGTTGGGAACGTTAGGATTAAATTAAATCGTTACTAAATAACGTTCCCAAAAGAGTAAACATATTTCTAGAAAATATGTTTGTAGGTGTAAAGGGTTACAGGGAAATTGTTAGTCGCTCAGTCCTGCACCAAGTCTTTGCAACCACATGGTCTGTGGCCCACCAGGCTCCTCTGTCCATGGGATTCTCCAGGCAAGAATACTGGAGTGGGAAGCCATGCCCTTCTCCAGGGGATCCTTCTGATCCAGGGATCAAACCCAGGTCTCCTGCACCACAGGCAGATTCTTTACCGTCTGAGCCACCGGGTAATACACATGCAAATACAGACAAGAAAGATACCTAAAATAATCTCAACTACTTTTGAACTTTTAAAGTTATATCAATTACACTAATAAGATCAAGTCATAAATGTACATATAACAAGATAAGGCATATTTCAAAGTGCTAGTAATTTAAAAACCAATGACCTAGGAACACACAAATAAGCCACCTGAATAAGATAGCAATCTCAGAAAGTTATCGGTATAAATACTGATGTTCATGCTAGAGGTGGCACCAAAAATGTGGAGAAAGAGTGGATTATTTGGTAAGTAGCGTTGAGAAAACTGGCTAGCCCACAATATGAACATTTTTTTAAAAAATGAATTTACACCTCATATCTTAAGCTCCAAATCATTTAAAAACCCAAGAGTAAACCTATAAAGCTAAAAAAGTGAAGAGATACCATGTGAGCCCAGAATACGGAAGGGTTTCTTAAATGACTCAAAATGTATAATCACAATTAATAATAAAAATTTTGAGTTCAACTACATTATAATTAAAGATTCTGTAGCTGATGTTAATGAAGGGCACCACAGACAAAGTTATCAGACAAGTGACTTACTGGAAGAAAAGTATTCACAATACCCACAGCTAACAAGGGATTCATTTCTAGAATCTACAAGGAACTCCAAAAGAATTCTTTCAAGGAACTTCTTACAAGAAAAGGGCAAGAGACCCAATTCACAGAAAAGGGAAATTAAATTAAGTAAATGAACAGACATTCAACCTCACTTATAATCAAAACAAGGCAGAAATGAACCATGAGCCACAATGAACAGCTAATGGATAGCAAATTCAGGAAATTAATTAATAAAAAAAAGGAATCACATGTAGTACCAGCAGAGATATAAAATTGACAATACTCTGTGCAGTTCATTGTAAAATTAGTACATTTATGTCCTAATACTCCTTGGGGACAATACTGCCTCAAGAAACAGTCACCAATCGATTCAATGTACTTATGTACCTTGGGGGGAAAACATCACATACATACTGCAAGGAAGCCAAAAACACTTATAAAAATGTTGACCCTTTCATGTCCCTATTTCTACAGTCTAAATATGTGGTAGGATTTTAATGGAACCTTTGCTAAAAAGGTCAGTCAGTTCAGTCGCTCAGTTGTGCCCAACTCTTTGAGACCCCATGGACTGCAGCACACCAGGCCTCCCTGTCCATCACCAACTCCCGGAGTCCACCCAAACCCATGTCCCTCAAGTCGGTGATGCCATCCAACCATCTCATCCTCTGTTGTCCCCTTCTCCTCCTAGCTCAATCTTTCCCATTATCAGAGGCTTTTCAAATGAATCAGTTCTTCACATCAGGTGGCCAAAGTATTGGAGTTTCAGCTTCAACATCCTTCCAATGAACATTCAGGACTGATCTCCTTTAGGATGGACTGACTGGATCTCCTTGCAGTCCAAGTGACTCTCAAGAGTCTTCTCCAACACCATAGTTCAAAAGCATCAATTCTTCAGCGCTCAGCTTTCTTTACAGCTAAAAAGGTAGGTAAGACTAAATATAATGTTCTCATTTCTCTTCACAGATGAGGTTAAGGACAGAGAAAGAAGCGGATCCAATGACACAGATGTTTTACCGTGTGTATGTGTGTGACTTGCTCAGTCATGTCCAACTCTGTGACCCCATGGACAAACCTGGATCCAAGGCCAGGCCTAAGCTTGTCCATGAGACCTGGGTAAGTTACAGTCTCCACTTGCCTCAGTTTCTTTACATATAAAACATCAGTAATACCCACCCTGCACCACACTAGGATGATTAGAGATAATTCATGTAAAGCATTCAATAAATAGAAAGTGACTTTTTTAAACCAGAAACAAGTACATCATGCACTAACCCTAATAGATTGTGATTCCTGCCTAATCCATCTTAGAACACCAAAACGTCAGCAACAGGCATGGAAACCAGAGAGACAGATTCAATATGAACTTAGATGTCAGTTTTTCCCACTACAGAACAGGCTAAATGATCTCTCTTCTTCCATACACATACTGAAAATTGTAAAGGTTAAGGTTAGGAAGTCTCTTTTAGCTTCTGGGAAATGAATATAAGGCTGCTTCTGGTGGCAGTTATGACAGTGGTGACCCTGGGACTGGTGTCAGAGTCCTGACTCCACAAACACAAGGACGCCCACTCCAGGATTCCTGCCTGGAGCATCCCATGGACAAAGGAGCCTGGCAGGCTACAGTCCATGGAGTTGCACAGAGTCAGACAAGACTGAAGCAACTTAGCATGCACGCACATGTCAGACAATGGTGGGAGAACGCTTAGAGGAACTCTAGCTGTCCATGACTGAGTAACTGCAGACCCTCAAAGCTTGACCATGAAAACAATTAACCTGGAAACAAGATCAGATCGCAAGTCAGGATTTTACACATCAGCTACTGAACGTTCAACAGAGAGGAAAAATTCTACTCGGGAATCTTTATAACCTGATGGCTAACATGCTGTATACGTCACCATTTTGGCATTTTCAGCCTGGACTAGTTGTTTCACTGTGGTCCTCAGTTCCCAACCTATAGACTCTAGGATTCTGGCAGAGGTCTATATACTGAACCCTGTCTCACTCATACATGGACTACTATTTTATAAGTATGGAATATGCTGTGGTCATTCTTTATAATACATATCCAGTTAAGTAATACTAAATAGTAACTTTGTCACTAAATATTAGCAATCATCAGAAATGAGAAGAAAACTCTAAAGAAGCAAAAATCTTTGAAATCTTTTACTATTAAATAAAAGTGTCCCAATTTTTATAACAGTTGAGAACCACTGCTTTAAAGCTCACGATCTCTAACTGAAGACAGTTTGTATTTATAATAGACATGAAGGATAAAGAGAGAGGGTTTCAAAAAACTGAAAATCCTAATGTACATTTATCTCCATTCCCAGTCCTCTCCTGACCATAAACTTTCCCTTGGCATTTAACATCAAAGGTAGTTACCCTTTCATTCTTAGTTCACAAGCCATTTCAACCGTTCAAAGACAGAAATGGCAATGCATTGTGTATTAAGAAAATATACATGTAGCATTCCATTCCTCCTTTAAAACAGAAAAGATCATTCAGTTTATTTCTTCTCCCCACTTTTCCACCTTCTCTTCCTTCTCCTGATGCTCTGACACAATTCTATAAAGATACTCAAAATGTTCAAGAAAAAAAAAAAATTTTATCCAGCATTTCCCAATGAAAATGTACTCCAAATTTTAATTTATATTCTTCTCAGCATAACATAAAAATCCTAGCTAAAGACAGCCTCAACATTAAACACTGCAAAAATAAGAAAAATAAACATTTCTGTCTAGGGAGTATTACAAAAATATTTAATACATAAAGTGTATATGGATTTGGCCATATCTTTCTATAATATAAGCTTTTCAGTAACTTATCCTGAACTGGGATAGGGAGGTTGGGGGGGCTATGTGAGGTGGTCATATAGTATATAGGGTAATGGGGTGTGGAGAGAGTCATATACATCGTTTATTAATTTAGCATTTCTTTTCTGGGATATAAACTGTGTCCTAAGGGTAAATCAGAAGTTTTTTTTATTCTAAGAAGTTAAAATATGCTAATCTGACCTTTCAAAAATACTGTTCGCTAGGACCGGACAAGATATCTGTAAATTAAAACATGCCATTAGAATTTTGGCAGCAGAAAACAAGTCACAATGATGCAAACACAGCTAAATCTAGTCACTAACACAGAGGAAGTGTAAATTTAAAAGATGGAAAAAAACAAAACAATAAAACCCCTTAAACTCTGGGTAGAGAGGAATGGGAAAAGACCTACAGATTTAGGTAAAGTTAATCTCAAGTCAGTGTTTATCAGCTCTCCTTTAGAAAGGTGAAAGGTCATCTGAATCATCCCTGCCATCTCTGCCTTAGGCAGCAACTTTCCAGATTTCAAGGGAGCCAAGCATTATAAATTGTTAAGACCCCTGTTCAAGTCCCAGCATGTCCATCTACTTCTATGACCACTGACAAGTCACATTTTATCAGCCTCAGTTTCTTCTCTCCATCAAATGGAAAAAATGAATCCTGTTTCAGACTGTCAAAAGAAAAAAATACATTATAAATAAGATAGAGAAAATGCTCTCTGTAAACAGAAAATAGGGGGCTTCCCTGGTGACTCAGCGGTAAAGACTCCACCTGCCAATGCAAGACACCTAGGTTTGATTCCTGGGTCAGGAAGATCCTCTGGAGGAGGAAATGGTAACCCACTCCAGCATTCTTGCCTGGGAAATCCCATGGACAGAGGAACCTGGCGGGCTACGGTTCATAGCGTCACAAGAATTGGACACGACTTATTGACTAAACAACAAGCAGAAAATGAGGATCTAAAGGTCACGCATTATTATTCCTGGGTTATTATTTAGCTATTATTAAATTCCTCTAGAGTGGGAATAAACCCTGTTCCTAAGTAGGGGATAAGTTTGAGAGGTCACAAAGGCTGTTTTATTTTACCTGAAACAGAATGACAGATGCTGAGGAAAGTCCTCAAGTAAATTAATGAACCAGAGGGCCAAGAGTATACCTGGGTATAAAAAATAGAGGCAAATGGTTGAACAGGTCTTTCCTTTCAAGAGTCTCTCTTAATGACTTGTTTTCACTTTTAATCTCATGATGCATTTGGCAAGAAGAGGCACAAACAGAGACGTATGAAAATAAAATTTAAGAAGTCCACATCTATCTAGAAAAAGAGAAAATTAATTGCTCAGTGCTCATAGTGTATCTTGGTTACTTAATGCTAACACAGTTATAACAATTACTGATAGTATCACAATGCTCAAAGCAACTGCATTTTAAGAGATTAAAGTTCTGAAGGATTATTGGAATAATGGGATCTTATAATTCAAATTACCTCCATGCTGCTAAAAAGAAAAAGAAAGGGGAAGGGAGGGGAAAGTACAAATTTAACAGGCTGAGAAACTACCAAAGATTTTCCTTTCGAAGCAAAATCAGTTATGTAGTAAATATATTTTACTATAAAAAATTCAGCATGGGGGGGTGGGTATGATGAACATAGAACACCATGAATTTAGGCTCCGCTTCCCGAGGAAGCACAAGTGCCCAATATGATGAAGGCGCTAAGTGTACACAGTACTGCGATTGTGCATTTTCCCTCCCTATTACAAAAAGAGACCCCTCTTTGCGGAATCTCCTTTTTCTCCCTCCAGTCATTTGTTTGGATCCCTTCTTCCAAAAGAAACTGAAAGACGATGTCACTGGCTTAACATCATTCAAACATTTAATTTGAGGCTACAATCTTCCTACCAAACTGACTCTCCTCAACCATCACACCTCCCCTGGTGTCCCTCTGCAAGGCTGGAATTCAACCAGACAGATAAATAAAAGCAGGAAAACAACGCTGGGCTTTCACTGGTTTGGGGGTGGGGTGGGGGTGGGGAGGGGGAGTGTCTATCTGATTTAGTCCCTGGAGAGAGAGGAGCTGCCAGAGAAATGAAGAAGCAGAAAGTCTGCGCATAAAACCAACCTCTGCTCCAGCATTTTGTTCTTCACCTCTGCACTTCTGAGCCGGAGCAAGACAAGCATGTGAATTGTAATCTACCTAGTGAATTTGAGAAAACTCATTCTCAGTTTTACTCTGATGAAAAATGGCACTTAATGAATAAAGATGTCAGGCTCCTACCTTTAAAAGTACTTCTGTCTCAGTAAGGGAGCCTGGCTAAGAAACCACGACTGGAGTTAACAAACCAGACACCAGACTAAACATCTCACAACTAGCTGCCCCTCATTCCTGGTCACTACCTTTCCGGTGTGTGTGTGTGCATCACCAATTCCCTTAGGTCCTGACAGTCTGGCTCTCCCAGAACGGAAAGCAAAGAGCCTGGACTCCTCTGTTACACCGGCTGAAGAAGTGGGATTTCTGAGTCTGGACACCAAGACTCTTGCTTCCCTTTCCACCTTACACATCACCCTCAACTCATCCTCTTTCTCCCCTAGGTTCCCACCCCACCCACTTACAACACTGTTAATAACACCCTAGCCAGCCATTTCTGTAGATAACCCCCGGCCCAGGGAACAAAGTGAAGAACAAAGAGCCGCTGCTTCAGGCGGCAGGAGGAAGACAGGCGAAGGTGGAGAGGGCAGCTGAGGACTCAGGAAGCCTCCCTGGCACAGTCAGTCCTGCCTGGAAAGCTCCCGCCTAGAGTGAGTGGGTGAGGAAGCAGGGCAGGTCCCCGGGCGCCGTGTGCTGCCGCGCGCGTTTGCGCCCGAGTCCATTGCACCCCGCCGGCAGCACAACCACAGAGTTTAGAGACCCTCCGAGAAAGCAAGCAGCCAGGGGCGCACAAAGTAGAAAATGCACGCGAGCGAGGCTGCAGCGCGGAGCTGCAGATCGGCTGAGTGACAGCCCAGCGCCCAGCCCGCGGGCTCACGACCCGGCCTCGCACCTGGACCAGGCGGCCACCCTGCACCCTCAGGGCGCTCTCCTCTCCGGGGACTGGCTGCTGGCGGGCTCCGCGAGCTGGGACCGGCGCGATGCGGCGGGGGCTTCACTCTTCCATCCTGGGACCCGGCAGCACGTTACCGACGGCCGTGCACTTCCTGTCTGAAACACACAGGGGAGAGAAAGAACTAGAGAGATCCGAGCGCCAGCCGAGCGGAGGCAGGGAGGAGGCAGGCCGGCGGGGAGGGCGGCCGAGGGGGCTGCGGGTTGCATAATCGCCGCCGCCCGCTTTGCACGGTCGGCGGCCCCCAGCACTCTCCTCGGCGGGAGACCCGCCACCCCGGCGGCCCGCGAGGTGGCCGCCCCGCGGCCCGGCCTCCCCCTGCCGGCCGCCTGGCCCGCGGCGCGTTGGCAGCCCTTCCGTTTCCAGCCCCCGCCTGGGTTCCCCTCCCCGCGCTACCTAAGTCAACTCCACGCTGTCCGCCTGCCTGCCTAGGGGTTCCTCCTTTCCTCTCCTCTCCTCCCCGCCCCCGGGGGGTGGAAATCTGACGAGGGGACGATATAAAGACTAGACAATCCTTACCAGGGAAGAGGAAGCTGGATTTACGCACAATTTTAAAGTTTAAGAGCCACATCCCTGTATATCCATTCCAGCTCAGCAGCCTAAAGAGCTTCAGGATGGGAAAAGACTTGTCTTGCGCCTGCCTGGCTGACTCAAACTGCCAGAAACTGGCAGACACGAACTGCCAGAAAAAGAAGAAAAAAAGTATTCTGGGTTCCTAGGCTCCCTCTCTACTGAGACCCTTAGCTGCACAGTGCCCTAATATTTATATATACCAATTCCACATGAAAGATCATCATATCGTGAAGAATGCATATAGTGCATTCTTCCAAAAAACAAGTATTTCTCTGGGCGTACAAATCACTCAACAGTTTCCAAATTCTGGGTTTATGTCCATTTTGTCACCGTCCGACTTAGGTGAACCTCAGGGTCCTGCTAACAAATGGTTTAAAAATCTGCCATAAGCAGACTGTACCAGCTCTAGGAGTGTTCAGTGCCCAGTTTCTGGGCTTGCAAGTGAGAACAATTTCATCCCTACCGTGCGTGCCCTTGCCCAAGAATCTATCAGGTTGCCAGGCACTTAAAGCACTGTCTCTGATCAACAGTTTCTTTTATCATCAAGGTGATGGCTTAAATAAAAGTTATTCCTGCTTCAAAACTCAACATGAAGAATAGTATATAATGATTATTCTACATGAAAATTTCAATTTTGACTGAAGTAGAAACTGATGGACATTAAGCTCCTGCTCAGTGTTAGCATCTCATTCTAAACTCCCTTAAATCTTAATATTTCCCAATAGGTCTGCAAAAGTCCTATTCTCACATTCCCAATTGAGGAAACTGGGTCAGAAAATTTAAGTATCTATCCCGATGTCTTAGCTAAAAAGTAAAGTGGAGAGGTCTTTTCTAAGTATAAAGTCTGCACCACTTCCTCTACACTCTAATTCTCAAAACAATCATGAATTCTCAGGGAAAAATCAAGCCCAGTGACTATCCATGATCCATCCCTTTGTCTCCCAATGAGCCTGCAATTCCATACTATCACTCCATCACACTAGCTGGGCTCCTTACCCACCTGAATTATATGTACCTTGAGACTCAAGCAGAGGACACTGTGCTCTTTACCATTATCTGCCACTGGCTCTGTCAGCCTTTTCAGAGTCACTCCGTGGCAAAAGTTCAGAAGGTTATGGGACAGCCACTTATATGCCAAGGTACAAAGTCTGTTCAGTTCAGAACCTAATCTGCTGACGAATATTTGTTCCCTGAATTCTTTTACTCTAACTGGGCTCTTTTAAGAAGAAGGCAAACAAACACACACACACACACAAAAACCACACCCACACAAAATGAACGAAACACGCATGGGCTCCACTCTTGATGAAATTTGAAATCCTCTCACTTTTCGTTTCCTTCTGTTTCAGCACTTAGTTCACACTCACCTGTCAACAGCATGCTGCTATTAGCCTCTTGACAAGCCAAGAAAGAGTATGTATTGAAAGGAGATTAAGAATCATGGCAACGAGGGGGAGAGTGAGGGAGAATGTGAGTGCTCATGTCTTGTCCCCCGTGAACCGTGTCTCACTTGCCCTTCCCTGCCACCTTACTCAGCAGCACAGGCTCTGGGAACTCTAGAGCAGCTAAGTCAAGGGCAAGGGCAGTTCAGGTGTGCCAGGCGGGGCTGAGCAGAAGCAAATGCATTCCCATCCTTCAGGTCCGCACAGTGGCATGAGGGCTTATTACTTAAAAACCTCCTGGGGGCGCTTAGCATCCTTCTAGGGTCCCACTCTGCCTCTGATGCTGTCATTTTCCTTCTCGAAGTCCCCTGTTTATCCTGGACCTGTCCACTTTCCATTTCTTTTCACAAACTTAATGCTTTGTCCCAAAGCCCTGCCATTTCTTTCCCACAAACTACCTGCTGGGAGGGAAGGGGGACAGAGAGCAGTTAACTCAAAATTTCTCTCAATTCTCTCTCATTTAGAAAAAAAATGATAATTACCATGTTTTGGATACAATTCTATTTTGAAATACTTTTTGGTATCCCTGCCTTCATTGCTGTTACTTATTAATCCAAGAGCCTTGAAGGAAAAACCTCTAAAGAAAAATTAAATTCTTGAGACAAAGCAAAGGAAACATGTTCAAGTTAAGCTGGATGGATCCCAACATTCATAGTCTGGATAATGCAAGACTCCTAAGATTGCATCTGTTCCTGACATATATGTATCCTAACCATCACAAGGCCTAAGCATCATATCACACTTTCCCATGGCTCAGCTATTCTCCTGCCCCTTCTGTATTTCATGGAAATTGTTTCTTGCTTGCCACTGTTACGTAGGAAAAAAAATATTAAAATGACAACCTCATAAAAAGAGGGAAACTACCCCTACTCCTGGGTAGGCACAAATGACACCACAAAAAATAAAACTGATTCTGGAAGAATACTGGAGGTTAATTTTTCAAGTCTCCACTCCCTAAGTACCACAATCCATGGACGAATACAGCAAGGGTGTGAAAGCCATTTTTGAAGCTCCAAATTAAGTGACAAGAGACCGCTTTCCTCAGGACTAATGGGTGTGGAGGAGGAGATGATAAACTCATATCCAAAAATGATGTTCCTTATCTTTCTTCATCTTCAAAGAGAAAGTCCTTACTTTGACGATTAAAAATGTCTGCCATGCAATTTCTCTGTGTGAGGATCCCTGGCCATTATTACAGGATTTTCTGCAAACAAAAAAAGAAACGTGACAAGCCATCTGGTTACCTAAGAGATTGCCTCTCCACACCAGTAGCCTTCACAGTGGCATCCCTGTCTGTGTCTCCACCTCCAGGGTAGCACATGAACAGGCTCTTCTGGGAAGGAGTTCTCTGGCACTCACACTCACTTTCCGGCCTCTGCAAGACCAGGACCATGGTTTTCAAGAAAGATGTCTTCAGAGCCAACTGGCTGGCTTGATTGGCATTTACCCACAGAGGGTCATTAGCCATTTTCAAGGAGCCAGAGTATCATTTCCCATGGCAAAAATGTAGCAAAGGGACGGATGCAAATCACATTAAAAAAAAAAAAAAAGTCTGCCTGCAAGATGGTTTAGGCTCCCTTTTGGACAGAGTTCCCTGGTTTTAAGAAAGCTAAGCAAAGCATTACTTAGAACGCCTGCAGCCTGACTTGGGAGACCCAGCTGCAAGTCAGTAGCACAGGCCAGGATGGCTCCAGGCCTGAGCTGGTAAGTGTACTTCAACACACACACACGTTTGGAGCAGAATTAGTACTATTTACATAGGATCCACAGGTGCACTGCCTCACTGAATTCTCAGAACTGCCTTTGCAAGGAGGACTCATTACCACTGTGTCATAAGCAGCAGAGCTCATAGGTGTTAAGTCATTTTCTCGAAGTAGCAGATAATGGGGCAAAAATTCACCCTGGGTCTGTTCTTCCTCTCGAGAAGACATGAGTAGGTGCATTTTGGCTGTGGATTTATTATTCTGTGCTACACATCCTTTCCTCAGAAGACTCTCACTTTTAAAACACAACGTGGAATGTTCTCTCTCAACTACATCCTGTGACTTCATCCCCTTGCCAAGTTTTTTGAAAGTGTAAACTATAAATGTGTTCTGCAATGGGCAACTGATTTTTAGCAATATGTCAATATAAATTAGGTTGAATCTGATCTTAGGTTGCAGCTGACAAGTGTTTATTAAAATAATAAAACATCCACTGGTCAGTCAAATTGTAATGGACAAAATCTTCATACATTTTTTCCAACTTAGAATGCAAATATATATGTAAAATGGGTCACAATGACTGATGTACTGTGATTTAGTGAGTATAAATATGAAAGATTAGCAAGGAACCATGAAGGCTAAGCTCAGATGCAAATACTTGTACGTAAGTTAAAGTAGTCAAACTGCTCCTGGCACAGACTGTGACCACGAACAGCCTTGAGTTATTTACTGACTGTTGATCATGATGAGTATTGTGTAGACTAAACAGTGTCCTGTAAGACATTTTTCTTTGGAAGGCATGTTTTGTCTATTCATCTTTTGGAGTGGGTATTTCTGCCTCCTTATTAAAAAACTATTTAAAAAATTCTCTTTGGGCATCCTTTAAAAATAATATATTAAAGAATCCAACGACTTAAAATAATTTCTTAAGAGGTCAAATGAATATAGTACTTATCACTAAGACAACAACGTTCTTAAAAGGACTTTAAAAATACCTAAATATCTGCATAATTACACATTGGGAAGTAGCACTAGGTGAGTTGATAGGGAAGTCACACACATCACTGTCTACTGATTTATCAATTCTCAACTATCTGTTAAAATGGAGCCTTACAAGGTGGCAAAGTTGGACAGTTTCATCTTCATTTCCCTTCCTTTGCCTGTAGTGGCGTGACTAAGGCCAGGAAAGAGAAACAAAGTGCCTGGAAAGTCCAGAAACGTTATTATAAACTTTTGAAAGATTATTCATCAAGTTTCAAACTAAACCTAGTTAAACAAATTCTGACCATTTTACATGTACTGACTCAATTATTCCTGATAACACCACTTTGAGGCAAGAACTGCCATTACCTCCATATTACAAACCAGGAAACAGACACAGAGCTATTAAATAATTTGCCTAAAGTAATATCACCTTGCAAATACCAGACCATGGGCAGCCTAGCCAGCCAGAGAATCTACCTTTAACCAAGACATTTTACTACCAAGGAGACACAACTGGCTTGGACTTGCCTTCTCCAGCATTAAAGTTCATGGGGAATACTCCCATGATAAGGCAGAAGGAGAGAAGTGAAAGGCTCAGAGGTTTCCTTTTCTGCAGCAAGAATGTAACCACTGGTTATACAGGGTCAGGGATATAGCACCTGCTACATGTTGCTGAATAAATGAATCCTGGAAAGAAAGAAAAGATATTTGCAGAACAGTAAAGTTGGGAAGAAGGGCTGCTTCCTTACCTTGACCAGAATCCTGGATTTTAAGGCTCCAGGATTGCCTGCCTCCAGCACAACTGAATGAGCAAGGGGAGGGAATGCCGTGTGCTCCCCCTGGTTTGATCTTGATGAAGCATTTGATACAGTGTCCCATACAATCAGGATCCCAAATCAACTGAAACTTAAGTAGCTACAAGATCCACACAGGAGTTAAGCAGGCTGGCAAGAAAAACACCCCATACATCTACCAGTGTGATGAAGAAAAGAACCACAAAGAACAATATTCAATTTGTATTCAAAAGTAACTTAAGAATTGTTCACACTGTTATAATCAAATTTGCACATACCATTAATTTGGGAGCTGTGAAAAGGGCAAATGAGGGCAAACCAACTGACTCAGTTAAATTAACAGAGGGGTGAAGAAAAACAAGAAGTTTGGTTTTAGTTTTGTGCTCCCTTTAATTTTCAGGGAGGGGCTGAGAGTGCCCATTGGGTAGTAACCGCCTCTAGACCTGAAATGCCAAGACTGAACTAAGTAAAGTAAGTATTGGATATGTTTAAGATTTTAGGACCTTCCATCTGAACTTCAAAAAGCATGATCCTATTATTGCACGGACCATCAGTAAAGTTCCATGGGAAATGATATTCCTTTCAACAAGAAGACTTTGTTAGCAAAACTCAAAGAAATGAAGGGGCTCAGAGGCTGAATTCAGAGGTCAGATGAAAAAGTCAGTAGTGTATGTATAATCTGGCCCTGCTACAAATATGCCGCTCCGGCAGAAGGTCATGAGAATGGTTTGCAAACACACGGCAGGATAAAGAACAGCAGAGAAGGAAGAGGGAAGAGAGCAAAAAACTTGGACTAACATTATTTTTTTAAGCATAAATTATCATTTCTAATTTTTTTCAATGTTGAGACATTGCTTTTCCCTTGGTAGAACTGTCTGCCTTCCCGGTAGATTTAGAACTCAAGAAACGGAAGTAGGAGAGGTCCAAGACATTTGGGGGGGGGGAAAAAGGCCCAATTCATGCTAGGTCCCAGGAAATGCACAAGTGAGCATCATTTCATTCAACTCCTAAGAGAGTGAAGAACTGAACTATTAGCTCTGTAGAAACCATGCCCCACACAGTGGACTCCACAGCTCATGAGAGACTGTCGATGAAGGGACAGTCACCAAGGAAATGCTGCATGATCCATTTCCTTCGAAATTAAAAAAAAGGGGTGGGGTGGGATGGGGTAGGGGACTTAACACAAAGGCATAAAGATTAAAGCCATAGTGCATTCTCGATATGGGTGGGAAATTTATGTGAAAATGATGATAGTCTGAGATTATTTAATGTATATACAGAATAACAAGCAAATGATGAAACCTAAATAGATCTTCCCCAAGGTTTGATTGCTGGCCCCCTCCTAAGGTTTAAAAATCAGATTGATGACATATGATGATATGATGACAAACTCCCAATTGGCCTCTGAATAGCTAAAGGTTAGAGGTCCCTTATCTGACTGCACTCAGAATCACCTGCAGGCTTTTAAATACTATGTCTAGGGCAGGGGGGATTGTCAGTAGCATGTGGTGTTCCCATTATCTGTACATTTAAGAAACTCGCAGGCGACCCTATGTTGCAGTCTGGTTGGGGAGCTTTTGCTGCAGACATTCTACTCCCTTCTAGACTCTGCCACTAGAACCAGTCATGACAGAGACTAGAATAAATGATTTCCTTTCTCAAGAACCTTTAATGGAATAATCTTTGGCAATGGAATGAAGTCCAAATTCCTTAGCAGGACACTCGAGGCCCTCTGTGATGTGTCCCAAACTACTTTTCTGCCCTCCTTGGCTCCCCCATCCCTCACTCTGTCACGGCACCATTCCCCAAACACATCACACAACACGCTTCTTTTATGTCTTTGGCACTCACTGCCCCAACGTTCCCTCAGCTCACCCACCCTTTCCCCACCAGTCAGCATATTTCTCATCATTCAAGTCTGGGCTGCTCAAGTTATTTTTCTCTGTGAAAACTTTTCTGATCTTTCCAGCTAAAATCAGTCTCCCCCTCCTCTGAGCAAATGTCCAAAAAATGAGCTCAGGCAGAAATAACAGCATATACTGCGTGCTCATTGAATGACACTGAACTGCTGTGGACCGGTCTCCCCCACTTCTCATACCATGGATGAGAGTCAGACAGGTTCAAAGTGTCCTTTCTCAGTTACTCACAAGCACTGTAACCCTCAGGAGGTTATTTAAACACTGTGAGCCTCACTCTTATGATCTTTGAAATGGGACCCACAAAGAAGGAGCCCTACCTTTATGACTGATTTGAGCGTAAAACAGAAAATGTGTTCGGCCCAATGCAGACCACATAAAATGTACCAAGATGATAGCTGTCAGTGTTCTCTATTAACTTTTGTTTCCCTCCCTACGAGAATACATCACAGACACATCACATAAGTAAGAGCTCCAAAACCATGTGCTCCCACTCAAAAATAAATAAATAAAAAGCATTTGCTTTCAAAGTGATAAACAGTGATTTCTTAAAATTTCTTAAAGCCCTTTCTCCTTGCCCAATTTTGTTCTGTTATGAAGGGCATTTCATAATATTTCTATTGAGAAGTCATCTCTTAATCCCCTTTCTTTCCTTTTCAAAAATCAATGTACAAAATTCTAACGAACAAGCCCTGTCTGTCCCTCCTACTCCGGCTTGGCTTTCTGCTTTGAACTACAGTAACTGCCTGCAGCCACAGTGTCGCTGCCCAGAGAAATGCCTGCTTCACCCTCACAACAAACAACACTTTGTAGGCAAACTGGAGGCGAGCCCAAAGTAGGAGGGGGGAAAACCAAGGAAAAGGAGTTTGGGCCAGAAACTGAGTCGACACCCACATTATCGTCATTCTGTAACACAGGTAAGGAGGGAACAGGAAAGGAGAGCAGCTCAGATCAACGCCAGCCTTCCCAGTAACTCCCAGGCATCCAGCTCATCAACACCCACCCATGAGAGAGACTCCGAGACTTCCAAAGAACACACTGGTTCCCAAATGCCCAACACACATGGCCACTGTTGTCAGTAAAATATCATCACATGTAGTATGCAGCTTATCCCACACAATCAATCCTGTTGCTGTTATCAACCTCTCCACCAATCACAGGGGATGAAACCCAAGTCTCGAGAAGTCCAAAGTCAGTACAGAAGAGTGACAGGACCAATACTCAAGTCCTCTAAGCTCCAAAGGCTTGGCCCTTCCCACTGTCCTTTATGAAGTGTGAAAAACAATTTTTAAAACATTCTCAGAAGCTCACCAAATCCCTAAGTTGTAAAGGTAAGGTAGTTTCTGTCCTCTTAAAAACAATTCTGGTGCGGAGTGAGGACTGTCACAGCAAGGAGGCCCCACCTACAGCCCTTAGAGGGATCAATCCGGTGTCTCAGGACATTGCTCTAGGAAGACCATTTAGTTTCTGTGCCGAGATGGAAAATGTCTCCTGACGATGCTATTTGCTCATTTGGTTTGGGGATGAAGTATTAGGGAAGGAGTATAATTTTTTTCTCCTTTTTTTTTTTTTTTTTTTTTAAATCAAACCCTGATCTTGATAAAGGTGAAGTGAGGGGGAAAGCAAAAGAAGATTCTAAGGCCTATTTGTGATCCTTGATAAGAGAAGAGTACTGGGGTGGGTAGCCCTTCCCTTCTCCAGGGGATCTTCCCAACTCAGGGATTGAACCCCTGTCTCCAAATTGCAGGAGGATTCTTTACCATCTGAGCCACCAGGGAAGCCCAAGAATACTGGAGTGGGGAGCCTATCCCTTCTCCAGCGGATCTTCCCGACCCAGGGATCGAACCGGGGTCTCCTGAACTGCAGGCAGATTCTTTACCAGCTGAGCTACCAGGGAAGCCCATGAATAGAGTACAAGAGGCTGAAATGCAGTCCTCAGACCATGAGTGCCTGCGTTCCAATCACAGCTTTGCCACCTCCAGCTCTGAGGTCTTGAGTCCCTTGGCTGCTCCCAGAGATGGGGAAGCGCAGCCAGATGGGGAACTGGGCCTTGCCGTCCTCTGCTACAAAATGGGCTGTTGTGAGCAGTACGTGAGCTAAAAACACATAAAGTGCTCCAACAGTGCCAGGCACGTGTAAGTACAAAGCAAGTGCTTCCTATTACTATTCCCAGAACAGATTAGTCTCCATGATTGTGTTCTTTTTTTAAGTGTGTTTTAGAAGGTTAAAGAAGATTTCTTAGATAAGTTGTTAATCCATAATGTCCCCAAACAGCACAAAGATTTATTCACAAGTTTCACTTCCTGACAGGATCCTCCAGGATTTCCATCTGTGGACTAGAGTCCCTGGAAGAACAAACAGTGGAATGTGAAGAATTTTCCTTCTTCTCAGCAACAGTGCAAGTAAATCTGCACCCATTTTCTCAATACTACAAACAGGCTTCCACACAGAAAAAAAACAAGAAACTTATAGCATTAAGCTAACTAACACAGGGGAAAATTTTTAAATTCACTTTATATCTGAAAGCAACCAAAGAGTTAAAAATTTAAAGTTATACCAGTTTGAGAAAGACATGGTCCAGATCATGTTGTGATGACAATCCTAAGGACTGGGATAAAACCTAATGAATCAAAAGATATTTTCCCCATAAAATGTTGGAATTCCAGGAACAATGGGCTATCCCTGGGATGATTAAGAGAAAAAATGGTTTTTAAAAATCCCCTCTCAGGCTAAAAGTCTAGACTCAGCTGACACACAGCTCTGCTAAAAAATCACCTCTCTTCTCTTTCAGAGAGGGTGTATGTACAATAGGTTAAACAGTGGAAGGATTTTTCCCCAAAAGAGCAGATAAAACTAAAGACAGCAGCACTAGAAGGAAGGGTCACAACACTGGGCTGGGGTGGTGTCCTGCCCAGGGGCACCCGGCCGGGAAGAGAGGCTAAAACTCAGCCCGCACTGGCCTTCAAGCAGCGTGCCTGGCGGAGCAGACGTGGCCCCCGCTGCCACTAACCTCACACGGAAGGGTTGCGGGGGCAGCATCAAGCGGTGCCAAGCAGTCCAACGCCCCAGAGCAATGCAAGCTGGTGTCCAGAGCCACTGGGAGCTGGAGGCCATCGTGCATGCCCCCTCGAAACAATGCTGTGCTCTGGAGGGGCGGGGAAAAGTCTTGGTTTGTACAACGGAACCATGTTCAGCTTTCCTTGTTTACTTTATGATGCCAGCTGCTCTGCCGCCCTCCCTTTGCTCACTCTATATTATCCTTTCTCTTACACTCCAGTTCTCCTTCCGCAGAAGCCACACGTTGACGAGCATACCAGGGATGGCAAGACAATAGCCCTCCGCCCACCCACAGAGGTTGTGCAGACACTACTAAATGTGCATTAGATCACAATTTTCCCTTCTCAGTAAGGACTCCTCTTTTTGGTTTCTCTCCTATTACCCCCCTAATCAATTCTAAGATATAAAGAAACCTTCCTCTTCGCTTCCGGGGTAGATGATCTTTCTTCACCTCCAGCGGCTCGTACCCTATGTTCTGTATTTCTGGGCCCACTTGCCTCCCACAGCCGTATCTTCTACCTGCTTCGCTCCCGTACTTTACTTATTTCTCCCTCAATCATTACTCCTAGGAAGGAAAACCCTGTCAAATACATCTACTCTGGATATAATAAATCAGATTTAAAGAGCAGAAATTACTACATTGACAAGTCCGGGGATTTTGGTTTGCTTTGTTGTTTTCTGTGTGTATGTGGGGGGGGGGGGGGGGGTTACACAAAACAATGACATCACGTTTTCATTTGTTTCAACGTTCTAAAAGTCTATTATGCTTTTTGTTGAATGCTCTGCTTCCATTTACCTGGCCACTAAAGAGCTATCTATCTCTAAGGCCTAAGATCACAGGCTCTATCCAACCCACAAAGCTATTTTATTTGGTCTGCAGGAAGTTCTTTTTCAAATGTTGAGCTTAGCCAATCTCTCAAAATCAGGAGATTTTTAAGTAATCCAGATTTCTGGCTTACAGTGAAGATCTGTCAAGACTGGCCCACATTCCCATATGGCAACAGTTGGCTGCTGAGCAGACTGGCTGAACAGGACCCCCTTGACAAGACCTACATTTTCTGGTTCAGTCCAGGCCTGCCCCCCACTCCCCCACCCCCATCAGTCCACCCTGAGGTGAGTACCAGGTGCCGTAAGCCACCTCACGTGAGGCCCACTTCAGGCAGTGTTTGGTATATGCCTGAGACCATGGCTAATATCCAGCTCCAACTCTCTCTCTGGTTAGTGCAGAACTTACAGGGGTAATCAGAAAGTTTCTCCTTGGTACAGAATTTTCCAGGTACAATTCACAAGGAAAAGAACTTACAACTAAGTAAAAAGGAAAATGTCCCATAGTAAAGAAATATTTGTAAAGCACTAAGTTAAAAAGAAAGACTGTATGTGTGGTGTGTGCGGAAGAGGATTCACTGGGTAAGCTGTGTAACACTGCAGGCCATTTTACAATTTGTAACTTATTATTGGCTAAATATTAATATGAAAAATAAAACCGTTAAAGTAGAAACTCAGAGTGAATTCACTCCACTGAAATGACTATACTTGAACATAATAAATCTATAAATGAAACAGACTATATATATCACATACATATATGGATATTTATTGATTCATTATTAACTCAGAGGATATGGGTATGATTGTCTTTAATTGCATATACTTGTGATAGCATTTATTCAGTAAACATTTGCATAAAACACCTTCCAAACAGTAGCTACATCCTTTTATGTTTATGCACAGTAGTGTTGTAGAGTCAGATCTAATCAGGAGGAGGGCACTTAGTGTGTGCTACTACAAGCGGCATTCTATTACCAATACTGATGATAAAAGAGAACAGGGCTAGAGAAAGCACCAAAACAAGTGATTTTAAATTACTCTCTCAATTCCAGGATCAACTTGCATTCAAGCGATTTTACCGACAGGCTGGTATTTCTAAAACACTGCGTTGATGAGAGCTCTGGCCTGCAGAGCAGGGGGCCCCCAGCTCCCCTCTTCTCAGCCGTGAGCCCATTCTTCAGATATGGTCCGTAAACAAGGAGCAGGAACCAGACGAGCTGTGAGGTCTCTTTACGACTCAAAATCAGATTCACTTTTTAAACAGAAACATTAATAGTATTATAAAATGAAGAAAAACAAACCTAAGAGAAATGAGAGGAATGCCGTACATAAGAGAATGAGCTTTGAAATAAAGACTAGTTTCAAATTCCACTTCCACCACTTCCTTGTGATTTTTTTTGTTTTTTTTTTTGGGGGGGGGGAAGATCACATAACCTCTCAGGCCTCAGTTATGTCATCTCTAAAGTGGAAATAAGTCCATCTTCCACTCAGGACTGTTTTACAGATCAAATGAGAATATATGTAAATTCCAGGGCACGGGTTTGGAATTATCAGTAAATGCCTAATAAATGATGGTTGTTATTACCTATAAGTATTCCATAAACTGTCCAATTACTTCTTGACCTAAGTTTAAAAAACTAGTTATAGATGATAATAAACTGATCTTAAAAGCTTATGAAGTAGGGTATCATTGCAAGAATCATGGGGGTCATTTTCGAAAGAATTTGAATATTCAAACATTTCTTAGAACTGGATTGGGAACAACCTATAAAGAGAATGTGACTGATGGTATTTCACGCCCAATGTGAAGGGCATGAATCTGTCTGGTCTCCGTTGAGTGAGCTCGGCAGAGGCAGCTTCCTGGAGGCTGACACCCTTGACGGAAGGGCCATCTTACACTTCTTCCTCCTGCCTGCTTTGTAGACTTCACTGCGGTCTTGGTGATCTGTTGATGTTGAGATTTAGCAATGAGATTTATGGGTTGCTGTGGAAGTGAAGTCTTCTCTGGCAAAGTTCCTAACTAATACCAGCAAGCAGAGAAGGAAAGTAAAAAAAGCTTTTTAAGAAAAGAAATGTTTACGATAGAATTGAACATCAATATGTGTGCTCTTTTCCCAACAGCAGGTGTCAAGAAGAGGAAACGGACATCTCAAACATCTCAGGAAGGCAGTAATTCCCAGACTTTTGATATCACAGACTAGTAAAATTTCAAAAGAAGACTGTCATAAAATTGCCAGATTTTAGAAGAAATCATACCAAAGACAAACCATCACCAGTCTTTCATAACCTATCAAAGTAAGCAAGATATCCCAACCAAGATTTTTTTAAAATCCTTTCAATTGAATAAACTTAGCACTAAAATTAAAACTGAAAAGCCTGCTGCATTCTCTTTATTCTTTTCCACAGGCTGGTGTAACTGTCACTATGCATTCACAATGGACCACAGGATGGTCCCCTCACGCCATCCAGTCCAGGAAGCAGCATCTCATGGAGCACCAAGGGCCACACAGTGGACCATCTGCTGTCTTGGTCATCATCTTCCAAGGACACAAATGTATCCTTAAAGCTCCTTGTTTATCTTAACTACCAAGTGTGAGTTGTCAGCCACTAATGTTTCAAAACTTCTCTAAGGTGTCAATACCCACCCTTTCTATACAACTATGCAAGTGGGTGGCTCTCAGTCTTGACTACACACCAGAATCACTTTGGAGTGATTTGGAGTATGTCATTGGTGTAGTATCACACTTAGCAGATTTCACATATCTTCAACGAGAAGACATTAAGAAATTACCATTCGTAGATGTCTTTTGAAGCAGATAGGACAGAAATCCTAGGTAACTTAATGCCGGGTTATCCAAACGAAACTTCACTCCCAGAGACTCTGACCCAAAAGATGCAGGGAAAGGTCTGGGCTCATGTAACTTTAAAACATTTCCCAGACTGATTCTGATGCCAGCCAGGGCTAAGCAAAACTATTTACATTATTTCCTGAATTTATGTTTTATAAGGCTTTAAGGAATGCACCTCTTCATGTACTCCTTCAGGTGTCAAATATCAACGCAGGGCCTGCTGTGGCAGGGGGGCGTTGGGGGGGCACCAGGAAATCAGTGGCGTAGAAGACAGATACATCTCTGTCTTCGCCACACTGACAGGGCACGGGAGCAGGCAGACAAGGAAGCTGGCGGCTGAAATAGTACGTGGGAATAGGGGGGAACAATCCAAGTTTCCTCTGTCCCTATCCTAGTGGTTTCATGGGCGTCAGAATCATCTCCTCCTGGCTGTCTTCTTTCCAGATACTAGAAACTCTTATTTTTATCAGAAAAACAGATGGGCAAGGCTCTGTCCTCATGGAGCTTACATTCTGGCAGGACTGTCTACCCTCTCTAGGTACATTACATTGGTCATTGCAGCTCTGGTGTCTCACCTAAAGTCAGGTGCCCATGCTTTGAACAAAGCACAGTAGAAACTCAATTATGACTATGTTTTCTGTTTTGTGGCCAAAATCTTTCTGATGAAGCTTAGCACTTCCTGTCCTTTTTAATCTGCAACAAGTTGGGAAAACACTGTAAAAATATTTTTGAAGCCCTTTCCTGGATTTTCCCACCAAAAACCATCTTACGACAACTCTGTAATTCCCCCCTTAATACCTGACCTCATATTTGCCCACAAAGAAACACACCTGCAAATCTTCTGATGACTAACATATCCTGGTGCAGTTTCCCTGGAATAAATCCCCATTGGTTAACTATTTCATAATTCAGAAGAGTGCACTATCATCTGTAAACCTAGAAATTCCACTGTGTATTCCTTCTTTTGGAACAACTATGTAAATAAGTCCTAAGGGACTCTAGTGTTTACTCACCTTCAAGCAGAGTAATCTTTATCTTTAGCCTGTATCTGTGGTCTTTCATGCAGGTAGATTCTAATGCCTGCTCTATGACTATGTGTGTAAGCTGCCACTAACCACATCACCTCCCTAGGCCTCAATTTCCTCTTCTACCAAATTCAAGCACTGATCATTCCCATCTATTAAAAATCCTCTGCTTCTACTCAAAACTGATACACTGCACACTTAATTCCAAGGTGACTTCAACTCTGATACAGCCTTTGAAAGAGTAAAAGGACAATTTCTAAGGATTTTTAAATATGTCCCCATGCATGAAATCTCTTAAATTCACAAAACACCAGTTCTTACAGGAATATTTTCATCTCCAGAGAATACAGACAGGTTTCCCATGTAGGCCACGCACTGAAGTGAGAGCAAGCAGACTGTACCATCCGGACAGGCAACACACCTGCAATGGACTGGGCACAATGGACATTCCTAACAAAGGAGGTTACACGTGTTGGCTACGAAATCTGCAATTTTGTTCTAGCACTCTCAACACTACTGGATG
Organism: Dama dama; assembly: GCF_033118175.1. Classification (NCBI taxonomy): domain Eukaryota; kingdom Metazoa; phylum Chordata; class Mammalia; order Artiodactyla; family Cervidae; genus Dama; species Dama dama. The sequence goes on from NC_083700.1 coordinate 53,059,091, forward strand.
GTGACCACCTGAACCAAGTAATTTACTTAAATCTAGTGTGCTGGGCAGATCTAGAACATTTGGATAACCTGGCATTAAGTTACCAAGGATTTCTGTCCTATCTGCTTCAAAAGACATCCAAGGATGGTTGTTTCCTAATGTCTTCTCGTTGAAGATATGTGAAATCTGGTAAGTGTGACACCACACCAATGACATACTAAAGCTCAGTTCTAGGACAAAGGCCTGTCTCTAAGACCCCACCTCTCTCTCCTTCCCCAAAAGTAAATCACTAGTTAAGTATTTCAGGCATTCTAGCAAAAAAAAAAAAAAAAACTTAGCTAGGGTGGGAACAGACCTCATACATGGTTTTTGCCAATACCAGTTATTCCCCTATTTACCTCTTCACAAATTTCAAAAGCAACTCTGGGCTCTTCCTTTTCCGGTAAGCGGCCTCAGAGGGTTAAGAGAACGGCATCCGTGTCACTAGTCTTAGTAGTGTCAACGCTGCTGTAGGCAACTGGTAATTGTAGATGACATGAAACTGGATTGAGAGGATGGCTGCGATGATGGCATTTCTTAGGACACCTTTGGATTAATCATGAAAACAACTACTCTCTGAGCAGCTGTGGACAGAGTTTATAGTACATAAATATTAAACTGTGAGTTGCTGTAAATATATGTTGACAGTTATTCTTGCTTCCAGCTGACCCTTAAAAATGGTGCGCTATTCACTAGACCCAGAAAACCCCACAAAATCATGCAAATCAAGAGGTTCAAATCTTCGTGTTCACTTTAAGAACACTCGTGAGACTGCCCAGGCCATAAAGGGTATGCATATCCGAAAAGCCACCAAGTATCTGAAGGATGTCACTTTAAAGAAGCAATGTGTGCCATTCCGTCGTTACAATGGTGGAGTTGGTAGGTGTGCACAGGCCAAACAGTGGGGCTGGACGCAGGGTCAGTGGCCCAAAAAGAGTGCTGAATTTTTACTACACATGCTCAAAAATGCAGAGAGTAATGCTGAACTTAAGGGCTTAGATGTAGATTCTCTGGTCATTGAGCACATCCAAGTGAACAAAGCCCCCAAGATGAGGCGCAGGACTTACAGAGCTCACGGTCGGATCAACCCCTACATGAGCTCTCCCTGCCACATTGAGATGATCCTTACTGAAAAAGAACAGATTGTTCCTAAACCAGAAGAGGAGGTTGCACAGAAGAAAAAGATATCCCAGAAGAAACTGAAGAAACAAAAACTTATGGCCCGGGAATAAATGCCGCAGAAAATAAATGCAAATAAAAGTAAAAGTGTTGGTTGTCTTAATTAGTAAATGTATGTGAAGTGTTAACCACAAAATAGATCAAATGAGTTTTAACAGGCTGTTTTGCATCTTTTGGTACTTCATATAAAATGGAATTGAGAACATGGGGGAAAAAAAAAAAAAGCAACTCTGATTTGGCAAGCTTCAGATTTGCACAGAACATTAGCAATTCTCTTCCAGATGTCTAAATAGAATTACAAAGATCCCAGAGGATGGAGTATGGATTTCAGAAGCTTACAACAGACTCAAATAATATCAAAAGGGCACTTCAGGTGCAAACATTAGCAACAACTGAACTCCCTGTAGCTTGGCCACAAACACAAATTTCTCAGATGCCCTAAGCTTGGGGTTCATCAACCCCTGGAATTCCCCTCCATCACCCAGAACTCCCAGCTTTCAAATAGGACAAGCAGCGCCAAACAAAGTACTGGGTTTCATGAAGTATTAATATTAAGTGACTACAAAGCTTTTGGCAAAGTCATCCTCCACTCCTCTCTCATATGATTAGAAAGCAGAATTAAGATTTTAAAATCTCAAAAGACTGGAAGACTGGACCAAAATAAATAGGACAGTACTGAACAGGGACAAAAACAAAACAAAAAACACCCACTCAGCTTCTCTCTCTCTCTCTCACACATACACACACACACACACGCACACTTGCACAATGAACACAGAATGCAACAGCTAATATGACAAATACCTGGGAGTTCTGACTGTCCAGACCCTAAACATGAGTCTGTGCTGGGCTGTTTTGTAAGCTTAAGCTGCAAAAAGTAGATAGATGTTTGTGTCTTGGTCTCAGGAAACAGCTGTCCTACTGTACTCTTTGTGGACCAGGTCAGGTCTCCATTAACATATTCAATTTCAGTCACCATAACTCTCCATAAAAGATGCTGACAAACTCAGGAGGCAGAAACCAGGTCCCATGTAGAACTGTGAAAAGAATTAGGACTATTTTGCTTTGAGAAAATTTAATCGGCTGGAGTGGAAAGAAGGAAACATTATTCTGTCTTTGCGCCTTCGCAGGACTATCTGAGGAGGTGGGTCATTCCAGAGGAATAGAATCAACAGAACAAAGTTTCAGGGAAGCAGTCATCAGCTAATGATCATACACACAGGCCAAAGGCATGATGGCATGTCTTTGTAAGTAGAGAGGTCCCTGTATCTGGGGGTGTTTAAACAGATGCTGCCTCACAAATATAAGAGTTTACTAAAGAAGTTAGACCAAGACTTCTCTAAAATGCCCAGTCTAATTCTGAGACTTCCCCATCTGCCAGGATCTCTCAAAAATGCCTTTTTCTCTGATTAGAAGTTGCCCAGATCCTAATCCGTTCAGGTCTGAGTGTAGCAGAAGTCCCCTCGATTGGCTTCCCAACTCACAGTCCTTCCTCACCTTTCAAAACCACCTCCTCCGAGGCCTGTTCTGAGATATAACTTCACTTCACAGTGGCTTCTACCTTCCCTATCAAGGCAGAGTTTCTCAACTTTGGCACTACTGACATTTTAGATGGGATCATTCTTTGTAGTGGGGAACATTCTGGACACTGCAGGATGTTTAGCAAGATTCAGGGTCTCTGATCACTAGGTGTCAGTAATGCTTGCCTCCTAGTTAGGACAAGCTAAAATACAACTGTGTCCGGATATCCCAAATGTCTGCTGGGAGGCAAAGTAACCCCCTGTCGAAAACCACGCTTCTTGAAGCAAATAATTAACACCACTGACTTGTGGTTCAAGTCTTCCACTAACTATATCCCCTCTACCTCCCTTCATCAGACATCTTCTCTGTTCCAGCCAGGCAAACCTATTTTTGACCCATGACACGCCTCAAAGCTTCCCCTAACACATGTGCCCTCCCTCTTCCACAAGACACAAACACTCCCAGCTGGCTCCACACATCCTTTCCATCTCCGTGTTCCTTGGCCTTCTAGACAAATGCAATCCCTTGCTTCTGGTGGTGGTCTCACATGGACCGTCTTACTTGCTTTCTATTAGTACAAGAATCCTCTCCTTGACTAAGGCACCCCAACACCCACTCAGGTTCTCTGCTTCCTGCTGGTACTCAATAAATATTGGCTGGACTTTTCAGAATGTCAATATCAGCTCCAATGATACATGAAAATACATGAAATCCCTTACCGACTGCCATTTCAAGAACATAAGTGATCAGGAGCACACGGGTTTGACAAAACTTTCATGTTTTCACAGTTAGTACCAATTTAATACCTACAGTACTGAGACTGAATCAAGTCTGACTTCCAAAATACAGCTATCAAAATAATTTAACTATTGGGACATTAAGGACACAGCAAACTTTTTAAAAATCAAAAAAAGTTCTGAACAATGTAAAAACTAGGGGGAGAAAGTCAAGTTTTGACCAAGTTTTTAAAATTCTATAAACCTTGGCTGAAAGAAAAAGATAGGAATATGGCTCAATACTTTCACTGTTGCATCATACACCACTCCACAGGATCATTAAGAGAATGGGGGACTGGGTCATGTAAGGACAGCTTCCTCTCCAACTTTCTAATGTGTTAGGTTTTAATCAACAAAGTACACACTCAGATGCCCTCAATAAAAATGAGACAAATCTAAGATAAAATGTTCAGATATATAAATAAACCATGCCAATTCAAGATTTTGGATTGCTTTTTTCCCAGCTCCATGATTACCTAATCATTTCATGGGCTGCTCCCTTACCAGCCGACAGAGACCAAATACTTTGTCGGCACCTTATTCTACCTGATGTGTATCTCCGGATCTTTCCTATCTTGTTCTTGTATTCTAACAGCGTTTTATTCAGTGGGTGTAGAAGACAAAAAAGAGAGGATTCTCACCCTGCGCTAGCTGATGGGAGGTGTCTGGTCAGTATTAACGAGCTGTAAAAATAAATGCTGCCCGAAGACCCCATTTATTGGGTATGGTGCAGAGTTCTTCCCACAGGTCTGTACCATGAAGAGGCCCCCAGAACCCAGGAGGGGAAGATCTGAATCACAGTCATTCTTGGCACTTGGAAGCGCCCTTTGGTTGTTTACGAGGTAAACAGCCCTCCCCAGGACTGCAGACGGGAATCCCCTGGCTGCCCAGACTCTTCCAACCTCCAGCTCAGAACACATAATAGGTGCTCAATAAACGCAGCCTGACTAGAATTTTATTAGCAAAGCTGCTAAAGAAAGTTTCCAGAAGTCAGCTCTCTCTTTACTCCTGAATCTCTTTCAAAATATGTCCTCAAAGCTTTCTTTGCCCAACAAGAAATTTTTTTTTTCTAAGTCAAGGAGAAGGAAAGGAGGAAATCTGCGCAACAGAAGGGATATATGAGTCCAAGGGAGCTCAAGTTGGGCCGCATGGTCGGCTAGGGCTCCCCAGCACCTATTCGCCCTCCTTCTGCCCATCTCCTGAGCACTCCAACCTCTCACCTCTGCACTTTTTCTTTCCTGAAACCCCACCTCCCCACCTTCTGACACAGACACCCCAACTGCGTATCCAAGTGGGGCCGCACACCCCACCTCTCCAGCAGGGACCTACCTCTCCTCCCCTCGACCTGGGGCAGCTCTTCTTTACTGCAGCTGGCTTTTTAAGAAACTAAAAAAACTCATCCCCTTATCCGTGAGGGATACCCCCAAATAAAGGGGGGAGAGAAACAGGAAGGCCCCTATGAACCCTCCAGGCAGCGGAGGTGTGATTCTCTGAGCAGCCACCCCCAGTCCTCTTCCTTTCCAAGCCCCTGGAAGGGATTCGCGCAGAAGTCCGGCTCCCAAGTGCCCACGCTTCCAAACAAGCTAGAAGCGGATTATACCGGTACCCAACCCGGAGATGGCCCGCGGCGGGCTGGGTGCACCTGCGGGCCCCCGGCTCCCTCCCCCTCGCGCTGGGGGCGGGGCGCGCCCTCACTTCCCAGCCCAGCCCACCCCGCGCGGGAAGGAGGCGGGAGGGGAGGCGTTTCTGGAGAAGTTGAAGGGCTCACCTTCTGGGCAGCGGGCCAGCGAGGCCAGACACCAAACACCCACCTCCGGGAAGAGTCAGCGGAGCCGTAACCGGGTCTCCCCGCCCTTCCGATGGGGCGGAGGGAGGCGAGAGAAGGGAGCGCGCGTGGCGGGGAGCCGGAGAGAGGCGGTCGCAGGCCGGCACGGTCCTCTCACGGGGCCCACTCCGCGGCCCCGGCGCCCGCCGCTCAGATTGCCGAAAGCGGAACGATCTTCGGGGACCGAGGCTAGCGCTCGGCCCGGCCCGCTGGCCGCCCGCGTCCCCCAGCCCGCGAGGTCCCAGCCACAGCCTCCGCTCGGGCCGCGGCGCCGCGGGGCAGGTCGCCGGCGCCGGGGTGGCGCGTGTCGGCTGCGGCGCGGCTCCACCGGCACAGTCCCCGGCCCCTGCCCGGGAGAGGCGCGCACCAACCTTGGGGGGCAGCCCGGGCAGCTTTGGCCGCCTAGCCCCGGCTTAGGCGGAGGCGGGAGGTGGCGGCATCACCTGCGGCGTGCGGCTACTGCTGCTCCCGGACGCGCCGGGGCGGCGGAGGCGCGCGGCGCCCTGCACCCTGCTCCCGCGGCCCCGCCCGCGGCTGCCACCTCGAAGCGCGGCGGAGGAGCCGGGGCACCACGGGCGGCGGCAGCGGCGGCGACGGGAGCAGCAGCACATGACTCTGTAACGGGGGGAATTAGACAAAGCGTAACATGGACTCCGGGCCCGTGCAGGCGCTGCAGCTTCGGGACCAACCGCAGCCGGCGAGCGCCGCCACTGGCTCGGCCGCAGCCAATGGGGGCGGGCCCGGGCCTCCATGTGATGGCGAGCTCTCTTCCCCCGCGGCTCTCCGGTGCCGGGGGTCGGGGCGCTTCCGCCGCCGGGCTGGCTGACCGGAGGGAGGGGTGGCGAGTTCGGTGGCCCGGGGTCGGGCACTGGCGGCGGGAGGCGGCGGCGCCGCGCGCAGGTGCACCCGGCGGGGTGGGGGCGGCCGCCGGAGCCCGCCGTCCCCCCAGCTGCTCATCAGTGAAATGCCCACCTGGGCCGGGCACGATGCCCGCGCCCAATGTCGCCAGGCGGGCGAGAGTCCATCTCAGGCACCTTCACCCTTCCTGGGGCTATCCTGTCAACTGGACCTCTGATAGTAAGACGGGTGTGGGGCTGGGGTATGCCATGAAATGGTAGGGGGAAATTCGCCGAAAAGTCATTTCAGCGGCTTCCAACTGTCCTTACCTGGGATATAGGGCACACACAACTTTATCTTGGCGCGAATAGCTTCCCTGCCTAATTTGTTCTGTCTCTGCTATTGAAGATGCAAGAGAGAGTCACTTATTGTTTTTATCTGAGTCTGCTCTCCCCGACTCCCCCCACCCCATTCTTTTTTGCCAAAAATGTCACAGGAAAGTTTGTCCTCCACTAAATCGTGTTTCCCAACCTGATAGTTTTCCCTCTTGTTTTTGTTGTAAGATCAAAGTATATTTGAAGTCTTTTTTCATGGGTGGGGAGAAGCAGGAGTCAAGGAATAACGTCACAAGGGATGTTTGGAAGTGTTGGTTTTTAACATGGCAGATGGTTCCAGCCCAGTGTTACAATATCTCCTTTTATCTGAATCTACCGATTTCCAAGAACATGAGTCTATGTGCTCAGTCGTGTTTGACTCTGTGCAACACACCGGACTGTAGCCCACCAGGCTCTGTCTATGGGCTTCTACAGGCAAGAATACTGGAGTGGATTGCCATTTCCTTCTCCAGGGGATCTTCCTGACCCAGGGATCACACCTGTGTCTCCCGCATTGCAGGCAGATTCTTCACCGGCTGAGCCTCATGAAA